>NW_006921760.1:2439734-2442631 GCF_000298275.1 Orycteropus afer afer
TTGGGCAATCCTACTTCCGTAGTGATGCTGCCTCGGAAACCCAAGGAGGGGTCGCTATGAGTCGGGTTTGACTCGACGGCACATAACAACAACATAGTAGGTATCAGAGGAGTCCTGGTAGCACAGTAGTTAAATGCTCAGCGGCTAGCTAGAATGTCATTGATTCAAATCCACTGGCTGCTCTGTGGGAGAAAGAGGTGGCAATCTGTTTCTGTAAAGACTGCAGCCTTAGAAAGCCTGTAGGGCAGTTCTGCTGTGCCCTGTTGGGTTGCTCTGAGTCAGAATTGACTCTGGAAATGAGCTTGGTTTTTGGTGTGGTAGTGTGTATGATTAGCTTCATAAAAAAGGCCAGGTCACTATTCTTAAAGTAGAACAATAGGATTGGAGACTTGGCTTTCATACATATACAATAATAATGTCGGAAGATTTTGAACATCACTGCGTATTTGTAGAAACCCTGCCTGGAGTTTCCTGGAGCCTTCATCATCTTAAGAGACCTCTGCTTATTTGGGTGTTCCTGGTAAACTCTCTGAAAGTCAGTTCAGGTTAAATTAGCCATTCACTCATTCATTTGATAAAAATTTCTCAGCATCTGTGTACCAGACAGTAGGATATGACTTTCCTCAATTGTCATTGAGACATCCTTCCTTTGTCTGTTTTGAGAAGGAAAATCTAATAATACTTCTGCTCCTATGAGGGAAAATATAAGCCAATCAGAATTCCTTTTGTATGCATATATATGTGTGTGGGTATGTATACGTGTGTGTGTGTGTGTGTGTATACACATATGTATACATATACATTTATACATATATACATACATATATATATACACACATGTACATATATATATGTATTAAAAATAAAACAAAACAAACTCACTGCCATCAAGTTGATTCCAACTCATAGTGACCCCTCCTTGCATTTCCAAGGTGGTATCTTCTTTCCGAGGAATGGCTGGTGGGTTTGAACCACCAGCCTTCTGGTTAGCAGTCAAATGCCTTAGGCACTACAGCACCAGAGCTCATATATAAACCAAAAAACCAAACTCACTGCGATCGAGTCAGATCCAACTCATAGCAACCCCTCCTTGGGTTTCTAAGACAGTACCAATACAGAAGTAGATTGCCCAGTCTTCCTTCCAAAGAGTGGCTGGTGTGTTTGATATGAATGAAATATATCTGGTAGCCTTACTTTTTAGTATCTGTTAAATTATGCCTTTAAATTTCCTGATTCCTCTCTGCCATTTATTTAATCTTAGCCCTGATGTCGCAATTCTGATGTTCATATCTCAGTTCTCTTCACACTCAGCTATTCTGTATCATTGGGTAAAACTGAGCTTTTCTTCTGTGGAGTTTACCTGTTTTTATGTACATAATAATAGCTTTCTTTTGGTTCTTCTTTTCTCTTTCTAATTCCTCCTTCTCAGGCTGGGGGCAAGCTCCCTTCTGCCACTGCGCAAGTGTTGATATTCTGGGAATGGGTCCTCTTTGCTCTTCTCACTTTGCATGTGCATGTTCTCAGGGTGTTCTCTACTCCCATTGCTTGACTCGTCCTATACTTCAGAGTGACCCTTACATTTGCATCTTATATTCCTCTTTGAAGTTTCAGATCCTCATTGCTATTTGCCTAAAAGATGTAAACTCCTTAATACTCACTGACATCTCAAATTTAAAATATCCTAAATTAATCTCATTACCTTGTCCACCATCTCCCCAGTCTGTTCTTTCTCTTGGGTTTCTTGAAAGGTGTGGTGTATGAATCAGGTTTTTTGTTTTGTTTTGGTTTGTTTTTTAATTGTGATTCGGGTGAAAGTTTACAGAGCAAATTCACTTTCCACACAGCAGTTCACATACACTTTGTCTCATGACATTGACTACAATTTGCCACAATGCAACAGCTCCCCTCCCACTTCCTCCCGATAGTTACCTCTTCCCTGTGTCCATTCCTCCACATACTCCTGCCCCCTGAGCTGTCACCTTGTGCATAAAGAGCCGTTCTTTCTCCCATGATTGTTCTCTCCAAGGAGTGTATCTACCTCAGGTAAATGTTCAGCTCATATGCCTATCTTTTGTTAGGCTGGAAGCCACAGGTGTGGGTTCAGTTCCAGATCTGAAGGGCAGCTAGGGGCCATAGTCTCAATGGTTCCACCAGGCTCTATTGGACCAGCAAACCTGGTCCCCCCACCCTTTTTTTTCCCCAGATGATTTTCAGTCTTGTTCCCCATTGTTCTCCCTCTCTATCCAGGATCTCCTACATAGGTACCCTCCCAGTGGTTGACAGTGGTGGCCGGGCATCATCTAGCTTTTCTGGTCTCATAGTTGTATAGGCTGTGGATCGCATGGTGTACCAGTCACTAGGACTAATTGTTTCCATGAATCTTTCGTTTTCTTCATTTTTCTTTGCTATGGATGAGGAGAGACCCATCATTGCATCTAGATGGCATATTGCAAGCATTTAAGATCCCAGGCTCTACTCGCCAAAGTAAGAGGTGGAACAATGTTTTGTGTAGTATGTTATGCCAATTGAGCCTGATGTCCCTTGCAACTATGGTCCTGAGCCCACAGGTTCAACTACTTGCTCCCTCTGGGTAGCTGACTGTGACAAAGAAGTAACTACAACCTTGTCCCTTGTCAGCTCTACTATACACCTAGGAATTCTTACAGAACATGAAAATACACTTATAGGACCATTGTCAATGCTATATATATGGTCTTGGGTACCCTCCCCGCTTCATAGACATACCTAATAGTTCAGCCTATCCACCTATCTATCCAACCGTATACCCACGTTTGCCTTCACTGACAATGTAGTACTGTATGTGCAAAAGGGTTCATCTTTGTTTTCTGTACCTCCCATGTACCTCTCTATGTCTTCCTCTTCCTCAGTGCCACCAT
>NW_006921760.1:2452871-2454331 GCF_000298275.1 Orycteropus afer afer
AACCAACTTCTGGTCTAGTTGATTTTTTTCTGTTGTCTTTCTATTTTCTGTTTCATTGATTTCTGCTTGAATCTTTATTATTTCCTTTCTTCTAGTGACTGTAGGCTTTTCTTGCTGTTCTTTTTCTAACTGTTGGAGGTGGTGATTTAAAGTGTTGATTTTGGCTCTTTCTTCTTTTTTGATGTGTGCAGTTATTGTTGTAAATTGGCCTCTGATCACTGCTTTTGCTGTGTCCCAAAGATTTTGGTATTTTGTGTTTTCATTCTCGTTTCATTCAAGGAATTTTTAAATTTCAATTTTTATTTCTTCTCTTACCCTGTCTTTGTTAAGGAGAGTGTTGTTCAGTTTCCATGTGTTCACTATTTTTCTGTTGATCATTCCTATTGCTGATTTTTAATTTGATAGCATTATGATCTGAGAAGATGCTCTGCAGTATTTCAATGTTTTAAAATTTATTAAGCCTTGCTTTATTGCCTAACATATGGTCTATCATGGAAAATGTTCCATGTGCACTGGAAAAGAATGTATATTGTGGTGTTTTGGGGTGAAGTGCTCTGTAGATGTATGTAAGTTCAAGTTGGTGGATTGTACTGGATAGCTCTTCTGCATCTTTGTTGAGTTTCTTTCCAGTTGTTCTATCTTCATTGAAAGTGGTGTATTAAAGTCTCCCACTATGATTGTGGAGTCATCTATTTACCTTTCAACACTTTTAAAGTCTGATTTATGTATTTTGGGGGTGTTTCATTGTGTCCATAGGTATTTATTATGGTTATATCTTCTTGTTCAATTGATCCTTTAATCATTATATAATGTCCTTCCTTATCTCATATGGTGGCTTTTTTCTTAAAGTCAATTTGATCAGAAATTAATATTGACACTCCTGCTCTTTTACAGTTACCATTTGCTTGACATGTCTTTTTCCAACCTTTGATTTTTAGTCTCTTTTTGTCTTTGTCTCTAAGGTGTATCTCTTGTAAAGAGCATATTAGTGGATTTTATTTTGTTGTCCAATCTGAAACTCTCCATCTCATGAGTCATGCATTTAATCCATGAACATTCAGTGTAATTATCGACAAGTATGAATTGGTTGCTGTCATTTTGGTATGTGTTTTTTCATGGTGTGCCTGGTTTCTTTGTTCTATATTCTTTTCTGTCTTAAGCTCATTATGTTCATGAATCATGTTATCATTTCATTTGTTGCTGTTATTTTTGTATTTGCTGAATATTTGTGCTTGTCCTCTTTTTTATTGTGTTGTGAAGGTTTATCATTTTTCTTTGAGGTTACCCTGTGATTTATAATTTTCTTCCCGAGTTTAGAACAGTCCATTCTATCTTGCAACTCTCTTAACTTCCTCACCGTTTAGAAGTTCTGTGACTACACAGTCTTTTCCCTCTTTTTGTTGGTAGTTGTCCTCACTTGCCAATTGATGTCTCTGGTTCCCTGTTTACAATCTTGTAAG
>NW_006921760.1:2455831-2470636 GCF_000298275.1 Orycteropus afer afer
TAGTAGTAGTTTTAACACAGACAAAAACAAACAAACTAAAGAACAGGAAAAAAAAAATCTGGGCAGGGCACGGCATGCAGGCTCCGTCCAAGCACGCAGACTGAGATGGAATTCCTGCCAGCCTGGAAGGTGGATAGGAGTGAGGGGTGGCTGCATCTCCATTCACCAAGAGGCTGTGGGGTATAAGAGTAACAAGGAGAATGTTGCACCTTTCCAGTCATCCGCATCTGGAATATCCTCGTGGTTCCTGACAAGTGGAGCCTGTTCTTAAGTCGCTGGAATCTGGAAGAACACCGTTGCTTTAAATATCCACAATGGTCAAACCGCTTGTACATATTCAAAATGGCTGCACCCTCCAGACAGGCAAAAGTCTGCAGCTCAAACCACCTTCCCCTTCGCTGCTTCCTCTTTTATTCACCAGCCACCAGAGCAGTCCTCCATGTAGTCCCTGGCTAGCAGGGCTGATTTTTAGGTTAATTCTTAGGTCCTACCACCACTCGGCAATATCCAAGCTGTCTGTGCCATCAGGACAGCTGCCAAACCACAGCTCTGTATGTCTCATTTTGGTATTTTCATACAAATTCTTCTGTTGGCGTTTAGTCTACTTCTATAGCCTTCCCTTGAGAGCTCAGGAGTCCAATATTGTCTTCTGTATCTGTGTTAATTGGTTCCCCTTTTCTTTGTTGAAGAGGGTCGGTGCAGTCTTTCTGCCTATTCCGCCATCTTACTGGAACTCCTGAACCAGGTCCTGAAAGATGAAAGTTTTAACAGGTAGACAAGGGCTGAAAGTCATACAGACAGAAGGAAACGTCTCCATAAAGTGTGCTATTGTGGTGATGGTCTGTCTCCCCTCTAGCTCATGGGCAACATCAGTTCTGATTTTGTTTTGCACTCCCACCTTCTAGCATGGTGCCAAGCAGAAAGTAGACTCTAGGTATATATTGGTAGATTTAAATTTAATGGTTGCTCCTTTCTCTCATTTTCTAACTCTGTTTCATTTTCAATTTAATCTTCCCAAAACTGCTGAATGCAATATCACATTTTTATGAATTTATAATGAGAGAATAAGAGTAGCTACAAAACCATTTTGGATCTTTGGTCTCCATGAACAATATTGCATTGCTCAGAATGTCTTTCATTCTTTTGTGATCTTTTTCTATTGCCTTGACCAGTAAAGATGTTGGCAAGGACTGTTAGATGTATATACCTCCACCTGCTTTCAGCTACTTTGCCTGCTATTTTAAATTCTTAATTGTTCTGTGGCTTAGGATAGATGAAGATGTTGGATCAGTAATCTTATAGAATGTTGTGTATACTATTCTTCTGCAATTGGGCTTTTTCATTATCACTTCTCCTTCCTTCAGTGCTAATTGATTATGATCTACCAAATAGATGTCTTATCCCAGTTGCAAAACATCATTTCCTCAAACTGCTACTTCCTTGAGCTTCTCCCCAACACATATAAAAATCTTAACACCCTGTAACACAAATTTTGTAGCCGGGAACATTTCTAATTTTACCAAGTCTTTGAGCTTTCAACTAGAGCTCTGGTGGCACAGTGGATAAGGCACTTGACTGCTAACCAGAAGGTCAGTGGTTCAAACCCACCAGCTGCTGTACAGAAGGAAAACTGGCTGACCTACTTTTTTCGGAGCTCTGGTGACATAGTGCCTAAGGCATTTGCCTGCTAACCAGAAGGCTGGCGGTTCAAAGCCACCCCTCAGAAGAAAGATTGGACAATCTACTTCCATAGAGATACTGCCTCGGAAACCCAAGGAGGGGTCACTATGAGTTGGGATCGACTTGATGGCAGTAAGTTTGGGTTTTTTGGGTTGGTTTTTTGAGCCTTCAGATGAATTCTTCTGCTAGAAGCTTAATCTTTAAAGGCTTAGTCACAGATTTATTTTGTTGTTGTTATGTACTATCAAGTCGTCTCTGACTCATAGCGACCATATGTACAACAGAACAAAACACCACCCAGTCCTGTACCAGCCTCACAATTCCTACTGTATCTGAGCCCATCGCTGTAGCCACTATGTCAGTGCATCTTGTTGTGGGCCTTCCCCTTTTTTGTTGACCCCCCACTTTACCAAGCATGACATCCTTCTCCAGAGAATGATCCCGTCTGACGATATGACCAAAGTAGTTGAGACAAAGTCTGGTCATTCTCGCTTCCAACATGGGTCCCTCAGATTTCTTCTGGGGAGTTTTAAACCTGCCAAGGAGATGAGAGCACTGAAAGATAGATACACCATGCCATGAAAGTGTGTGCTGTACACTTACTGAGGGCCTGCTATGTATCAGGTCTTTACTGGGTGTTGGTGAAATTCATGAATTTTTACATTTTAGTGAGGAAGACTCTTCAAGCAAGGAATCATAGTATGGTGATGAGTGATATGAAAGGGGAAGTTAATTATGCTATATGAGTAAGCAGGGGGATTCCCACAACCCTAAGGGATCAGGAAACTCCTTCAGGAAACTAAGATCTAAAAAAGGAAGAGGAGTTAGGCAGAACTGGTGGGGCCTGGAGATTAAAGACAGAAAAATGTTCCAGCTGGCGAGAACAGCCTGTTCTGAAGCCAAGGTTGAAGAGGAAGTGTGATCTTTCCAGAAACATGAAGAAGGCTAGTATAGTTGGAGGGTTGAGAGGGAGAGAAGACAGCAGGAAGTGAGATGGGAGAGGTAAGCATAAGACCAGGTAGTGAAGTTGTTGCTTTGTTCATTTGCTCTCCTTGAGGAATTTAGAGTATATCCTGAAGACAGTGGGGATTCACTAAAGGGTTTTGAACCAGGCACTAACCTAACCTGATCAGATCTGCATAATAAAAGATAAGATGCACTGGAGAAGAGCAAGACATCAGTCCAGAAGTTTGATCAGGAGGCTGTTAATCAATGCAGGAAATAACAATGACCAAAATGAGGGTGATGGCAGTAGGCAAGAAGAGAAATCAGTTTCTCAAGAGATTAGGGAAGCTGTGGGACAGTGTTCTGGTTCCCTAGTGCCGCTCTGACAAGCATACACCACAAATGGGATGACTTGAACAAACAAGAGTTTATTCTCTTACAGTTTGGGAAGCTAGAAGTCTACATTCAAAGTGCCAGGATCTAGGGGTTGTGTGAAAGCCCCTTGACCTTGGGCTTAAGCTCTGCCTCTTGCTCCTGGCCCACTGAAGCTAGAGGCTTCTCCACTCAGGCAGCTACTGGCTGCTGAGGCTAACAAGCCCAAGGTTGACAAATAAAAAGGCACAGTCCCGATGTTACCAAACCACACAGCAGGCCATTAATTCAAGTCCCAAGGTCAGCAGAACATGGCAGGCTGCTGAACAACAACACAGCTATATGCAGGGTTCAAGTGCCACAAGCTAAAAACCATTCCCAAAGCTGTTTCTTATATACAGGAAGCAGACCACATCCCTAACGCAGCTACTCAGCTGCTTGTGGTAGGTCCCACCATGGAGTTGATTGCCAATGTCATCATGG
Source organism: Orycteropus afer afer (assembly GCF_000298275.1). Classification (NCBI taxonomy): domain Eukaryota; kingdom Metazoa; phylum Chordata; class Mammalia; order Tubulidentata; family Orycteropodidae; genus Orycteropus; species Orycteropus afer. The sequence goes on from NW_006921760.1 coordinate 2,459,312, forward strand.
GGAATAACTACCAGGCCCAGCCAAGTTGACACGCAAACTTAAGCACCACAGACAGGAAATAAGAGAATTGTAAAGTCCCACCCTGCCGTCCATTTACCATGCTGTGGTAGTTGTTAGGAACTATCAAGACAGTTCTGCCTCTTACTGAACCTGTGTGCAACACAACCGACACTATCTGACTCTCATCCACAAAATCGTTACTATGTTTGAGTCCATCCTTGCAGCCACTGTGTCAGTCCATCTTATTGAGGGTCTTCCCCTTTTTCATTGATGCTCTACTTTACCAAGCATGATGTCCTTCTCCAAGGACTTGTCCCTCCTGATAATATGTCCAACTTGCGTGAGACAGTTCTTGACATCCTCACTTCTAAGGAGTATTGTGGCCACGCTTCATCCAAAACCAAAAACAAAACCATAATTCAAATGCATCAGTTCTTCTTTGGTCTTCCTCATTCATTGTCCAGCTTTCACGTGGGTATGAGGCAATTGCAAATACCATGGTTTGGGTCAGGTGTACCTTTGTCCTCAAAGTGACATCTTTGCTTTGTATCACTTTAAAGAGGTCTTTTGTAGATTTGCTCAGTGCAATATACCCTTTGATTTCTTCTCTGCTGCTTCCATGGGTGTTGATTGTAGTTCCAAGTAAAATGAAAACCTTGACAACTTCAGTATTTTCTCCATGTATCATGATGTTGCTTATTGGTCCAGTTGTGAGGATTTTTTTTGTTTTCTTTATGTTGAGGTGTAATCCACAATGAAGACTGTAGTCTTTGATCTTTATCAGGAAGTGATTCGAGTCTTCTTCACTTTCAGCATCTTTGTGTCATCTTCATATTGCTGGTTGTTAATGAATCTTCCTCCAATCCTGATGCCATGTTCTTCTTCATATAATCCAGCTTCTCAGATTTTTGTTCAGTAAATAGATTGAATAAACATGTTGAAATGATACAACTCTGACACACACCTTTCCTGATTTTAAGCCACACAGTGTTCCCTTGTTCTGCTTGAACAGCTGCCTCTTGGTCTATGTACAGGTTCACCATGAGCAAAATTAAGAGTTCTTCACAATAGTATTCCTCTTTTCCCATCCTCTTCTGAATTTCACTTGAATTTCTGGCAGTTTCCTGTTGATGTACTGCTGCAACCACTTTTGAATTATTTTCAGCAAAATTATACTTCTGCTTGATATTAATGATATTGTTCAATAATTTCTACATTCTCTTGGATCACCTTTCTTTGGAATGGGCATAAATATGAATCTCTTCCAATCTATTGGCCAGGTAGCTGCCTTCCAAATTTCTTAGCATAGATGGTTAAGTGCTTCTAGTGTTGCATCTGTTTGTTGTTAATTGGTATTCCATCAATTCCTGGAGCCTTGTTTTTCTCTAATGCCTTCAATGCTGTTTGGACTTCTTCCTTAAATGCTGCTGGGTTTTGATCATAAGCTTCCTCCTGAAATGATTGAAAACCAACCAATTCTTTCCTGTTCTGTAATTCTGTATATTCCTTCCATTTTTCTTTTGATACTTCCTGTGTCATTCAATATTTTGCCCATAGAATCCTTTACTCTTTCAACTCAAGGCTTGAATTTTTTCATTAGTTCTTTCAGCTTGAGAATGCTGAGCGTGTTCTTCCCTTTTGGTTCTCTAACTCCACGTCTTTGCACATTTCGTGATACTTTAGTTTGACTTCTAAAACCACGCTTTGAAATCTTCTCTTTAGCTCTTTTACATCATCATTTCTTCCATTCACTTTAGCTATTCTCCATTTAAGAGCAAGTTTCAGAGTTTCTTCTGATGTCCATTTTTGTCTTATTATGTCCTTGATGTCATCCCATGACTCACCTAATCTTCAGTTATTAGTGTTCATTGCTTCAATCTCTTCTTCAGATGGTCTCTAAATTCAGGTGGGATATATTCAAGGTAGTATGTTGGCTCTTGTGGGCTTGTTTTAATTTTCCTCAGCTTCAACTTTAACTTGTGTATAAGCAATTGATGGTCTGTTCTGCAGTCAGCTCCTGGCCTTGTTCTGACTGATGACATTGAGCTTCTCCATTGTCTCTTTTCACAGATATCGTCGGTTTGATTCCTATGTCTGGTAAGGTCCACATATCCAGTCACCACCTGTGTTATTTAAAAAAAAAAAAAAAATGTATTTCCAATGAATAGGTCATTGGTCTAGCAAAATTCTATCATGTGATCTCTGATGTCATTGCTGTGACCAAGGTCATAGTTTCCAACTGCTGGTTCTTCTTTGTTTCCAGCTTTCACATTCCAGTCAGTAGTAGTTATCAGTGTATCTTGATTACGTGTTTGATCAATTTCAGACTACAGAATTTGTTAAAAATCTTCAATTTATTCCTCTTTGGCATTCACAGTGGTGCATAAATTTGAATAATAGTCATCTTCATTTTAGGTATATGGATATTTTCCAGTCACTGACAGTTTTGTACTTCAGGATAGATCTTGAAATTTTCTTTTTGATAATGAATGAGATGCCATTCCTCTTCAATTTATCATTCCCAGCATAGACCATATGATTGTCCAATTAAAAATGGCCGATTCCAGTCCCTTTCAGCTCACCAGTAGCTAGGATATCAATGTCAAGTATTTCATATCATTTTTGATGACTTCCAGTTTTCCTAGATTTCATAATTTGTCCACTCCATACTCTGATTATTAATGGATGTTTCAGTTGTTTCTTCTCATTTGGAGCTGTGCCACTTCAGCCATTGAGGATCTCGAAAGCTTTACTCCGTCCACTTCATGAAGGTCAACTCTACTTTGGGGAGCAGCTCTCCATTCTGCATTGAGTGCCTTCTAAACTGAGGGGCTCATCTCCCGGCACTGTGCTCCATGTTCTGCTACTATTCTTAAGGTTTTCAGTGGGCAGGTTTTTGAGAAATAGGTTACCAGGTCCTTCTTCCTGGTCTGCTTTTGTCTGGAAGCTTTACTGAAACCTGTCCAAAATGGGTAACTCTGCTAGTATTGGAACTACCAGTGGTGTAACATCCAAGTCATCACAAACTGACAGATGAGTGGTAGCTCACCACACTCTCCTTCCCCAAATCCATGGCCTCCCTGAGGTAGAATTGTATGGGCATGCTTCTTTAAAATGTAGATTCCTGGATCTTACCCCTGACCTCCCAAGTCTGACTCATAGGTCCAGAGATCAGCATTTTTCACAGCTTCACTCTCAGGTGACTCTTATGTATATAAAAATATTGACACTCATTGCCTAGTCCTGTAATGAATCAGAGCACACAGTACATACAGGCACTATGCTCAACCCTTTAATAGCATCAAAGTAAAACTCCTTATGACATTAATGAGAATGCTTGTCATAACCAGCTAAATTCAGAGGAAGGCATCAGGCCATGGAGCATATGCGGATATCCAATTTTAAAGCCCAAACTGGAATGGAATCCCTTTATTTCTCTCACTTAACTTCAGAGGTGATATACTAAGGTTTTTGAAGTGGCCCATGCTCCATAGTTCTCAGGAGTCAAGGCCATTGGAATTCCACCCCTCCTATTTCCCAGGCAAAACCCAAACAAGTTCTCTTGGGCAGCCTCACGAGCCAATAAACAAGATCCTTTGCACTGAGACTCCCCGTTTCCTGAACACTGCAGGGATCAGGCCAAAGCTGCCATTGTAGTACCCTCTGGCAATGCGGAAGAAAGGAAGAAGAGAAAAAAAGGTAGTTCCTCCAACTCTGTAAAGAACACAAAAGAACAACCTAAGTCTTATAAAATTAGCCAGCTGTTTTAAAATCATTCATATCTAGCATCAGTGTCCACTTGTCCTCAGCTTTGGAAACTGTATTTTATTTCTGTACAAAGGTGTAGTTTACCAAATCTTCTCCAATATACTACAAAAGGAAAGCTTGGACCAACTAACATTGATGGTGCACCTACTTGCACATCTGGCATTTTTAATTCTGTATTTAGTCTCTGTGATAATTTTCCAAGGTAGACACTAGCCCCATTCTACAGATGAAGAAACTGAGGTTCAGAGAACTACAGAGCCTAGCCCAGGGTCAAACAGCTAAAAAGAGGTAAGATACCTCTAATACCAATGTTTTTCCACTCCACCTACCTCTTTGCTGTGAAGTATCTTTTTGAAAATACTCTTGCTGTCATGCACTTTTTAAAATTAATGCTCAAAAGTGTTCAAATAGAAGAATCCTCTTAATAGCTTGATCTCACACCATCATCATCCTCCATTTTCCATTATTTTGGGCAGAAAGAAATGGAAGGTTGGGGTTTTACTGAGTTGCCTGTAGACCAGAGGGCCTAAGCCACAAAGAAATCAGATTTGTTTATCTCCCAACCTGACATCCTAATGAGGCAGAGGTGCCAGCCTAGCATTTCCTGATACCCCCCAAATATCCTGAGTAATCTTAATCATGTTGGATCAATGATGTGAAGTTTTGCTAGTTGCCATTTTAATTGATTTAACAGAAATTGATTTGGCATAAACGAGTACAGAGGAAATTATTAACAGTGGCCTGGAGGATTTGCAGTGTCTGCTATGTTTGAAGGGAAATGGCTTTGATTTATACACCTGACAACTCACTCTTCCAAGTTATATCAGAGAAACAAAAGTAACATTTAGCACTAAAAACTAGTAAACACGGATACGACTAATGTATGGAGATTCTGAAACTAACAAGAAGCGTTTAGGTATACTTCTCAGGTCATTCCATTGCTAACATTTTGCTTGGTTGTCATGATTCATGTTTTCTGTAACCTGACTGGATTCCTAATTATCATTGTTAAGTGCTGTTAGGTTGATTTCCAACTCATAGCAACCCATAGAGTTTCCTGGGCAGTAATTTTTACAGAAGGAGATTGCCAGGTCTTCTTCCTGAGGAGCCGCTGGGTTTGTTTGAACTGGCAACCTTTCAGTTAGCAGCTGAGCACTTAACCATGGCACAGCCAGATCCATAAAAAGAAACTCACTGCCATCGAGTCAATTCTGACTCATAGTGACCCCCATTCAGTTTTCAGGGTAGTAAATCTTTATGGAACTAGATTTGCCCAGTCTTCTTCCGTGGAGTGGCTGGTGGGTTTGAACTGACAACCTTCTGGTTAGCAGTCAAATGCCTTAGGCACTATGCCATCAGAGCTCCTCATTGCACAATCAGGTCTCCTTAATTACTAAAGAGTAAATGTGGGTATTTACCCTTACTTCCTTGTATCAAGAAATTTGATTTTTGTTTAGCCATCTGTGTTCTGCAAATTCAGCCCACACCATGGAAAAGAAGAGATGAAATAATAGCAGAGTAAATTTCATTGACCTAAATAGTTTTGTACTAAAAAAGATTAATTGACTCTCTATTGAGATTGGGCTATTTGTTTTGTTACATCGAGATTTTTATTATAATCATTTTGGTCTAGCAGGATTTGACATGTATTATAACATAAAGAAATAGTCTCTAATTTTCCTTCTATTTCTGAACATTTAAATATGCATACCCTTTGTGCTGCTTCTCTTCCTCTTCCTCCCCTCTTCTCCCCGACTTCCCCTTACCACCCCCACAGCATACTCGTTCACAAAAGACTCCTCTCAGCCTGGGGAAGAACTATTAGAAATTTATTAATTAAGGACCAGTTTCTGCTTCTTTGTCAGGGATAATCATTTGTTTTAGAGCTGATTTTCTGCTTTAATTAAATGAAAATGTCACTCAGTCAAATGAATTCATTTATATTTATTTATCCGGTTCTCCAGGCTTGAATTTCTTAGTAGGAACTTAGGCTCATCACATTTGCTCACAGAATGAACTGAAAAATGTCTCTTAAATCAGTTTAAAAGACTCACAAGTGATTACTCCTCCCTGTGGAAGTACTAGATAAACAAAGCCCTGTTAACAAATGTGCCTGTGGTTGTTCCCTGTGAAGATGTTACCTAGGTGCACATATTCACATATATTTGATGGTGTCCGTGCAGCTGGTGTGCCCCAGCAGAAACTGGGGACCACTCATCATCGTAAAGTCCCTTGGGACTTTAAGAAAGTGTCAGTGGTAGTGTGTTAACCCTTTTTGTGTCTTTGCCTTTTAAAAAGCTAATTGATGGTGCAAGATTTAAATTCTATGTAATCTTTCCTTTCAACATTTGTTAAGGATTATTTATTGAATGTGGACTGTGTAAGGAGCTCTGGTGGCACAGTGGTTAAAGCACTTGACTGCTAACCAAAATGTTGGCAGTTCAAATTCAACAGCCACACTCCAGGAGAAAGATGTGGCTGTCTGCTACTGTAACGATGTGACATTTCTACTCTGTCCTCTAGTATCACGAGGGGTTGGAGTCAACTCAAAGGCAGCAGGTTTTTTTGGCTTTATGGTCTATGTAGGAATTGCTGGGTAGTGCACATGGTTAATGTTCTTGGCTGCTAACCAGAAGCTTGGTGGTTTGAGTCCCCTGAGAGGTGCCTCAGAAGAAAGCCTGATAATCTACTTCTGAAAAATCAGCCCTTGAAGACCTTTTGGTGCACACTCTGACACACAAGGTGTCATTGTTGAGAGAAACTGGTTTATGGTCTGTGTATCTAATGTTCTAATCGGTGCTTGAAGGGATTAAAATGGAATGAACATACTAATTCATTCATTCAACAACTTTTATTGAGTATCTGTGACATGCTAGAGAAGACTGGGGATCAGTGATAAACAGTCTGAATCCATGTTCTTATGAAGTGTATAATGCTTGGCACATAGGTACTTGGCAAACTGAATGAATGAATAAATAAATCTTGTAAGAGAGACAGATAGTAACCATTAAGTTATTAATTGCATTAAGTCTTCAACGGAGAATTTAGGGAGCTTATGAGACTGTATAGTGGAGACTGACAAAGTCAGAGGTTGGAGAATACAAGTCAGGGAGTGTCCTCAAAGAAGGAGCATAGGTGCTAGGATATTTTACTGCAGCAAAGAGAAGGGTCGTACAGGGCTGGTGTACAGAGAGTTGTGTCAAGGCTAGACCTCCTGGGCCTTTTAGGCCATATTTAACATGTGGACCTTAATCCTCAGAACTGGAATAGTAACATGATCATTTTCATTTGAAAACAGTAACTTTGGCTGCCCAGTGGAGAATATGCAATATAATGGGGAGAAGTGCATTAGTTTCCTATTGCTCCTATAACAAAATGCCACAAACTTAATGGCTTAAAACAACATAAATTTATTATCTTACAGTTCTAAATGTCAGAAATTCAAAGTGGAGCTCACTGGGCTCAAATCAAGATGTGAGCAGGGTTTCTGGAGGCTTTGTAGGATAATCTGTTGCATCACTCTCTTTAGGTTCTAAAGCCTAACCACATTCCTTGGCTCTTTTCCCTCACCTTCAAAGTCAGCAATGTCAGACAAGTCCTTCTCACACATCTCTCTCTCTAAACCTCCTCTTTTTGCCTCCTTCTTCCACTTCTCAGGATCCTTGTGACTGCATTGGGGCCAGAGTAATCTCCCCATCTCAGCTGAATGGCACCATTAATTCCATCTGTAATCTTATTTCCCCTTTGCCTTATAAACTAACATATTAATAGGTTCCAGGATTTAGGACATAGACACCTTTGCCTACCTGCAGGGGGAGATGTCAGTAATGACCATATGTCCTTTGGGAGGTTACGGTAACAACACTATTTCTCTATCTTTGTGATGATTATAAAACTGGATTTGACTTGTATTTATTTGGTTTTAATTTAATGAATGTGAGACTTCACATTAACACTGAAAGTGAAACATGGAGTTACCATAAACCAAAACCAAACTCACTGCCTTTGAGTCAAACCCGATTCATAGCGACCCTTCCTTGGGTTTCCGAGGCGATATCACTACGGAAGTAGATTGCCCAACCTTCCTTCTGAGGAGTGACTGGTGAGTTTGAACTGTAAGCCTCTGGTTAGCAGTCAAATGTCTCAGGCACTATGCCACCAGAGCTCCTTTGGAGTTACCATATGACCTATGAATTCCATTCTTAGATGTATACTTGAGTAATAAAAATATACATCAACACAAAAACTTCTAAACAAATGATAATAGCAGTACTATTCACAATAGTTAAAAATTGGAAAGAACCCAAGTATCCATCCACCACTAATGAATAGATAAACAAAATTTGGTGTACAATGGAATATTATTCAGCCATAAGAAGGAATGAGGTACTGGTGCATGCTGTGACATGTAGGAACCTGGAAAACATTACATAAGTGAAAAAAAACCAGACTCATGTTGTGTGATTCCACTTATATGAAATGTCCAGAGCAGGTAAATCCAATAGAGACAAAAGGTTGTTAGTAGTTGCCAAGGAGTGGGAGAGGGGTGAGCTGGGAGATACAAAATTTATTTCTGGGTGACAGAAAATTCTGATATTAGATAATGGTGATGGTTGGACAACATTGTGAATACACTAAAAAACACTGAATTGTGCGCTTTAAAATAGTTAAAATGGTGAACTTTGTTTCAGTAAAACTAAGTTTTTTCTGAGCACTGAGAACCATCTCCAGGAGTTAGGAGCAGCCCCCAGGCAACAGCCAGCAAGAAAATGGGGACCACAATTCCACAACCACAGAGAGCTGACTTCTGCCAACAACTTGAGTGAGCTTGTAAGCAGGCCTTTCCCAGTGGAACCTCCAGATAAGGACATCACCTGGCCAAAGCTTTGACTACATCTTGATGAGACCTAGAAGCACAAAACTCAGTTGACCTGTGCCCAGATTTCTCACCTACAGAAACTATGGGATAATAAATGTTTGTTTTCATTTGTTAAGTTTGTGGTAAGTTGTTATACAACAAAGAAAAATATACAGTCACCCTACCCTTGAAAGTGATCAATGGGACAGCACCAAAGGATTTACTGCAGTCTCTTGGGCATATGCACACGATCTTCCCTGTCTAGGAGGCTAACACACTAGTTCTTAGGTTTTCTAGCCTGCTTTTCCAGAACAAATACAGAATACATGAATACCATGTTGAATTCTTTCCGGGGAAAACCAAATGCAATTAAAACAATGCCCTGTCTTACTGAAAAGGGTAGAAATGGGTACTGATGCCCATCTGGCCTGGGTAGACTTTGGTTTAGACTTTCTGGAGATCTCACAACCATAGCTATGAACTCCTTAATCGCCAGATTTTTGTGGCAAAATCCCTGTGAATAAAAAGCACAGCTCTGAGGTGGTCTGCTAAACAGCTGGGTTCCTCACACACACATTGCCATTATCATGTTTGTAGTCCAAGCGTGCTTTGACTCCACCTGAGTTTCTTGCTTTGTTTTGTTTGTCCTTTACTTCAAATAGTCTAGAGACTAAATTGGGTTCAAAGTGTTTGAAAGCTGAGTTTTCAACAGCTTAAAGAGTTACTACGTGAAATAGGCAAAATGTTAATCTTTAAATAAATCATTCTTATGTTTTCTTCTCTGCATCATAATAGGAACTAAAATTATGATGGCTTGGCAGTTTCTATTGTTTGAGGGAAAGTAGTACTTGGAGTCAATTGGTCCCCTGGGTTAACCCAGCACTAGGGTCAGGAACTGTCAGTACTTGAGTTTCCTCATCCTTAAAATAGCTTCTGGTTAGATACAAAGTGCTGTGACAGTAAAGATAATTGAAATAATTATTACTTAGACTCCAGGGAGTCCATCCCATTAAATCCTTGGTCTTAGAAAATAAAAGTTGAGAAAGAGTTGACTTTGTTGTCACTTGATATAGGTGTTGAGAATAGGAACTCAGGGATCTCAGAGCTATTTCTTCAGGTGGAGAGGAAAGGTGAGTGGCTGTCTCCTGAGCAGAACTGCAACCTCAATTCCTGACCCTACAAGGGAAGCTCAGAGAGTTTTCAACTGGATAAGTATTTATTGAGCACTCGTTATGTGCTAGATACGGTAGTAGGCCCAAGACAGTCCCTGCCTTCAAGGATGCTTCAGCCCAATGAGTATTCAAGATATTTGGACCCTTAACTTCTCCTCAACCCATCAGAATTGGTCTGTAGACCCAGGCTTCTTGGTCCTACATGGGGCCAAGGTGAATAGCATCAATAACTATGATCACTGTTGTTTGGTATATGCTTATTATGTATCAGCACTGTACTAAGCACTCTATTTGCATTCTCATTCTATCTTCTCAACAACCCTGTGACATGGAAGTTGTCATCATCACTGTTCAGCAGATCAAGAAACCATGTCAGAAAGTCTGAAGAGTGATGGAGCAAGGATTTCAACTCTGGCTCTCTCCATAGCTCTTTCTGTAACACTGGCTAGACTGTGACTATATTTCATCGTTGCCCCGTGCCAGGTTCTGTACCAGGAACTAGAGTTACATTTGGGAGCAGAGTAGAAATAACCTCTGCCCTAGTTGATTTTGGAACCTGATGGGTAGACAGATGACAACAAAGAAGCACAGACATACATATAGGCTCATTTAATGTTGCACCCTGTGGCACTGATTCACTATAACTACTTCTTTCTTAAGTATTTTCTTTAAAAAATTGTTTTATACCTATAACCATCCACCGTAGTATGTGTGAACACACATTTTATACATTCTGCAAACACTGCCATGTACTGTCATGCACATAGCTGGTACAGCCCACCTTCAGCCCATGAGCATCGATATACTTACTCTGTTGGAACATGCTCAGCCAGTCTGAGCCAATCACCAATCAGCCTGAGTGAAATGTGCTCCCCAGCCTGTATTTATCTGGCTTTGGCCTCTCTTTATGCCATTTATTTTGTCATCTGGTGACTAGTTTTGATTCCTAATGGCAGAAAAGAGAAGAGAAAAAAAAAGATACAAAGGGTAGTGCTGGAACTGCAGCAAAAAAAAAAAAAAGTGTATTATAACAACTGTTAAAATTCAAGCTTTATAGAGGCTCAAATTTGCTTTTAAGGTAATAGTCAAAGAAGTGGAGGATAAAGACAAGTAAATAATTAAGAAACATTCGAACCTAATGAAAGTGAACATGAAAGTCATTGCTGCCTGAAATTGACCAGTGATTGTGTAAACCATGTTGGGAAAATCTCTACTGAAGAGTACAGGAGACTTCCTGGGATTCGGAAGAGCAGTTGCTGTTGCCTGATGTCGGGGACATATCTGTATAACAGCTATACTACACTGACCTTCTGCAACATTGTTCTGTTATCATATGTCTTTCTGGGGTCCTACTCACCGGAAATGAGATACATGTATATGTACTGTTAAATTGTGTTACAGGCAATGAAGGAAAAGGATGAAATGCAAAGAGAGGCTCTCATTTAGACTGGGCAATGACAGTGACATTTAAATGATACCAAGAAGGAGAAAAGAGGGTTGTCATCGTGAAGAGTAGACCAACAAGAA
>NW_006921760.1:2471856-2474709 GCF_000298275.1 Orycteropus afer afer
GGGCAGTGTTTCGTTCTGCTGTGCATGGGGTCGCTAAGAGTCAGAAACGACTCGACGGCACTTAACAACAACAACAGGAGAGTCAGAGGCTCAGGCTCCAAGAGCCCTGTGCTTCCTTTTATATCCACAGAGTGGCTGTTAGCATTTGTGCATATGATGAGTCTCTTCTGTTGAGACTCAGTTAAAATGAATCTCAGAAGAGGCCTGAGGGGGACAGGAAGCTGCACTGAGGAAAAGTGATGACAGAGTGGCATCGAGCCCTCACAGTCCCATGTCCTGCCCTCCACCAACACCCCACTGCCAGTGCTGTCCTCCACTGGGACATACAGTATGACTTTCTTCTAGTCAACATTGGGATGTACTGTGACTGACACAAAGCATGGTCTTTGGAGTCAGAGAATCTAAGTTATTCATTTCTGACCCTTACTGCCTATACAACTTTAGGGAAATACAGATTTTCTCTTAAAGTAAGTTTTCTGCCCTATTGAATGGGGACAGAAATGCCTGGCTCACCAAGTTGCTATGAACATTAAAGAAGATACTTTTTGCAAAGTGCTTATTAGCACAGATGCTAATAAACAGTAGACAGTAAGTAGACCTCTAAGAAGAGTTGTTCCCAGGGATTACAAAAGGATGAAATATGTATTTTAGAAGGCTATTCCAATAAATCAAACACTGAATTTTTGTTAATATTCTGCAATCATCTCAAGCCAGCAAGATGAGAGAGGGCATTGTATAAGATACGAGCTTTATCACATCCATTAAATTGCTTCTGACACAAGCCAGTTTCTTTGTCATCCAGAATCACAGTGGGGTATATACCAATATCTAAAGACAGTTTTCCTTGTCTGTGAGTAATTTGAAAGACGATATAGAAACTTCTCTATATAGTTGTGCATTTGGGTCCTTTGATGATTTCATTTGATCAGAATGTGTGGCTGGTTGAAGAATCATGCCCAATGTTTTATGTAGGTTCTGTTAGAAAACCTAAGGAGGACCATTTTACAGGATCCAGAGCTCTTCTCAATATTAAAGTGAGATAAGACAAAGCCCTATCACCTCAACCTCCAGCTTCTCCCATGATTCCCTGGCTACAATTACTAACAGTTCCTTGTTGTTAAATGTTCTACTGAGATATGGTCATGGTCATTACCGAAGGCTTTTTTTTTTCCCTTTTTTTTTTTTAAATCTCCTGTGTGCCCAGCACAGTTTAGACTGAGAACAAAGAGGTCAGGAAAAGATTCTTTGATTCTGCAGTCTAATTGAGAAGGCAAAACTTTGCAAATATGAAATACCAGGAGAACAATATAAGAGTACTAATGATTCACTGTTCATCTGACCCATACATAATTAAGTGCTCCAGGATAGTGCTGTCCAATAGAGCTTTCTGAAATGATGGACCTGTGTTGTACAATACAGTCCATCTGTGGCTTTTGAATACTTGAAATGAGGATAGTCTGACTCAGGAACTGAAATTTTAATTTAACTTTAATTAATGTAAATTCTAATTGAAACAGTCACATGTTAGTGCTAGTTAGTGCTAGCATATTAGAACAGCTCCAGAAATTGTGGTTGGGTCCCAGAATCAGGGGTGACTTTATGAAGGTGGTAGAGCGTTAGCTTGAGTTCAGAAGTGGGGAGGAAAGTGGAAGACACCTCCGTCTAGGGTCACAGCATGAGCAAAGGCTGAGGGAAAAGGGAAAATATATAGTGTGAGGAATTACAGATGAAAGGAAATTAAGGGAAGTTTGACTTTAATGAGATTAATTTTCTGAAAATGTCAGGGAAGAAATTTTTTGAATCTGGACTATTCTTCTAGTTCATGAGTGTGGTATGAATATTTTACCTGCTTTGTGCCTCCCACTATTTGGAATAGGGATTGCGTACAACTGAGTTTCTTATGCCTTTTTATAAATAGATGGCTTTCACAGAGTTATTATATACCCTTTCAATGTACAAGGTTGCCCATTGTACCTTTCAGTGCCACTCAAATGGGACTGTAAAAACAATTCAATGGAGCCATTATTTAAAAGAGGTTAATGGCACCTATGAGATCCCTAAGTGGTGCAAAAGGTTTACATTCAGCTACTAACCTAAAGATTCGTGGTTCAAACCCACCAGTGGTATTGTGGAAAAAAGACCTGGTGATAGGCTTCCATGAAGATCGGAGCCAAGAGATCTCTGGGAAGCCATTCTACTCTGTAACACATGAGGTTCATGAGTCAGAGCTGACTCGACAATAGCAGGGTTGGGTTTCGAAAGAAATACACATGTGTTGTTGGGTCGCCCAGGAACTAGCAGCACAGAAGCATGGAGGGAGAAGGCAGGGTCTGTGTTAACTGTCTGGGGAGAACTGGAGCCATGGAAATTGGTGGCCGGACAGGAGGAACCACTGGAGAGGGATACAGCGACTACCAGAACCACTGGGTCCAAGAAGGAAGAGGCTGAGAAAAGAACAGTGTAGCTTCTCCTCCTGCTCTGTCCCTGTTCCTCCCACTTCCCACTGGTGCCCCTCACTGGCTAACCACCACCAGAAGCTTGAGGGCAAGCGATGGTAGATCAAGCATCTCTAGGGGGTCAGAGAAAATGAGAATGAATAATGGGGACAGGGCAGGGAAAGGAAATGAGAATAAACACCACTCTTGTTTTTTATGTTAAACAAAATAGTAAAATGGAAGCCACTTAAATATCCAGTATCATGCTATACAGCAGTGAAATTATATTTAGTGGTAAGAGAAAATTCTTACTTGATATTATGTGAAAAAGGAGCTCTGGTGGTGTAGTGCCTAAGGCATTTGACTGCTAACCAGAAGGCTGGCGATTCAAACTCACCAGCCACTCCTCAGAAGGAAG
>NW_006921760.1:2475314-2573715 GCF_000298275.1 Orycteropus afer afer
GGTGGTTCAAACCTACCAGCCACTCTACAGAAGAAAGGTGAATCAATCTACTTCTGTAAAGATTTATAGCCTTAGAAACCCTATGGGCGTCACTATGAGTCAAAATCAACTTGATGGCAATGAGTTTGGCTTTTGGTTTATACCTGTGGATCTAATCTACTCTCTTGTAACATTACCAGTCAATCAGTTGAAGTCATACCAGTGTTGAGTGGATCCTAAACCTAGTCACTTCTGAGTTATGAGGAGCAGCATCTAGGCAGAGACTGGCCTGCACAAACCAAGGACAGAAGCCACATGGGGATCTTCTACAAGCCAAGGAACCAAGAAATGCCCAGGACTACCTACAAGGAATGAATACACAGGGCCAAGACCCTGAATTGGCAATTTTATCCTCCTGAACTGTGAGGAAATACATTTCAGTTCCTTAAACCACCCACTTGTGTTATTTCTGTCACAGCAATACTGCTAACTAAGGCAGTTGTTACTTTCTTATTATTTTTATTTTCTAAAGCAGCATAATTACCATATTTTTCTGATGTGGAATGGTGCTTCTATGGTTTTGATTTATCTGCAGGGTATATTACATAGAAAGGTATGTGTGTCAAAGTTCCTTTCTATCAGCCATTCATTGGTTCTAGAATTAGCTTCCACCTCATTGTAGACCCACTTCTGCACTGACAGCAGGCACCTAAGCTGCATTTTTTAACACATTAAAAATGAGATGAGTCAATAAAACATTCCTCTTTTAAAATACGCCTCTGAGAAACCCTCAAGTTCTGGGGAATGGCCTGATTTGTTATTGATCTTTTTATTGCCTCAATTACTTCCGCAAACATGGCTAGTTAATCCAGATCCCCAGCAACCATCCCTCCCCGCTGTCTATTATATTTGGTCGTCATTAAATATGAATCTTTGGTGGCACTTCCATTATTAAATGACAGTTGCATAATGCTTTATTGGCATCTGTAAGAATGGAACATATTTTTTAGGAACTATAGAGACGGTAGCCATTTTTTTCCCCCTGAGCTACCTAAGCATAACCAGTTTCTCGTGCTCTTGTAATCTCAGTCTTAAAAACAGCAATCCATCTGTTTCATTGTTTTATACACTGTTTTTCCCCCTACTGCCTTACTGATCTACAATCAGCCAACCTTGATGGACTCTTGTAAATGAAATTATCACCAGTGATTTGATGACTTCTCATATTAGTAATCAGTTCCATAAATCCACTCCCTTTCTCGGGCTTGCGTTTTAACCTCCAGCTGCTGCCCAATTATTAGTTCGTGGATGGCTGCTTCAGCTGCATTACTTTAATACTTGCTTGTAATAGATATTAATAATAATAAACAGTTTGTAAATACTCACAGTGTTAAATGCATGTAAGAATTATTGTTGATAACCTTAATTGTCATCATTGTTTTACCACCGGGTAAATTAGGATTCTTGAGGTTTCAAGCAACAAAAAACAACTCTAGGTGGCTTAGCCCTACCAATGGGGCTTGGAGGGGTGTTCCTAATACCCATACAGAAGTTGTCTTGGTCAGGGCTCCAGGACAAAGAGGAATTAGAACTATGAACCAGAACACCAGCAAGAATGCAGACAGTTAATCTGCTCGCTTTTTCTCTTGACTCTGCTTTTCTACTTGAGTCATTCTTCAGACGCAGTATCTCTGCAGCTCAATTCATAGAATGGCGCAAGATGACTTTCCACTCCTTTCAAGTTTACCCGCTTTGGCTGAGCCCTCAGAACTCCGTCAAGTGCAATCTCGCTTTCTCAGCTTTCTGCTGCCAATATTTTCTGTCCCTCCCCATCCCAATTCCAAATTCCCTGCAAAGGAACCCTGACCCAGCTTTGATCCAGCCAACAACAGCCAGAGGCAGGGGCAGGATTTATTTTCCTCTGCTGCCCTGAGACATTGTTTGGCGTCGTTGTGAGGCAGTCAGATACCTTGAAAGACTATGACCATAGTTATTATTTAGTTGATGCCTTCATTGTACTTAATAAATCACAGAGATATAAATTTTCCAAATTAAAAGGCATTGATTTCTTTCTTTCTTTTGTTTTTTTTTTAGTTACATTAACATTTAAAGGAAGATGCATATAGCTCATAGAGAGTGAGCCATGGCAGAAGTGAGTTTTCAAGAGGTCTGCCCCACATGGCAAGAAAGGAAGAGCCATTTTTGTGCTCTTAAGATGTTGTCACAGAGATATGTCAGAGATGATGGGATATGGTTAAGGAGCAGAGGGAAAGTGTCAGAACTAGAAATGCTACCAAGAACAGTAAAACAAGAAGTACTAGCCTGAACAAGGCAAGCAAGCAGGCTGTCCTACAGAGAACAAGGCTGTCTTGGTACCACATTTATTAAAAATCTACTATGCTGTGGTCTAGACACCAACCTGCATGTATTATATAAGCTTGCATTCTGGAAAGAAGCAAATTTGTTTTGAGCTGCCAAAATACAATTAGCCTTTCTGTGTGGTTCTTAGTGCATTGGATTCCTAAATATAGACATATATATGGATTTACTGCTTTTACAGACATTTGTCAAACACCCACTAAAACACAAACCAAACCCACTGCCATCGAGTTGAGTCCGACTCATAGTAACACTATAGTCAGAGTAGAACTGCCCCATAGGTTGCCAAGGCTATAAATCATTACAGAAGCAGACTGTCTCATCTTTCTCTCATGGAGCAGCTGGTGGGTTCAAACAGCCAACCTTTTGGTTAGCAGTCAAATACTTTAACCACTCCACCCCCAGAGTTCCCACGAAGCCCCAAGCAAATCCTAGGCACTATGGTTATCAAACTGACCTCTAAATTATAATTATTGACATTAATTAAGCTCTGTTCAAGGCCCTTGGGTAAGAACTTCACATTCTTAAACACATTTAATTCTCACAACAAATACCAGTAAGTTGGTTCTTCTATAATTCCCACTTTATAGGAAGAAACAGAGGCTCTGAGATACTGATATCATGCTCATGGTGACGTGGTTAGAGGTTGTAAGGGCTGGAGCACAACCCCAGATCTGTCTGACCACAAAACTTTTCCTTTTTTAAGTATTTGAGTTGCTTTGTTGTGGGCTGTTTAATCTCATCTATTGATTCTCTGAAGAAATAGGTGAAGAATCCCCCCACTCCCTCACAGATATCTCCCTAAATCACACTGACATAGCCCAGTGAATGGTTAAACCATACTAAGCCACAGCAAGACACGGCAAATACTAAGATGGAGGCAGCCAGACAAGAGATAGCTGCCATTTCTTCACCATGGAACCTTGGGCAAGTTTCTTTCTCTTCTGGGCTTCACTGGCTTGAACCTGTAAAGTGAAAGGAGTAAGAGGACCAACTTTACATGGGATTGTGTGGATTAAAGAATTGATTCATTTAAAGGGTCTAAAGCAGTGCCTGAAACAAAATAAGGGCTCCCTCAAAGATAGCTAAGGAGCTCTGGTAGTGTAGTGGTTAAGGCATTTGGCTGCTAACCAGAAGGTTGGTGGTTTGAACCCACCAGCTGCTCTGTGGAAGAGAGATGAGGCAGTCTACTTCCATAAAGATGAACAGCCTTAGAAACCCAATGAGGGTCACTATGAATTGAAACTGACTTGATGACAGTGAGTTTTGGTTTCAATAATAACTATTATTATTACTGTCAACAAAGTTCTACGTACTATAAGAATTGCTTCTTCTCTGGAAGAATTCAGAGAAAATTGGCTTTGAAACATCAGATATTTTTAGGCAAGAAGAGAAATATTGAGCACTTAAAATGGAAGGATCTGTGAATAAAGATCCTTTATTTAACACGTTTACTGAGTATATACCAAGCTCATTTAGTTAGAGACAGAAAGTCACAGTTCTACGAAAGTATATGAAATGTTCTAGATTCTGCCTTGATGAAGAGGAGAATCCTGGTAAAATGGCCACAAGGAAATATCCGTGAAAACATTATGGGTATGACAAATCTAGGATTGTCTCAGGGAATTATCAAACTGATTTTTACCAAACCCCTTCATGGTTCTTTATTCAAGCAACTGTTGTTTGGTCACATCCTGGTGCACTGAGGGTTGTTTCTCACCCCCTACTCTGCACCCACTTGTATCCACACCACAAAATGCATCACTGTCCCCCGTTTTCCACAATGACACTGCTTACTCTTCATATACCTCGACCAAGTTTTATATGGAACATTCCTCTACTAGAGGTAGCTTGAGAGGGGATGAAGAAAAAGTGTTAAGGCATAGTGAAAACTGTTTTTTCCCTGTGGCAGTTGGTCATTTCTCAGTTTGGCATCTTTCCTTGTTATTTGTCCTACCACGAAGATCTACGTTAATCTTGATTCAGACGGGATTTCCTTGTGAGGTGCCTTCCTTCAAGAGTATGGATGGAATATCCAGGTTCAATTGAAGGCTGTTCAGAGTCTTGCTCTATTTACAGTCAACAGCAGATCACTTCTGTTCTCGGCCTCAGTCTTAGACTCCCAGGAAATCAATGGTGCCAGGTAGCCTGGTATGGCCTTTGTTTACTCCCTAGAGTTGGCCCCTGGTTTCAGCTGGCCTTGGGTGTCACAGCTTCCTTGAACCTGTAGCCAGCTCCTCCCAGGACCATGCCAGTACCTTCAGGCCACTCTTGCTTGACCATTCTATCCCACAGTCCTGAAACCCATACAAGCGGAAAAGAACTTCATGTATTTATTTATTTATTTTTGCTGTCGTTCATTTACCAAGCATATCTCTAGCATTTGGTGCTTAGTGTACTGAGCACTGTTGTCATTTAATAGATGGAGAAACTAAGGCACACCACTCTTACCTGCCGTGTCATATAGCTGGTAACTAGCAAAGCCAGGAATAAACTCAGGCCGTCTGACTTAAATGCCATAATCTTAACCCTCTATTGTACTGCCTTGCCATGTTTAGAGGTTTTCTAGCTAACCTCCTGTTTTATTAAACTTGTTATTGTATAAAGCACTTAACCACAGTAGGTAAGTGCTAGCTTTTATTACCACCCTCACCACCACTACCACCACCAGAACAAGTTGCCGTTGAGTTGACCCCAACTCATGGTGGCTCCATAGGTGTCAGAGGACAGCTATGCTCCATTGAGTTTTCAACGGCTGGTTTTTCAGAAGAAGATCACCAGGCCTTCCTTCCAGGGCACCTCGGTGCAGACTGTAACATGGAACATGTTAGCAGCCAAGCACATGAGCCATTGGCTCTGCTCAGGGACAGCTGTTACTATTAGAGTCTTCAATGAACGTTGAAAGCTGAGATCAGAGAGGTGATGACAGCAGTTCGTACATTCAGTCCAGCATTTCTCAAATTTATTTTCTAGAATACTAATATCAAAAAGGATATAATCAGTATTATTTTAAAAAAAGAATCATGGTCAAATAGATTTGGGAAATACTGTTTAAAAAAAAAGTTAAATTCCTGTATACTTTGATATTTTCAGAGCTTTTAATATGCTAAAGTTCATTATTAGTCTCCAAAAGTGACCATGATATACAGGGTTTGCTGAAATGACTTGACTCTAAAATCCCACGCCATTGATCATCTCATGGGTCACTGGGTTTCCAGCGCATACAGCATGGGCAGCTATGAGCTGTTCAGTACCCCAAATCAGGCACAGCTCACCCTGCATTACTAGCTCTCTGGGCTTTTTGCTGAAAAACTTCAGGGGTCCGAAAGCCCACATAAGGTCCGATAAGGACATTCTTTCTGGCTAAGACAAATATATTAAATAGATACTGAAGGAGCAAGACTTTGTCCATCCTCCTTTTTGGACATTGGGATGGGAAGGGTAAGGATGGAACCAGTAGCCTCAAGATATAACCATCTTTTTAAGTTCCTCCGTTTTCAGACTTAGCTCTCTAGCCTAGTAAAAATGGTGTGTGTGTGTGTGTGTGTGTGTGTATGCATATATATATTTATTAAAAATGCATTAAACTTTATATAAAATTTCATATACATATATGAGATTTTTAATATCTCTAATCAGGCAACTTCTACGAACAAGACTTTGTGGTTTTTGAACTTCATGCCTGAGCCTGTGCCTTATCCCTCGGTAAATGTGATTTCCCTGAGCTCATCTTACAGAACAAGCAGAGGTACCAGGGGTCTCCTGAGAGCAGAGAGGCTGCTGTGGTGGATGCAGAACAAAATGGAAGGGTGATTAGCCATAGCGTGAGTTTCCCTGAACACCTTTCCTGGTGCTTCTTCTCCTCCACATTCCTTATGGCTGACTTGTCCTCCTTTTATGTTTTCCACAGTTGCCAAAAGCTATATTTGCATATCCTCTGTCTTGGGTGGGGAACTGTGTTTCCTGCGATCCAGCTTGCTCCAGTTCACTCCCTACATTGTATGCCTAGACTAGCCTCCCCTGTTTTCTTTGACCTTTTTCTCACTACCGTTGTTGACCTGTTTCCAGATAACAGACAGGCTTAAACCAAAAACCACCAGCTATTAATTGGTTCTTCTGGCTCTTAATCAAGCTGATTAGCCAAACAGATAATTCTATAAACAGTTTAGACTCTTTCTTGTCCCAATACCCCATGCTTATGCTGTGCACCTCCATTTATGCGTTTCTTCTGTCCTCTTTGCTCTTTCAACCTCTCCAAACCTAAGCTCACTTTCCATACTGTCCTCCATGAAACTGTCATTCTCTATTGTACTCCTATGGGTCTCCCTGGACTCTGAATTCCTACCTATATTTCTGACTGTAGCATACAATTTAGCACGTTTATTTGCTTTTACATCCAACACACTATGATTACTAAGAGCAACTCAGTGCACTAGAAAATGGGGGTACAAATGAAATTAAAGTTCCTGCCCCCAAGAAACGTCCTGGCTAGTTGAACTGCTACTCACTATTTTCCACTGTTCTCTATTTCCTGTGCTGGTGCCAATCCATCTATTCATCTTTAAACTCCCTGAGAGCATTGAACTCTTCTTGCCTTTTTTTTTTTTGTTTTTCCCCCTGAGTGATATATGATCAATAGTAAATACTGGTTAATAACAAACTCAAGAACAGAGTTGGCTCATATCCCATTTCTGCCATTTGCTACTGATGTTGACCTTTATTCTTTCCTCTATAAACTGGAATTAGTAACACCCGCCTCTTAGGATGTTGTAAGGGTTGACTTGATGTTTATCAAGCACCTAGCACTGTGGCAGCACGTAGTAATAATGTAAGTAAATGGTAGCTGTATCTCTTAGTGAGCAAGCCTGTGACTCAAGAGTTTGTAATATTTTTTCATAGGTTGGCCTCAGAGTATCACTAGGAGATCTTTCCTGGTGGGCAAGAACCTAATATTGTACTGTCAACCTTAGTAGCAAGGTTATTGTTGTTGTTAAGGGCTTTTGAATCAATTTTGAGTCATAATGACCCCATGTGACAGAATAGAACTGTCCCATAGGGTTTTCTAGGCTGTAATATTACAAGAACACATCCTCGTAACTTTTTCTCATGCAGCATATGGTAACTTCAAACCACCAACCTTCCCGTTAGTAGCATTTAACTGTTGCACCACCAGGGTTCCTTCTGAGCAAGATAGGACGAGTTAAAAGAGAAAGCAATTTTGAGTCAGAATGTCAGCATTGCGTGTAAAGACCTGTTGGGGTTCCTCTGCACAAGGACATGGATTTCCACGTCCATTGTTGGCATGAAGGTTGTTGTCCCTAGTTTACTTATTTCCTGGCAATCCTAGAGGAAGATTGGAGACCAGAAGGAAGGAAAGAATTTCCAATGACCACATACTATGTCAGAGCCATATATACATTCTCCATCTTCACAACAACCCTGCTACAGAAGTGTTCTTATCCCTGTTTTACAGATTAGAAAGCTGAGATTTAAAGAGGTTAAGAGGGACTCTGGTAGCATAGTACCTAAGGCACATGACTGCTAACCAGAAAGCTGGTGATTCAAACCCACCAGCCACTCCTCAGAGGGAAGGTTAGGCAGTATACTTCTGTAGTGATACTGCCTCAGAAACCCAAGGAGGGGTTGCTATGAGTTAGGTCTGACTTGACAGCACATAACAACAACAACAACAACAACAGACCTGACCCTGCCATTTCTACTGAAGGCCCTGGCTTATGGCAGCTGGAATTCACTAGTAGAAACTACTAGACAAAAACAGCAATCTCCATCACCATGATAACCAGGACAGAAGAGTTGGCTAGAAGACTGTTTGGCACCCCCACAACCAATCTCATCCTTGTCGGATTGCACATTGCCACGTCTGGGAGGCTCCTGACTCAGAAACTGTTTTCTCCCTCCAAAACTACATTGGCAATTTTTTTCCCCTGCCTGTTTTTCCTTCCAAAAGTATAATATAGCCATACAATCAGGAAAAACCCACAGAATCCTCTACCAGAGCTAGAAAATTGATTTCAACCCATTTGCCAATTCCAGTCTGTTGGAAGTGCCAACACAGAGGAGGATTGTGAGGCCAGATCACAGTTTAATGTAAAGAGTGGTGTATGAGGTGACCAGGGTCTACTTTGGCATATGATGTGGGGCATTCCATGTGCTATTATTGGATGCTATTATTTCCTCATTTTGCAGATGAAGAAACTGAGGTCACAAGAGAAGAAATGACTTTTCAGAGCTCACATAACTAGCAAATGCAAAATCAAGGCTAGAATCCCTATTTCCCACTCTTTGACATATTGCATTAGGCAAATCTGCTGAAGAAAAAAAAACCTCTTTAAAGTGTGAGTAAAGATACCACTTTGAGAACTAACTTGTGCCTGACCCAAGCTATCATATTTTCAATCACTTCAT
Source organism: Orycteropus afer afer (assembly GCF_000298275.1). Taxonomy (NCBI): domain Eukaryota; kingdom Metazoa; phylum Chordata; class Mammalia; order Tubulidentata; family Orycteropodidae; genus Orycteropus; species Orycteropus afer. The sequence continues at coordinate 2,484,099 of NW_006921760.1, forward strand.
ATGCATGTAAAAGCTGGGCAATAAAAAAGGAAGACTGAAGAAGAATCGATGCCTTTGAATTATGATATTGGTGAAGAACATCACATATACCATGGACTCCCAGAAGAATGAACAGATCTGCCTTGGAAGAAGTACAGCCAGAATGTTTGTGAGAAGCAAGGATGATGAGACTGCTGTCACGTACCTTGTTATCAGAAGGGACCAGGCCCTGGAGAAGGACATCATGCTTGGTAAAGTGGAGGGTCAGCAAAAAAGGGAAAGACCCTCAGTAAGATAGACTGACACGGTGGCTGCAACAGTGGGTTCAAACATGACATTGATTGTGAGGGTGGCGCAGGACTGTGCAGTGTTTCTTTCTGTTGGACATAGTGTTGCTAGGAGTCAGAACCAACTCAACAGCAACAACAACAGGGTGTTTTCCATGGAGTTCGCCATATATTCTTCTCTTGGCTCCATTTCTCCCACCATCAACAATGACTCATAAAAGGAGCATCACCTAGTCTATAGCTGTGTCGGTTTTACTCTGTCTCAGAAACCTGTTTAATTGAGTTTCAGCAATGTGGTTCATAGACCACCTACATCAGGATCTTGTAAAGTATTCTTTCAGAATGCAGATTCTTGGGACATCCAAGAATTCTTCTGAGTAAGAAGGTGGTTTTTTTGGTCACTTAAGCTAAAAACTACTAATCTGCAGTTTGGACAGTTTATGTTAGTCAATTACTATTTAGTTTCTGGGCTTCCCTTTATTTTTCCTTCCTTTGGGGCATTTAGTCATTTTACCTCCATCATCATCTTATATTTCTACTTCTCTGTCATTTTAAACAAGAAATGAACATCACTCTACTTTACATAAAACTGTGATTTGGCCAGGATAGAAATGGGTAAAAGGAATTCTCAGAATAGGAGCCATTTAATTTTCGCTTGTGGGTTATGATAGAAAGAACCCTCATTTACCTACTGATGTGTTTTCAATAAAAGTTCTGCTGTCAAAGATGGTGAAAAGCTCTTACAATCTTCATTTTCAGTTATAGGGAACATCTTTCCAAACACATGTCTGTGTTTTCCTAAAACCTCATTATAAGGATTTGATTTGTGCTTGTAGTAGAGGACACATACTGATGGAAATGGGCAATCCCTGTGGATATGCATGCCAGGTGCACAGTTCCAGAAAATGTTTAATTTTAAATATTTAAAAATCAGGATATTTCATATTTTAAAATATAAATTTCCAAGTTCTATTTTAAAAAGTCAGAAAATATTAGTACTGGGCCAAAATACTACAATGCAATAACCTGGTACATAGTAGTGTATTTCTTAAACAGACCAAAAACCCACTGCCATCAAGTCAATTCTGACTGACAGTGACCCTTTAGGACAGAGTAGAACTGCCCCATAGGGTTTCCAAAGCTGTAAATCTTTATGGAAGCAGACTGCCTCATCTTTCTCCCACAGATCAGTTGATGGTTCAAATGGCTAACCTTTTGGTTGGCAGCCAAATGTTCTTACTACTATGCCACCAGAGCTCCTTCCTTAAACAGGATGAAACATGTTTACAAATTCTTTAACACTCCTTGTATTGAAAGATGGAGTCTAGGTACCCTCCTCTTGAATCTGGGAAGGCTTAGTAATTATTTTGTCTGGTCAAATATGGCAGAAGAGATGCTACGCCAGTTTCTGGGCCCAGACCTTCAGAAACTAGCAGCATCTATCTTGGAACACTTGTTCAGGGAAACAAGCCACCATATAAGATGGTGACACCCAGAGACTAGCATATAAAGAGTCCTTAGCAGATGAGATAACATGTGGAGAAAGAGGTCAAGGAGCAAACAGCAAGGCACAAGACACATGAGTGAGGAAGCCATGTTAGAACAGGATCCTCCATCCGCAGTCACCCCATTTGAGATCACATGGATCAGGGACAAACTACTAACTGAGGCCTTCACAAATTCCTGACCCGTAAAAGCATAAGCCATGAATTTGGAGTAGATAACAGAAACAAGAACATGAATCTCCAGTTTGTTGCATTCTGAGCCCGTCCTCACCCCTGCCGTTACTTCAATTATTTTACTTCTGGCTCATGGAGGAATTTGAGTGTTAAACCATGGTCTGAAGACCCTTGGATTTTGTTCACTTTTGGAAATGAAGATATTAAAAATAAAATGGTATATGCTTTTTAGAGACAAACTTAAGTTATGAGGGCAGGAAGGATACAGGCAGCAATGAAAATTTCTATATAGAGTACTTGTGCCTCCCATAGACCATCTTGCTCAAGGTCAAGAGAGCACAAGGTCAAGGACTGGTCACCACTTTCTGAGAGTTGGTTTCCTTATCTATAAAAACAGATCCCTTTCACCTTGATATCTGATGAGTCTGTGAGTAAGAGGGAGTCTCTGGCTGATGCAAACAGTTAACACAGCTCAGCGGCTACCCAGAAGGTTGGAGGTTCGAGTCTACCCAGGGGTGCCTTGGAAGAGAGGCTTGAAGATCTACCTCCAAAAATTCATCCATTGAGAATGCTTTGGGACACAGTTCAGCTAACACAAGCAGGGTCTCCATGAGTCAGAAGCAACTGGTCAGCAACTGGCGATGAGTAAGACAGGTCAGCTTTTATGCTATTTGAGTATATATTTGTATATAAATATATTTGAGTATATATTTGTACTCGTAAAGTCGAGCCCAACTCCTAATGGCCCATGTGACAGAATAGAGCTTCCCTGTAGGGTTTTCTAGGTTGTGATCTTTACAGGAGCAGACCACCAGGTCTTTCTTCCACAGAGCCTTGGGAGATGTGAGGGTTCAAAACACTAACCTTTCTGATTAGCAGCCAAGCCCTTAACCATTGCATCACCAGAGCTCCTGTAATGTCTTACAGCCTATGCGGCAGAAAAACTGTCTAATTCTTTATTGAGGCCTGTGACTTACTTTTCTTGTGCCTCCAGCTCTCACTAAATATTTGTTGAATTAATGAATGAACAAATGAATGCGTGTTAGTCACCGAGGATACAAAGACAAATGAGATATGGTCCCTGCCCTTGAAGAGCTCACAGTCTATAGAACACAAGCTGCAAATTAAATACCGGGTATGCCTCCTGGGTAGCAAACTCCTTTATTCTGAAGCACCCGTTCATCTGTGTCTAGCCGCTGTTCACACCCATACCCAACCGCTTGAAACAAGACATGTGAAAACAGTATCAGGGAGGGGAGCCCAGAACTGGGGGAGGGGACTGCAAATCATGTACCCTCCCCGAGGAAGGATGCTTCTTCCTGAAGGAGGCAGCCTCCACCAACTGGGGAGGTGAAACGTGTGGCAAAGAAGAAAAGAGGAACGTCCCTATCAGAGCTGTGGGAGCTGAGGCACAATTACTCAGAATCACCCTCAGGGAGCCATCACAAAAGCAAGAACGAAATCACTGACGCATCATTCCATCAGGCTGTGTTTGCACGGACTGCAGAAACGGCAGCGAGGCTGCTCCATCAAGCCCCCTCTGCAAAGCTGCAGCTAGAGCTCGAAGATTCAGGGCAGGCAGTGATGCTTCGTTTGGTTTTGTTTTGAAGGGATGTGGGGAAGGCACTGATTTTAATCAGCCTGCCCAGTGTGGGCTTCTTCAAGGAATTATCTTTACTTCCTCCTCAAGTATGTTTGGCAGAGTGTCAGCCTGCACATTTTTTCCCCTTTGCTTTCTACATAATTAAGGACTTTAGGGAAGCTGGACACAGGGGGAAGCAAAGACTTGCATTTGATCTTAAAAATAAGTGGCATCTCATTTATTGTCCCAGTGAGATTGAGTATCAGTGTCAATGCACTGATACAATCAACATTGTACAGAATGGTGATTTAAATGCACTTGGGTTTTGAAAGTTTTTTTCTTTGTTAACTAACAAGACCATAAGGTTGTCAGGAAATTGCTAGAGAGCCTTGCCTCCACTGCCTTGTCAATTTCCAAGCAGCAGGACCCTGCTCTGGCCCAGGGAGGCCAAGCCCCACAGGTGAAAATGACTTCCAGTTGGCGAAGTAGGATCTGGTTAAATACTTAATCAGTAGTTAATTTGCTGCCTTTGTTCAGTAGACACTGAGCTCTTCTAAACAGAAATTCCATAAGAAAAAGTAAACACAATAACAGCAACAAAACACCTCTCTTCCTGAGAGTCTACAGGGTCGTTGACATCTGTCTAACATTGTGAGGAGAAAATATCATCTTTATCAGAGGACATTTTCTCCTTTAAAAAATCATTTTTTTAGTCATTGCAGCATCATAATCCAAAGTAACCATAAATGCACTGTGGTAGTTGTGTGTCAACTTGGCTGGGCCTGGTTGAGTGGCTGGGCAGCTGGAAGGAGTTATGCCCCATGATGAGACTGGTAATTAAGTCCATGGTGGACTCTACTAGAACAGCTGAGTAGCTGCCTTAGGGATGTGGTCTGCTCCCAATATATAAGCAGCAGCTTTGAGGGAAGGTCTCTGAGCTTTTTGGCACATCTGGATCGTGCATCTGCCTGAGTCTTCACTCGGCAGCGTGCCATGCTGTCTGCCAGTCTTAGGATGGTTCTTGGACTTCAACCAGTGGCCTGCCAGGTTGTCTGCTAATCTTGGGACTGTGCCATCTTACTTGACAACCTTGATTTTGTCAGCCTCAGCAGCCAGCAGCTGCCTTAGTGAAGAGAAGCCTCCAGCTTCAGTGGGCCGGGAGCAAGAGGCAGAGCTGCAGTCGAGGGGCTTTCCCTCAGCCCCTAGAGCTGGCACTTTGAACGCAAACTTCTAGCCTCCTAAACTGTAAGAGAATTAATCCCTATTTGTTAAAGCCATCCCATTTGTGGTATCTTCTCTTAGAGTGGCACTGGAGAATCAAAACATGCACTGTCTTGGTAATTAGGCAAAATTATAAAAATAAAGATATTTATAAAATTAAATAGCAGCTGCAGTAACTCTCGAGAGTGGCGGTTGTTACCCTGCATATCACATGGCAGCAACAGTCAGCTTCATCTGGTCCTGGTAGAAGAGGCTCTGTTTTCCAGAGAAAGAACTTCCTATCTTTATGAAAACATAACTTCTTTCCTTTCAAGTTTCACAACCTTTCTTTGATCTGTAGATGAGTTGTGCATTGCTCTTGTGCTCTTACGAGTGCTTTGTGTGTGACCTGCTACCTCTGGTGGTTTCAGTACATTTAAATCTCATGGCCCAAGGATTTCTGTCTTTAGATAGGCATTGCATTATAAAGTGAATAAAAGTTATATTGTCTCCCCTGCAGGGATTGACTAGAAGGAGAAATAAGGTTAAAAACAGCATGTCAACATGCTTGGTCTCCCTACTTCTATGAAATCTGAGATCTATCAGTAGTACCTTGAGATCCAGAACACATACAGCCACCTGGTATGTAAAAGCAAAACTGGCCTGTAACGTGACCTGCTGCTCTCAAGCAGCAATTACTGCAGACCCGCTTCGTTGCATAGTTTTGTTCCTTAATCTAGGGGAGCTCTGGTGACAATCTAGACAACAGAAAATTTCAAATGGGGACTACATGGATAAAACTCCTGAAGCATAAAGCTCTCTCTTCCTCAATCCATGAACACTATTCTATAACCATAAAAATCATAGCCCCAAAAGGAACTTTGAAAGATTGTGTTGTCCATGCTCCTGGCTTCAGGTAAAACCACGCATGACCTTATCCATAAAAGACAATAATGTGCCTGTTTTTAAGCCTTCAAGAATATTATGTTCTCCAGTTTTCTTTGGTAACCTATCCTGATGTTTAATTACCTTCCTCAGGAGGAAAATCCTAGTCTGGTTTTGGAGTCCAACAGAGCTGGATTCAAATATCTGCTGTCACTCTCTGGCAATTGTCAGCTTACAAATCTTAACAAATCTTACTTAACTATTTTGTAGCATGGAAATAAGTAACAGCCTAATGACCAAGAAAGCCCTAGAGGGCATTTCTACTCTAGCACATAGAATGGCTATGACTTGGAATCAACACAACAGCACTCAACACAATGAGAAGGACACTTAAATCAGGAGGAGGTTTCAGGGAGTAAAGAGAGACATGTGAAGTTTCTGACACAGAAACTCCATTGCCGTGGAGTCGATTCCAGCTCATAGTGAACATATAGGACAAAGTAGGACTGTCTCATAGGGTTTCCAAGGCTTTAACCTTTACAGGAGCAGACTGTCACATCTTTCTCCCACAGTGCAGCAGGTGGATCCAAATGGCCAGCCTTTTCTTTAGCAACTGAGTATTTTAACCACTGCATGACCAAGGCCCCTCTGGCACAGAGCAGGCCTTCAATCCATGTTACTTCCCTATTCCTCCATGACCTAACCTGATTCCTTCATAATTGCATCCCTACTGTTCTCTGTCTTTAGTGCAGAGGGTGAACGCTCAATGTCTAATCATTCCCTAAGGTAGTAGATAACATGATGAAACTAGAAGATTTGGCACAAACCTTAAAAAGAAGCTGCCTCTCCTCCTTCAAAGTTGCAAGATAAAATGAGACAATGTTTAGTGTATCACACTAGGTCATGAGAAACTTAGAAGTTCCTGAAAATCCTTAAGACAAAGTAGCTTTGTAGGCAGCTCCCCAAATACTGCAGAAAGACAATTTCTTGGAAAACCACCTTCACACACCTCGTGGTATTAGAATGGGGAAACATGGTCACGGTGGAGAACTCAGAGTTAAGTACCCACCTGGAAAAGAAGGGAAAGCCTAGACACCAATGAGCAGGACAACAATAGGAGGCCTGGTTGAGTCACGTCAGGAGGGTTGCACGGTAGGTGAAGGGCCTTTGCGGCAATGGATGCATACTTTTGGCAGATTCGGGAAGTTCCTTTCTTTAGTGATGGCTGAGCCTTCACCAAAGCTCAGAAGTTTCTGGCTCCACAGCTGGAGTGTGAAACAAAGACCTTCAAATTTGCACAGGAGAAAATATTTTACAAAGATATCTAGGCTTGACTACTAACCTCCATGAACAGGATGCTGTTCGTTGAGGTTCTCATGCCATTTTATTGGAATTGGTGTGGTACAAGCTGAGACATTTAGAATAATGTTTAAATATATGAGGAGTGATGAAGAGCAACAGTTTGCAATTTCTAAGTGAAGGTGGATCTAGAGGAAGCTCAAATTATGGGAAATGTGATTCAGATTAGATTTGAAAAAACTCTCTAACTGTAAGAGGTATCTATTTTTTAAAATTGTGGCATCTTTTCCCCTAAATATTTTAGATACTAAGGCAGGCATCTCTCTATTATAAAATAAGCCTAGTCATTCCTGAATATCAAAGAGCTGGACTTTATCTTTCCATCATTTATTCAATCACCAAAGAGATACTGTGTGCATAATCTGTGCCAGGTGCAGTGCTAAGGTCTAGGGTGATAGGAATGACTGATATAGGCTGAGTCTCAAAGAACTCACCGACTCCTGCCTCATGCTCGACAACTGGTTGTTGAATAAATACATAAATGGAGATGTGTCAACAAATAAATTATAATACAATGAGATAAGTACAAATAGCTGCTACCACAGTACTGTGTTTATAGTATTACTAAAACTGTGGATGAGCTATTAGGGAATGCTTTGTAGAAGAGTAGCATTTGGGCAACATCGTGAAAGATGATTATTGGTTTGCAAGATAGGCATGGAAAGGATACATACACATAAACATACACATAAACAGATTCTCCAGAAGTGTGGTAACTGGGCTACTGGGACATTAAGTACAGTGTGATTGGAGTATAAAGTACATAGTGGAGGTTGACCACTCAACCAGAAGGACCAGTGACCAGAAGGAAGGATGATGGATGAGAATGAAATACAGAAGTACATCAACTGTAGTTCTTCAGAGTGTCTCCTGAGCTACCAATGTAATGCTTTATTCATTTCTATGTCAAATGCTGCTGTATTTAACACTCCCCTGATCAGTCCTGAAAATATGGCTCTTCTCCCTGGCCTTCATTGTTTAATTTGTAAAACAAAATAATCACACTTGTTCATATCCTAAAAGATAGGTGAAAACGAACAAAACCCAAAACACTGCCATCAAGTCAATTCCAACTCCTAGGGACCCTATAGGACATAGTAGAACTGTCCCACAGGGATTCTAACCTGTAAATCTTTTGGATGCAGAATGCCTCCTCTTTCTCCCATAAAGCACCTGGTGAAGGTAATTTTTCAACTTGGGAGTATTAAATATCAACCTACAGTGTTTATCATTATCCCTTTGCTTTCAGGAATGACACAATGTGGCATCATAATACAGAAAACTAGGTAAGTTTGGGGTTAGATTTTATTCAGAAAGGGGTGGACTTGGTTCAGGAGGTAGAGAGCTTTGATGAAAGGAAAATCCAAGATGATCTTTTCCTTCGTAAGGTGAAGAGTGCCCACGCACAGCAAACTTGCCACTGAGCACTTGCCAGTGTGTTTTGGAGCATAAAAAACAGTACAGAGAGTGAGTGTGGCTCTGTGGGTCTCAGAAGGTTAAGGAACAGACTTCTGACAAATGCCACCTCTTTAGACCTAGGGCTGCTTCCACCAAGAAAAGAGATGTGAGTGAAGGAGTTGAGCCTGAAATCAACCAGCTCAGAGAACCCATAATGCAATAAGTATCTGTTGAGCACCTTCTGTTCGTTAGGCTCTGTGAGGCAGGTTACTGAGCAGTTAGGATAAGCATGAGATAAATAAGGGGGTGAACAGAGAGTGCCCTGGAAGGGGGAAGGGTTCAAAGGTCAAGGAGCAGGGCACTCCAGAACTGAGACTGAATAAGGCTAAACATTTCAGGCAGGGCAACAAGGTTCCAGAAATGACTTGTTTTGTATGGTTGGAGTTTGAGGTTCATGATCAGGGCAGTTATGAGGGCTGAGATGAAGTAGAGATGAAAGTATAACATGCTAAAATGCCAATCACACAACACCACATAGTATATGATTCTATTGTGAGATGTGCAGTACAGGAATAGAGAGAGAGAAAGGAATTAGATTGTGATTGCCCAGTGCCGGGGAATTGGGGATGTCATGGTCAAGGATCCCTGGAGAAACAAAACCAGTAAGATATGTAGGAAGTGTTGGTGGTTCACTGGTAGAATTCAGACCTTCCATGTGGGAGATTTGGGTTCAGTTCCCGGCAGTGCATCCCATGCACAGCCACCAGCCTCCTGTCAGTGGAGGCTTGCATGTTGCTGGGATGCTGAATAGGCTTGAGTGGAGCTTCCAGACAAACATGGACCAGGAAGGAAAGGCCTGGTGATGTACCAATAATGTGCCATGCTTACCTGCCACTCATTATGGAGTTTCACCCCGTAGTGCACAGGGTCACCATGGAGCAGGGGCCAACTCATTGACAGCCTACAACAACAAGATCTATACCCCTATCTATCTATTACAAAACATGAGAGAGAGATTTCTTTTCAGGAACTAGCTCATGGGAGCTGGCAAGCCCAAAATCGGCAGGTCAAGCAACAGCCTAGAAATTCCAGCAGCCTCATGTTCCAAGATTCGTAGGTAAGGTGGCAGGAGAGAGAAGAATTCTGGCAGAATATCTGTTTATAGTCTGGAGGCATAATTCTCCACCAGAAACCTCTGGTTTTGCTCTTAAGTCAACTGAGTGAGTGAGTCCCACTCACGTTATGGAAGGTAATCAGCTTTATGCAAATATAACTGATTTAAATACTAACCACATGTAAATACAGTGAAACCTGGAAACCCAGGAAGGGGCAGATCGGTCAGACAAGGAAAACTCAAATATTTTCCACTAAAACGAGTGATAGAAAAGTGGTAAGAGTACACCTTGTCAAAGGTGAAAAACTTGCAAGACTCAGAAACAAGGCAGACTTGTTGCATTCCAGCCCTCACTGTACTTCATAGTAACATCTAGGCTACTGTCTAACCAACACCTGGGCACCATAGTTAGCCAAGTTGACACATAAAATTAACTATCACAAGGGTTTATAGGGTGAATTGTATGTTATGCAAATTATATCTCAATAAAGCTCTACCAAATAAAGAAAAAAAGTTTACATGCTTTATTGTTGTTAGGTGTCATTGAGTCGGTTCTGATATAGTGACTCCAGGTGACAGAGTAGAACTGCCCCATAGGGTTTTCGTGGCTATAATCTTTATAGGAGCAGATTGCATTCTTTCTCCCACAGAGCCATTAGGTTGGACATCATGCTAACAAAAAGAAAATACCAAACTCATTGCCATTGACTCAATTCCAACTCATGGCAACCCTGTAGCACAGAGTAGAACTGCCCCAAATGGTTTCCAAGGCTGTAAATCTTTATGGAAGTAGACTGCCACATCTTTCTCTCATGGAGTGACTGGTGGGTTTGAACTGTTGATCTTTTGTTTAGCAGTCTAGTGCTTTAACTACTGCACCACTAGAGTTCCTTCAACACTATGCTGAGGGACTAGAATTCCACAGTAATCCCTCACAGCCTTACAGGGACTGACCCACCACAGAGAACCCAGTCACATTTGGCTGCAAAGCCAAGGCCCCACCCCCGCTGCACACAGACACAAGCCATCAGCCAAGGGTCCCTTCCCATCACTGTGGCAATTATGTTGAGAAAACCAGGGAAGAGCACAATTGTAAAGAATAATTAGTGTTGGGACTAAATAAATGAATGCCACCTGTGCATCCTGTTTTGGGAAATGAGTCAAATTAGTCAAACAAGTTGAATAATCACAGCAAATGCCAGTCTCAGCCATTGGAACTATGCTGGTCATTTCTGGTTTTAATGAGCGGCTTCCTGATCAGTATTCATTCAGATGACTGGAGAGGAAGGTTAGGTTTATACTTTACTTTCTATCACACATGATATATAATCATTGTCAGAAAGTTAAAAATGTAGTTATGCAAATATAAAAATTTGAAGTTACTCTAAACCCACGAAGCAGAAACACATTTTGATACATATACTTTCAGACATTTGTAAATATGTATATTTGCAAAAAAAGATTTTTCTCATTCATTATCTTAGTTCACATTTGACTTTTAAGAAATATTTTTGGTTTTCCAAAAAAAAAAATATATATTTTTGGTTTTCTTTCCCCCACCCTTTATTTCTGAGGGTCTTTACCTATGTGGTCTGAGTTTTTCTTTTATTCCTCACCACCACCAAGGAGCTCTGGTAGCATAGTGGCTAAAGCACTTGACTGCTAACCAGAAGGCTGGCGGTTCAAACCCACCAGCCACTCCTCGGAAGGAAGGTTGGGCAATCCTACTTCCGTAGTGATACTGCCTCGGAAACCCAAGGAGGGGTTGCTATGAGTCAGGGCTGACTCAACGGCACATAATAACAACAACAACCACCAAGACCCACTTCAAGAATTTGGAAGGTATCTACTTATTTAGCACTGTTATAGCAGAAATCTGTACAGCTCTTTTATTTCACCATTTCTTCCATGTGCTTTAGGTTCTCTACATTCAAGAGCAAGTTTCAGAGTCTCTTCTGACATCCATTTTGATCTTTTCTTTCTTTCCTGTCTTTTTAATGACCTTTCGCTTTCTTCACGTGCGATGTCCTTGATGTCATCCTCTGGTCTTCAGTCATTGGTGTTCAATGCATCAAATCTACTCTTCAGGTGGTGTCTAAATTCAACTGAAATGTACTCAAGGTGGTCACTTGGCTCTCATTGTTTTCGTTTTCCTCAGCTTCAACTTCAACTTGAACTTTCATATGAGCATTGATGAGCTGTTCCTTGTTCTGATATATGGTATTGAGCATCTCTATCATCTCTTTCCACAGATGTGGAAGATTATATTCCTGTGCATTCTATCTGATGTGGTTGAGGTCTGTAATCACTGTTCATGTTGTTAAAGAAAGATATTTGCAATGAATATGTCATTGGTCCTGCAAAATTCTATCATGTGATCTCTAGCATCGTTTTTGTCACAAAGGCTGTATTTTCCAACTACCAATCCTTCTTTCTTTCCAATTTTTACATTCTAATTACCAGTAATTATCAGTGTATCTTGGTCACATGCTTGATCAATTCCAGCCTGTAGAAGCTGGTAAAAATCTTAAGCTTCTTTGTCTTTGGCATTAATGGTTGGTGAGTAAATTTGAATAATAGTGGTATTAACTGGTCTTACTTGTAGACTCCAGAAGACAAAGTAAAGTATTATAATGAAATGTGCAAAGACCTGGAGTTAGAAAACCAAAAGCAAAGAATACATTTGGAATCTCTCAAGCTAAAAGGACTGAAGAAAAAAGTCAACCCTTGAGTTGCAATATTGAAGGATTCTATGGGCAAAATAATGAATGAGGCAGGAAACATCAAAAGAAGATGGAAGGAATACACAGTTACTGTACCAAAAAGACTTTGTCAGCATTCAGCCATTTCAGGAGGTAGCATATAATCAAGAACTGATGATAATGAAGGAAGAAGTCCAAGCTGTGCTGAAAGCATTGGTGAAAAACAAGTCTCCAGGAATTGACAGAATATCCATTGAGATGTTTCTCAATCTCGACAAACAGATGCAGTGCTGCAGGTGATCACTGTTTATGCCAAGAAATTTGGAAGACAGCTACCTGGCTAATTGACTAGAAGAGAGCCTTAATTGTGCCCATTCCAAAGAAAGGTGATCCAACAGAATGCAAAAATTATCAAACCATATCATTAATATCACACATAAGTAAAATTTTGCTAAAAATAATTCAAAAACAGTTGCAGCAGTCTATTAACAGGGGACTGGCAGAAATTCAAGCCATATTTAGAAGAGCACATGGAACAAGAGATATAATTGCTGATATCAGATGGATCTTGCCTGAAAGCAGAGAAAGATATTTATCTGTGTTTTATTGACTACTTAAAGGCATTCAACTATGTGGATCATAACAAATGATGGATAACATTGTGAAGAATGGGAATTCCAGAACACTTAATTGTGCTCATTCAGAACCTGTATATATACCAATAGGTAGCCATTCAAACAGAACATGGGGATACTACATGGTTTAAAATCAGTAAAGGTGTGTGTGTCAGGATTATATACTTTCAGCATACTTATTCAGTCTTATGCTGAGCAAATAATCCAAGAATCTGTACTATATGAATAAGAACACAACACCAGGGTTGGAGGAAGACTCATTAACAACCAGTGATACGCAGATGACACAACCTTGCTTACTGAAAGCAAAGAGACTTGAAGCACTTACTGATGAAGATCAAAGACTACAACCTTCAGTATGGATTACACCTCAACATAAAGAAATCAAAAATCCTCACAACTAGACCAATAAGCAGCATCATGATAAATAGAGAAAAGATGGAGGTGGTCAAAGATTTTATTTGGATCCACAATAAATGCCCATGAAAACAGCAGTCAGGGAATCAAATGACATATTGCATTGGGCAAATCTGCTTCAAAAGACTTCATTAAGGTGTTAAAAAGCAAAGATGTTGATTTGATGGCTGAGGCCTGCCTGACTCAAGCCATGGTATTATCAGTCACTTCATGTACATGTGAAATCTGGACAATGAACAAGGAAGACTCAAGAAAAGTTTATGCATTTGAGTTATGTGTTGGGGAAGTATAGTGAATATATCATGAACTGTCAGAGAATGGGCAAATCTATCTTAGAAAGAGTATAGCCAGAATGCTCCCTGGAAGTTAGGATAGTGAGACTTTTCTCATGTACTTTGGCCATGTTATCAGGAGCGACCAGCCCTTAGAGAAGGACATCACTCTTGGTAAAGTAGAAACCAAACCAAACTCACTGCCATCAAGTCAGTCCCAACTCACAGCTACCCTTGGGTTTCCGAGGTGGTATCTGCATGGAAGTAGATTGCCCAATCTTCCTTCTTTATCTACTCTCTGCTGGATTTGAACCACCAGCCTTCTGGTTAGCAGTCAAATGCCTCAGGCACTATGCCATCAGAGCTCCCAGGTAAAGTAGAGAGTCAGCAAAAAAGAGAAAGACCATCAATGAGATGTATTGACTCAGTGGCTGCAACAGTGGGCTCTAACATAGCAATGATTGTGAAGATAGTGCCGCACCAGGCAGCTTTTGGTCCTGTTGTACACAGGGTCACTATGAGTTGGAGGCAATTCAGCGGCACTGAACAACAATAACAGCATAATAGAAATACCACAAGTGGGTTGCTTTAACCTATTGAAATTTATTTTCTTCCAGTTTAGGAGGCGAGAAGTCTGAATTCAGGATACCGAGTCTGGGAGTAGGGTTTCTTCCTCTCTCAGTGGGCTCTGGGGAATGATCCTTGTCTGTTTTCGGCTTCTGTTTGTTGGCTGTTTGGTAATCTTCAAGTGTTGTGGCACCTATATTCCCCTACATATGTTGGCAGAATGCCTAAGGCATTTGCTAACCAGAAGGTTGGTCGTTCAAACCCACCAGCCACTCTGTGGAAGGGAGCTGGGGCAATCTACTTCTGTAAAAATTTACTGCCTTGGAATACTGCCAACTCCAATGGGAGTTGCTGTGAGTCAGAATCAACTCAATCACAGTGGGGTTGGTTTTATGCTTGCTTTGGAAAAAAAAAAAAAAAAAAACAACCTGCCATTGAGTTGATTCCAACTCGTAGTGACTCTATGTTGTTGTTAGGTGCCATCAAGTCAGCTCCAACTCATAGAGACCCTATCTATGTACAACAGAACAAAACACTGCCTGGTCCTGTGCCAGCCCCACAATGCTTGCTATACATGAGCCCATCATTGCAGCCACTGTGTCAATCCATCTCGTTGAGGGCTTTCCGCTCTTTTTTTGACCCTCCACGGTGCCAAGCATGATATCCTTCTCCAGGGAATGGTCACTTCTGACAACATGGCCAAAGTAGGTAAAACAAAGTCAGGTCATTCTCACTTCCAAGGAGCATTCTGGCTGCACTTCTTCCAGGATAGAATAGTTAGTTCTTCTGGCGGTCCATGGTACTTTCAGCATTCTTTGCCAATACCACAACTCAAAAGCATCAACTCTTCTTCAGTCTTCCTTATTTGTTGTCCTGCTTTCACATCCATATGAAACAACTGAAAATACCATGGTCTGGGTTAAAAAAAATTAAAGGAAAAACCGAACTCAATGCTGTCAAGTTGATTTGACTCATAGCAACCCCTCCTTAGGTTTCTGAGGCGGTATCTCTATGGAAGTAGATTGCCCAATCTTCCTTCTGAGGAGTGGCTGGTGTATTTGAGCCTCCAGCCTTCTGGTTAGCAGTCAAATGCCTTAGGTACTTTGCCACCAGAGCTCCTCAGGTGGCTTGGGTTAGGCATACCTTAGTCTTCAATGAGACATCTTTGTTCTTCAGCACTTTACAATGGTCTTCTGCAGCAGATTTGCCCAGTGCGTTGTCTGATTTCTTGACTGCTGCTTCCATGGCTGTTGATTGCGAACCCAAGCAATATGAAATCTCTGACACCTTCAATACTTCCTCCATTTATCATGATGTTGCTTATTGGCCTAGTTGTGAGGATTTTCGTTTTCTTTATGTTGAGATGTAATCCATACTGCAGATTATAGTCTTTAATCTTCATTACTAAGTGTTTCAAGTCATCCTCACATTCAACAAGCAAAGTTGTGTTGTCAGTGTATTGCAGGTTGTTAATGAGTCTTCCTCCAATCTTGATGCCACATTTTTCTTCATATAGTCCAGTTTCTTGGATTATTTGTTTAGCATACAGATTAAGTATGGTGGAAGGATACAACCTTGACATATTCCCTTCCTGATTTTAAACCATGCAGTATCCCCTTGCTCTGTTCAAATGACTGCCTCCTGGTCTATGTACAGATTCTTCAAGGGTTCAGTTAAGTGCTCTGGAATTCCCATTCTTCTCAATGTTATCCACAATTTGTTATGATCCACACAATTGGATGCCTTTGCATAGTCAATAAAACACAAGTAAACATCTTTCTGGAATTCTTTGCTTTCAGCCAAGATCTATCTGACATCAGCAATGATATCCCTTGTTCTACATCCTCTTCTGAATCCAGGTTGCATTTCTGGAAGTTCTCTGTTAATATACTGCTGCAACCATTTTTGAATTATCTTTAGCAAGATTTTACGTGCATATGATATTATTCAATAATTTTCACATTCTGTGGGATCACCTTTCTTTGGAATGGGTACAAATATGGATGTCTTCCAGGCAGCTGGCCAGGTAGCTGTCTTCCAAATCTCTTGGCGTAGCCAAGTGAGTGCCTGCAGCATGACATCTGTTTGTTGAAACGTCTCAATGGGTATTCTATCAAATCCTGGAGCCTTGTTCTCCACCAGTTCCTTCAGTGTAGCTTCAACATTTTCCATCAATCCCATTGGTTCTTGATCATATGCCACCTCATGAAATAGATGAACATCGACTAATTCTTTTTGGTACAATGATTCTGTGTATTCCTTCCATCTTCTTTTGGTGTTTCCTGCATCATTCAATATTTTGCCTATAGAATTTTTCAATATTGCAACTCAAGGCTTAAATATTTTCTTCAGTTTTTTCAGCTTGAGAAATGCTTAGTGTGTTCTTCCCTTTTGGTTTTCTAACTCCAGGTCTTTGCACATTTCATTATGATAATTGACTTTGTCTTCTCAAGCTACTTTTTTAAATCTTCTTTTCAGCTTTTTTATCTTGTCATTTCTTCCATTTTCTTTAGCTACTCTCTACTCAAGGGCAAGTTTCAGTCTTTTCTGACATCCATTTTGGTCTTTTCTTCCTTTCCTGTCTTTAATGACCTTTTGCTTCCCTCATGGATAATGTTGTTGATGTCATCCCACAATTCCTCTGGTTTTCAGTCATTGGTGTTCAATGTATCAAATCTGTTCTTTATATGGTCTCTAAATTCAGAAGGGATATAATCAAGGTCAGAGTTTGGCTCTTGTGGACTTGTTTTAATTGTCTTCAGCTTCAACTTGAACTTGCATATGAGCAGTTTGTAGTCTGTTTCACAGTCAGCTCCTGGCCTTGTTTTGGCTGAAGATATTGAGCTTCTCCATTGCCTCTTTCCACAAATGTAGTCAATCTGATTCCTTTGTGTTCCATCTGGTGAAGTCCACATGTATAGCCACCATTTATGTTGTTGAAAAAAGATATTTGCAATGAATAAGTCATTGGTCTTGCAAATTCTATCATGCGATCTCCAGCATCATTTCTATCACCAAGGCCATATTTTCTAACTACTGGTGATTCCTCCTTCTTTCCAACTTTTGCATTCCAATTACTACTGGTAATCAACACAACTTGATTGCATATTTGGCCAATTTCAGACTACAGAAGATGTTAAAAATCTTCAGTTTCCTTGTCTTTGGCTTTGGTGGTTGGTGTGTAAATTTGTATAATAGTAATATTAACTGGTCTTCCTTGTAGGCTTATGGATATTATCCTATCACTGACAGCATTGTACTTTAGGATAGATCTTGAAACAGTCTTTGTGATGAGGAATGCCACACCATTTCCCTTCAATTTGTCATTCCCAGAATAGTAGATCATACGGTTGTCTGATCCAAAATGACCAAAACCAATCCATTTCAGCTCACTAATGCCTTGTTGTTGTTGTTGTTGTTATGTGCCATTGAGTCGGACCCAACTCATAGTGACCCCTCCTTGGGTTTCTAAGGTGGTATCACTGTGGAAGTAGATTGCCCAACCCTCCTTCAGAACTAATGCCTAGGATATCAATATTTATGCATTCCATTTCTTTTTTGACAACTTCTAATTTTCCTAGATTCATACTTCATACATTCCATGTTCTGATTATTAATTGACGTTTGCAGCTGTTTCTTCTCATTTTTTGACAACTTCCAATTTTCCTAGATTCATACTTCATACATTCCATGTTCTGATTATTAACTGATGTTTGCAGCTGTTTCTTCTCATTTTGAGTTGTGCCACATCAGCAAATGGAGGTCCTGAAAGCTTTATAACATCCACATCTTTAAAGTCAACTCTACTCTGAGGAGGCAACTCTTCCCAGTCATATTTTGAGTGCCTTCCAACCTGAGGGGCTCATCTTCCATCACTGTATCAGACCATGTTTCAGGACAACTCATAAAGTTTTCCAGTAATATATCAGACAGTGTTTCACTGCTATTCATAAAGTTTTCACTGGCCAATTCTTTGAGAAGTAGATGGCCCCTTCCGTCTTCCAAGTCTGTCTTAGTCTATAAGCTCTGCTGAAACCTATCCACCATGGGTAGCCCTACTGGTATTTGAAATACCAGTGACGTAGTCTCCAGCTTCATAGCAACATGCAAGCCACCACAGGACAACAAACTGACAGAGGAATGGTGGCTCTGTAGGACTGAGTAGAACTACCCCATAGGATTTCCAAGGCTGTAAATCTTTATGGAAGCAGACTGCTTCATCTTTCTCCTACAGAATAACTCATGGGTTCCACCGCTGACCTTTTGGTTAGTAGCCAAATGCCTTAACCGCTGTGCCACCAGAGCTTCTTCTGTTTGCTTGCTACTTGCTTCATCTGCTCTCTTATATCTCAAAAGAGATTAAGACACACCTTATACTGTGCCACCAGGGCTCCCCTCATTAATTTAGGAAAGAAAATTCATTCCCAAATGGGATTATAACCACTATAGGGATTAGCGTTTACAACACATATCTTGGGCGGGGCAAATTCATTCCTTAACAGAAGGTATGGTACCTCTTTCAAGTTCCTATGATGATCACTATTCAATTTTTTAACAACAATGCTTGTTTAAAACCTATGTGCTAAACTTATGTTTCTCAAATTATTGTTATCAAGAATAGAAAAATGTCCATTGACTGACCCCATCTAAAAATAAGAAATGACCATCCTTTCCTTTCTCTTTTCCCCTCACTACTGTACTCATGCTCCTCCCTCCCAGTTTTTGTTTTTCTACTTTTAAGATTTTTGTCCAAGTGTGAGCTAGTTACTATTTCTCATATAATTGCACCTCTTGCTTTAAGGATGACATTATTTATATTCTGTTTTAAAACAATGTTATTTGAAGATGTGTGTATTCCTCAATTGCCATATTCTTGGTTAATCTTATTGCTATAGATAACATCAATAAGTGAATTTGCTGGAAGACAAATAGGTAGTCCACACCGGAGCCCTTTCCTGGCTGAAAACGTCTTCTCATTGCCTTGACTGTTCCTGACAGCTTGGGCACCTAGAGAATTTGGAAATCAGAGCATGTGATTCCTTACATTTCATAACCTTTTCCCCTGCAAACCACATAGACAAATTCCAATATCATCTGGCATCTTTTAAAAAAGATTTTTAAAAGATTCTTTTTTTTAGGATTAATACTCAGTTGTTTTACCTAAAATGGATCTGAATGTTAACAGTTTTCATAGGTCGCCTCGTCCACAGTGAAACTTTTCAAATTAGAGATGGTTTTTCATTTCAGGGATTTTTCTTTCCATAAACATTTTGGAAGCAGCGTCTTTTGCGTTGGTTCTGATGGTGTCCTCGTTTACTTTCTTTATGTGACATAGTCTATGTCAGGTTGGAGTCCTTTTATTTTTCCCTTTAATCGTTTTCATTTGCCTTTTTTTCCCCCTTCTGAGCTCCAGATGATTCTCTTAAGTTTGTGCTCACTTTAGTTACTAATTTCTAAACCAGATTGGTTTTCACAATCACCTTGGGGCATTTTTGTAAATACAGGTTTCTTAGCTTCACCCAAGGACCACTGAATCAAAATCTTCTGCATTTAGTGCAGAAGTGGTGGTGGTGGTCACTGCCATCGAGTCCGATCCGACTGATAGCGACACTTCTTAGGTATCACTGCAGAAGTAGATTGCCCCATCTTCCTCCAAGGAGTGGCTGGTGGGTTTCAACTGCCAGCCTTCTTGTTAGCAGTCAAGTGCCTTAGGTACTACACCATTTAGCCCTAAACCAAAAAACAAAAACCAAACCCACTGCCATTGAGTCAATTCTGACTCATAGTGACCTCCTTTGGGTTTCCAAGGCAGTAAATCTTTATGGAAATAGATTAAATAGATTGTCCAGTCTTTCCTTCTAGGAATAGCTGGTGTGTTTGAACGGCCAACCTTCTGGTTAACAGTCAAATGCCTTAGGCGTTTCACCTAAGAATGGATATTTTATATCCCCTTTGTATTTCTGCTAATCATGCAGATTTGGGAACCACTGCCCTATTTCACTAATTCTATTTAATGTGGGGTGATTCTTCTCTTTCTTTTCATGCAGTTTTAAATTCTGAAATTGAATTATTTGCTTGCTTATATTCTTTTCCTAAGATCCCTTTTTATCTCAGCCTGTTGTTACCTTGCCTGGAGCAAGTTTGTTTAGAGTAATTACCTTGGGAATACAAAACAGTCATTCTCTTAAACATTCTTTGCCAGTCGCAAATCTTTTCCAAAGTACATTATTCTTTTATCTCATGTATGTTATATTTATTTCCTTCTTTTATGTTGAATTTTTTTTTTTACTCCATCTTGGGGGGCCTCTTTGATAAACTCACTCTTCAGTGGTGCCAACCCTCCCCTTTGGCCACATCAGGTACAAATGGATTCACCTTAAGTGACCTTTCTGCATTCCTAGGCACCCTTAATTTCAGGGCTGCATGATACAGATTTACATGATAAGTTTTGTCATTCAGCAGCCTGAGTTGCATAGAAAGGAGCCAAGTTCATGATCAGACCACAAAAGAACTTTGCCTTGCTCAGCAATTTTCTACATAGCTGAAAACTGTCACAAGTCCCGTCTCTCCATATATTTTGTAGACTTACACTCTGCCTTCTCTTCTATGTACCCAGTGTGGCTACATATATCATCCTATATGAAATTTCTATGTAAGTCGAATTGAACTTACATGAGTTGGGGTAGTATCCTGTCCAGCTTCAGAATGTTTGTCCCCACTTCTGCGGTAATAGCCACATTGGTGACAGAGAAAATCCCCCAGCTCTGTAGTAGTCCTGTGTGCTTGGGCTATGTGCATTTTCTTCCCCACATGACATGCTCCCCATGGTTCCATATGGATGTGTCCCTCTACCCTCTATAGAGCACACTTGCCTCCAGATCTCAACCCTCAATAGTAGGAATCTCTCATCTAGATGTCAGAGTGGATTCACACAAAAGGCAAATAATAGCCAATGAGCTAAACATCCAACTGCAGTTAAGGTCAAGTAAATTGTGGTGTATTTGGATGATGGAATATAAACCCTAATTAGCCACTTCCACTACTGTGGATGAATATAAAAAAATAAAGAGTGAGCAAAAGGGTTAAATCATGGAAGACATTCAGTATGACACACTCACATAAATTTCACAAACAGGCATAACTAAGCAATACACTGTGTCATCTAGAGATACATACATAGGTGGTACAAGTGTTTAAGAAAAAAAATGCAAGTGGATAGCGAATAAAGAACAGTGCTGCAGGTAGAGATTAGCTCCATTGGAGGAGGAGGATGGCATGGGGAGAGGCCCTGCAAGCTTCAGAAGGTCCTGCTACTCTTGTACTTCTTAAGGTCAGCAGCTGGTACAGAAGTATTTGTTTTATTGTTATTTGTAATAGTTATGCTAATTTAAGTGATAACTTTTAATAATTGTACACTTAAGGTTTTAATTTAATAACAACTTAATTATAATATTTAATCACAATAATTTTCATAACTCCTTTATATTTGTGACACTTCACAATTAAAACAAAAAGTAAAAATAAGCCATGTGAGAGAGAAAAAATTCATTGAGATCAGGCATTCCCTCTCTGCTCCCTTCGCACTGTAACCTGAGAGAGGAGTGTTCAAGGTAGGAGAGGGGGCTACATGAGGGCTCATGTTCTTTCAACCCACCCACGTTGCTGGCCTTCCTCATTTCTAATTAAGCCATGTTATGTGACTTTCTCAGAATGACTTCCACCTGAATCTCACCACACACCTGTGCTGCGCTCTCAGGATGGGGAGTTGTATGTCTTCCTTAAATCTGAGGCTGTCTTTACAACATCTGGTGCAAATTTCCAGAAGCTTGTAAAATGGGTTTGTTAGGTGACCTTGTTCAGCACTGAACAAGAGGCTTTTCCCTGTTGCTGCTTTTCTCTGAGTTTCTGTCGCCTGAAAGGAGGGGCTTGGAAGCTAGCACTCATGTGAGAATTTCTCCAGAAATACAAAAGAGATGGCTAGAGTTACACACAGAGAGACATGACTAGCACCATGTCTGTGAACAGCGATGAGCATCGTTGTACTGGATGCATACATTATCCTCAGACAGGGTTACTGTCATCATCATCCAGATGAGGACAGTAGACTCTGCAACTTGAAGTGACTTGTCTCTCAAGGGAAGAACCTAAATTCAAACAGTCTAAAGTCCACCCACTGCTCACTACATCACAGTGGCTGATGACGTAAGTCTATCATCCACTAAGTAGAAAGGCGCTTTCAGTCGTTCAACAAACAGTTATGGGCTATCTCATATATGCTGGGTCAGGTGTTGAGGACAGGCAGTGGACAAGAGAGATCTTTGTCTGCTGTCATGACACATAGTATAGATCAAAACATAAGCATTAAAGAGTTATACAATAATTGGTCAATGACTGGTGGAAAAGGCATTGTACAACATATGTAATATGGGGAACTGGTTTACAGAGTCAGGGAAAGATTTCTCAAGGAAGTTACCAATAATCTAAACCCCAGTTGATGAGTAAGTTAATCAAGCAAAGAGACAGGGAGAAAGGCAGTCTAAAAGGGTTAGAGCCTGTAGGAAGAGACTAGAGAGCAAAACAAGTGGCCATCAAGTTGATTCTGACACATAGTGACTCTGTGTGCGTCAGAGTAGAACTGTGCTCAGTGAGTGACTTTTCAGAAGTAGATTGCTGACCCTTTCTTCTGCAGCACCTTGGGGTGGACTCGAACTGCCACACTTCCAGTTAGCAGCTGAGCACATTAACGGTTAGCAACACTCGGAGAGACTCAGAGACTGAAAACAACTTGGTAAATCGAAGAAATTTACAGAAGGGCATCATGAGGAAGGCAGGCAGTGGTCAAAGATGGCTGAACATCACAGGGCTTTGTATGCCATTGTCAACATTTGACTCCTAGAGGGTCTCTTAGTGCCTAAAAGAAGACGAACTGCTACCTTGTAAACATTTACTGTGAGCAGTGCATTTGACTTCCCATCAGCTGCAGTACAAGACTGAGAACAGGTAAATGAAACCCATACCTACACCCAAAATTGATGCACAGTTAGGTTTAAAGCACGGGGAAGCCATGGCCACATCCATGGCTCTTTCTACTAAAGAGAGCAGACCAGGTTATTTCTGAGCCAAATGTAATCATGAATCAATATATACTAATTGCCTGTTACATTATTAAAAGGAGCCCTGATGGCACAGTGGTTAAGTGCTGGGCTGCTAAGCAGGAGGTTAGCAGTTCAGACCCACCAGCTACTCTATGGGAGGGAGATGTAACAGTCTGCTTCTGTCAAGATTCCAGATTCTTGGAAACCCTATGCAGAAGTTCTACTCTGTCATATTAAGGTCACTATGAGTTGGAATCAACTCCACAGCAATAGGTTTAGTTTTGGGTTTTTGTTACATTATTATAGACGTACAAATATATAGTAAATGTATTAAGGCTCTTTGAACAGATAAAAATATGTCACCCTCCTTCTGCCTAGTGAAGAGTGAAAATAGGTCTAGCAGACTGTAAAAGATGTCCTTGGCATTTCAAACTTCTCGGTTAGAGATTTATCCTCTAAAGAGGAAGTGTGAGAATCTTGGTGTAGGCCCGATCCATCCTGCCACTGCCCATCTCCCCAGTCAGACTTGCTGCCCTCCTGCCAATAAAATGCTTGGGCCACAGACCCTGATGACTATTTAAGCTCTTGTTGTTGTTGTTGTTATATGCCGTGGAGTCAGACCCGACTCATAGCGACCCCTCCTTGGGTTTCCGAGGCAGTATCACTACGGAAGTAGATTACCCCATCTTCCTTCCGAGGAGTGGCTGGTGAGTTTGAACCGCCAGCCTTCTGGTTAGCAGTCAAGTGCCTTAGGCATACGTTAGTAGAGCTCCATTTAAGCTCTTAGAGGGCAAAAAATATATATAATGTGTCAAAATGGATGGGCCTTCATTTTAAATTAACAGTTTATGATTATACATTCTCATTTAGTGACTACAGAAGGCCTGTTCAGTAGTGTTATTTTTAATATGTGAGAATTTGTTTTGATATAACTTCTCTTGATTGCCTGCCATCTCTTCTCCCTCTATCTGACATTTGTGCATTGCTCTTGTATACATTTACAGACTAATGGCTACTCTCCAGAATAATGCTATCTAGAGTACTAGTGAGTCCCTCTGATGGTGCAGTAATTAAAGCATCCAGCTGCTAACCAAAAGGTCAGGGGTTTGAACTCACCAGCTGCTCTGTGGGAGAAAGATGAGGTAGTTTGCTTCTAGAAAGATTAACAGCCTTGGAAACCCTATGGGTAGTTCTACTCTGTTCTAAAGGGTCACTATGAGTTGCAATCAACTCGACAGCAGTGGGTTTTGTGGAGAAACTAGTGGTTCAATTCCTGCATGTGTATTGAGCATCTGTGACACAAAGAGGTACTGTGGCATATGCTCTGAGCATAGATGACAAAGCTGAACAAATCAGGTTTTCTGCCCGCAGGAGACCCCAGTTTTAGACATTGAGATCAGAGGCTCACAAAACCCTGTGATGCGAATGCTTCTGAGATGTCTCCCAGACCCTGGATCTCCAGAAGCAGGGAGAAGCCAGGAGCACTTTCATTTACTTGGATCTTTGGCACTAGGGACTATTTTTTGAGGAAGTTGTTTAAAAAAAAAAAAAAAACCTGAAAGCCCATACTCCTGAAAGAGAAATCAATTACATCAGAATTCTGGGCAGTCCATTTATGTATTCCCTGAGTAATTCCCTTCACTGAGTCAATCTCTTTAAACAAACCTTCTGTGAACTGGCAGTGTATCTGTGGGGATCACTCGTGTGCCTGCTTGTAGGCCTCTGTGCTGTTACTTCACAGAGGGACCAAAAATAACTATTTTTTGGTTGTTTTTAATCTTTGATTGCTGTAAATTTGATGTGAAGATGGTGATGTTAAGCTAATCATATCTCAGCTTTTTCTTTTCTGCTGCTAAATGGAATCACGTAGAAGACATCTTTCCTTCCCAGGAAAATGGAACGTTTAACCACAATAACGTTAGATTGCATTAGGTGAAGCACCTTGGTCTGTAAAGCTGTCCTTTATAAACAAAACGCAATGCAACGCACTGCTGTGGAGTCGGACCTGACTCATAGTGACCCCTCCTTGGGTTTCCAAGGCACTATCACTATGGAAGTAGATTGCTTAACCTTCCTTCCAAAGAGTGGCTGGTGGATTTGAACCACCAGCCTTCTGGTTTATTAAGACATTCAGTACCCTAGGCTGAATGATCAGGTATGTCTAGGCAGGGAGGAGTGCCCATGACCATATATAGGGTTAACAGACAGTGTTTCTATATGCAAATTTATATGTGCTGTAAAAATGTCTGGGTATATATTAGAGCTGACAAGGGGCAAGGTTGTGGTGGCTTCTTGGCCATAGCCAGGTACCTGGAGGAAATGAGTAGTTGGACCTGCAAGCTCAAGACCATGATTGCAGGGAACATCACTCAATTGGCATAACATACCACACAAAACATTGTTCTACATCCTACTTTGGTGAGTAGTGACTGGGATCTTAAAAACTTGCAAGCGGCCATCTAGATACAATGTTGGGCCTCTCCTCATCCAGAGCAAAGAGGAATGAGGAAAACTAAAGATGCCCAGAAACAATTAGTCCAAGGGACTAGTAGAGCATGTGATCCTCAGCCTATATGACCATGAAACCAGAAGAACTAGATGGTGCCCAGCGACCACTGTCAGCTACTCAGAAAGGGATCAGTACAGGAGATGCTGGATAGAGCAGGAGAACATTGTGGACCAAATTCAAAATCATTAAAAAAAAGAAAGAAAGAAAGAAAAAGACCAGATTTGCTGGTCTGATAGAGCTTGGTGAGACCCCTGAGACTGTGGCCCTTAGCCACCCATCAGGTCTGGAACTGAACTCACCTCACTCCTGTGGCTTCCAGCTAAACAACAGACAGATGTATAGGGTGAACATTTACATCAGGTAGATACACTCCAGGGAGCAATCAATCATGAGAGAACAGCAGTGTTGGCACAGGGAGACAGCTTGGGGGCAGGGAGCGCATGGGAGGGAAGGACACAGGGAAGAGGTAACTACAGGGAGGAAGTAGAAGAGAGCTGTTACATTGTCAGGAATTGCAGTCAATGTCATGAAAAAATATATATGAAGTGCTGTATGGAAAATGAATTTGCTTGTAAACTGTCACTCAAATCACAATTAAAAATTAAAAAAAAAAAAGATATCCTGCATCTAGTGCCATAAAGTATCTGATAAGCCAGGGAGACCTGTGCAGTCACAGTCTTAGTAGGGAGTCCTGCACAATTCCATTGTATTTGATGCTCAGCATGTTGTTGTTGTTGTTGTTATATGCTGTCGAGTTGGACCTGACTCATAGCAACCCCTCCTTGGGTTTCTGAGGCAGTATCACTACGGAAGTAGATTGCCCAGTCTTCCTTCCAAGAAGTGGCATAAACCCCTAGAATCTATAAAGTAGCAACTCCTTAATGGGGTTGGGGGGAGGGGATGCCCGCCAAATATCAATCCTAGTACTGATTTATAAAATTTTAACCAACAACAACAACATAAACTCACTGCCACTGAGTCAATTCCAAATCATAGTGACCCTCATTGGATTTCCAAGGCCATAAATCTACATGAAAAAAGACTGCCTCATCTTTCTTCCATGGAGTGCTGGTGGGTTCAAACCACTGACCTTTTGGTTAACAGCCAAATGCCTTAACCACTGCACCACCAAAACTCCTTATAAACTTTTAAACTCCTCACAAACACACATTCCTACATGGTCTGAAACGTTTCTTTTTCCCTGCTTTTGGTACCTGCCATCCTCCTAGAAATCTGACAACTCAAGTCTTACGCTTAATCCTCAAAGCAGAAATAGGGTGTGACCTAGAATATTCTTTGGATATGAAAATAGATTACCTTTCCTGAGCCACCCCCACCCTGCTCCACCACAATATAAGTGTCTTCTTGTCTCCCATCCCTACTCTAACAGTTTTCAGAGATAGAGGGTGTATCTTACTCAATATATCTACCTTCCGCCTGAGATGTAGTGACACTGAGGTTTTGGTCTCTTAGAAGATGATATTTTACTTCTTACCTCCCAGTCGTGGTAATTTTATGCTGATCCAGGCCCTGGAACAATTATACCCAAGTTCTTTATGAGGAAATTCAGTGGTCATTTGTGTTTTAGATCCTTTCAGTTGAGTTCCTTAGGCAAGAGAGAGTTGATCCATCTCCTAGCTTATGTATATCCAGTTTGACATAGTGGAGCAAGGTGCTGCTATTGGAATCTTGAAGTCCTAGGTGTGATTAAATGAGATCCCATGTTTCATTCTTTCTTTAATTTCGTAACACCCTTCAGCAACTTAAGCCATGTGCTCCCTCCACAGAGTCAGCCAACACCTTGCATTTTTAGTAGGCCCAGCAGAGCCATGGCAAAATGTTTCCAAGTAAGCCTCGCTGCTGGGCCTTTGTGAGTCAGATCTGGTTTTGCCTCCAAAATATTCGGTATTACTAGACTCAATTTATTAATCCACTTATCTCTTTAAAGAGTAAGACTTTTAGTACTTTTACATCATTGACTTTCTATTTCATCTAAAAATAGTTTCAAAAACTGTGAGGACTAGAAACAAGGATAAAGAAATAATTAGGAGAAATCTTCACCACCTTTCTTCTCACCCTCTCCACTTGTTTCTTTTGAAACTCCCCACATCTCTCCACACCCAGTATGATTCCTTGCTTCTAGAATTAACTCAGAAAACTAAAGCCACTACTGTGGAGTTGATTCAGACTCATAGCAATCCTATAGAACATAATAGAATTGCCCCATAGGGTTTTCAAGGCTGTAAATCTTTACATAAGCACACTGCCTCATCTTTGTCCTGCACAGCAGGTATTGGGTTCAAACCTTCAACCTTTTGGTTATCAGCCTAATGCTTTAACCACTGGGCTACCAGAGGTCCTTTCTTTTAGGATTAGGAGTTGGAAATGGCATTAATACATAACCTTTGCAAGAAAGTCCTGGGAAGTTATACATGTATGACATTCTT
Organism: Orycteropus afer afer; assembly: GCF_000298275.1. Classification (NCBI taxonomy): domain Eukaryota; kingdom Metazoa; phylum Chordata; class Mammalia; order Tubulidentata; family Orycteropodidae; genus Orycteropus; species Orycteropus afer. The sequence goes on from NW_006921760.1 coordinate 2,512,226, forward strand.
AATGTCATTAAAAATGAAGTTTGGGTAAATGGGCAGTTCTTAGAGTGGGGTTCAACATGCCTGATGTTGCTGTTTACCAGCAGGCAGCTCAGAACCCATAGGAATAACACAGCATCTTGTATTGAGAAGTGAGTAGTGGCCACGTAGCATAACCAGAATGGCAGTGAGCTCCACATCTCAGTGTCTTCTTTTCTTCCATTCTCACCACAAGCTCTAATGTTTTCAAGGGTAAAAAATGTATCTTATTTAACATTATCTACTTTCTGCCCGTCAAATAGTAGGTACGCAATAATTATTTGTTGAATTAACTGTTGAATTCATTTATGTCCTTGAATAAGGTCCACTTGAACTCATTTGCCCTCCACATAATCTTTGTAAAATCTGCACAAGAACTCTTAAATAGCCAGTAGAGAAATTGTGACATTTGTCATCTTGATCATCCTAATTGTATTGGGAATTATCACCCTATGTGCTTTCTTATGAAAATCACCTCCCCTCTCTCATGGGCTCTTTAATAAGAATGGAACCCCTTGGCAAAGTTAAATTGAAGCTGTTAGAATTTTTAGGTGGTTCTTTGTTGAACTTCTGGAGAATTACCAAGCCTGTGCTTTCCTTGCTGAATTCAAGTTAATATTTATTTTTTTAAATTGTAGGAAGAAACAGACTATCAACTATGAAATACAGATATGCGTGTAAATACAAGTTAGAAAGCAATGGGTAAAAATACAAAAACCTGTGTTTGGGTGGTAGAGTGAAGGTATGTTTTCCTTTTTTCAAAATGTACTTTAATATTTTATAACTTATTTTTGATATGAAAAGTATTAAAAATAAAAAAAGGAAAAGAATCTTCTTAAGATCTTCTTAACATATCCAGGAAGTATTCGTTTTAGTTATATGAGCATGTGCTTTTTTTCTCAGCCTTTGTATCAGCAAGATGTTCATTCATTCATCTAGCCACTAAAATTGAATATCTACTATGTGTTAGGTACTATACTAGACTCTTGTTTTCTCTATATATTAATAATGCACCCACTCCACACTTATCAACATGATTAGGTTTCAAAGACTAGGTCATTATGTGAAAATCAACATTATGTGAAAATGGAGGATGACTACATCATATCACAAAATGGAGGATGGCTGCACCATTACATAACAGCCAAATTACATCATTACACAACTGCCAAGCCACTGAGAATTATGCCCAACCCAAGCTGACACATAACCTTAGCTGTCACAGCCAGCCTCACTCTACCTAGCACCTCAGCATTCATTATTGCCAAATGTATGTTTTTAATGTGCAAAACAGTCAGACAGTAGATTTTTTACCGTTGTTGTAAATGCAAGTGTCAGATAATGAGATAGTTGATAAGTGAGGAATAAGTGTAATGACATATTTTTATAGCACCTGCTACCTCCCAAAACTATTTCCCATACATTAGATCTACTATCTTGTACAATTCTATAGAAAAGAAAGAATGCATATTAGTCAAAGACATGCTAACTACCATAACCAATAGATTCTAAAAAATGAGTAGCTTAATTTTCTATTTCACAGTCCTAGCTGAGGGTTCAGGTCAATGGGTAGCTTTCTTTCACACAGTTATTTAGGAACCAGTTCTGCAATCTTGAATATACCACGTTTGATACTGTTCTGATCCTTGACATTCTGATCTGGAAATAAAGGGTCAGAGATGTCCCCATGAGCAAATGAGCCAAGGTTACAAACATCACTTGTGTTTACACTCAAGAGCTTACTCACATAACCATCCTAGGCCCAAGGGAAGTTTGAAATAGTAGTCTACTCTTATATCCAAGAATAATGGATTTTGGTGGATAACTATTAGTCTTAGCCACACGAGATATTTTTAACTTTCCATTTGTAAAATGAGAAAAACTAACATTTGGAGAAATCAACTTGCTTATTAAGATCACCTAGTTAAACATGAACAGTCAGAACAAGAGGCCTGGCCCCTGAATTACCTGATTTGTCAGAACAAATAAGGACTCAAAACTTCTCACTCTATAAACAAGGTGAACCAATTTTTCTATCCTTAATAGAAATAAATAACCCAAAGTCCTTCTCCAAAGGAAACCATGGGTAAGATTCAAGGAGTTGATAAATTGGTATAGGGAAAATAAAAAACACACAACTAAACCCATAACAACAGGAGACAAAATATTGTAGAACTACACACCCGCAGAGAGAAACTGCTTAGAGACTAGTGGGTTATATCAAGGTCAGTATCTAGTTTTGATATTGTACTATAATCATTACAAAGGAGCCCTGTTGGTGCAGTAGTCAGAGCATTCCACTGCTAACCAAAAGGTCAGTAGTTCAAACCTACCTGCTGCTCTGCAGGAGAAAGATGAGGACGTCTGTTTCCATAAAGATGTACAGCCTTGGAAACCTTAAGGGACAGTTCTACTCTGTCCTGTAAGGTCACTATGAGTCAGAGATGACTCAACGGCAACTAACAACATGAGTTGGAATATGGGTTAGATGGAAATGGGGTAATTATTACAAGATGTGACCATCAGAGAATACTGAGCAAAGGGTACTCAGGACCTCCTTGTTGTTTTTTGTTTTTTCCCCAACAACTTCCTGTGAATCTACAATTATTTCAAAATAAAAGGTTAAAAAAAGAAAGCAAGCTATTTGTTTATCTATTCTATTGACAATCAGTCACGTTATCCTATTTAAAGACTTGTATTTAGCCTTTGTTTTATTCTATGGAATTTATGAATTAAAATAGTTTAGTAAATATATAGAAAATATCAGGCCTATTTCTGTTCCTACCACTTAATTTTAAATTAATGAAGATAGTGAAAGCTGGCATAGGAACATTTGAAGATGTTTGGAATTATACTTTCTTTTACATTTTAGCAGGATTAAAGACAAAAGCCACTTTCTCAAGAATGCTTCATCTTTAATCTCTTTCAAATATTAAATTCAAATTCTTTATTAATATAGGATTCTCTCCCTCTGTCTCTCCCTCTTTCTCTCTCTCTTTCTTTCTCTCCCCACCATGTCAGTATATTTTATAATCAAAAACATAATAAGATAGATAATTACTATTTAGAGTGAAAACCCTTACGTTTGGAACATTTATTCTGCCCATCAAATCATATAAACTAGGAATGAATATTGTGGACTTAGAAAAAAAATAATAACCTAGGTCATGGGAGATATTCCTTTCAAAACAGTGTAAGCCGACTCTCTCTGCTTTATCCCTATCTTCATCCACCAACACCTTCTTGGAAGAATCATATTGGCCTTTTTTAGTTACTCATTATATATCCTTTATGCTGTCCCAAATATCCCAGTATAGCATGTTTTCTATAGAAAAAGAGAATTCCTCATTAATTTCCATGTACTTCTTGGTCAACATTGGCATTTCCAGTGGAGTCCCTGCAGGAAGAGTAGGAAAGGAGGCGAGAAGATTGGCAGGCCCCACATTTATTCCTTGAAGGAACTCCGTCACCACCACCTTAGTTATGCTATTTAACTTAGGCAAATGGAGAAACATAAGTGAAGGCAAGCTTCTCTCAAATTGTAAATTAGCAAATTACCATTAGGTTATCTAATTTTGTGCCCTGTTGCTTTCACACCTGCCTATCGGCAGTGTTTTGAACTAATAGGACAACACAAGGCCATAAATTGGTTCACATTCTACATGGGTTTCTAGTTTTCTATGAATGTATGTTTATAATAGAAAAATCTCCCTTAAATCCCACAGAGGACCCCTGACGGGCCATGAGTCTCTTATGCGGACAGTGTCATGTACATTAGTAAGAAAAACAGCAGAAAAGATGAGGTGCAGCCACAGTGTTGACAGATTTCATGGCCAGAGGTGTTGATAGTTGACTCAGGAGCAAATAAAGAGTAAGAATTTTTAGCAGGTGTGTAGCTTGATGAAAGTAGCAATTGATGAAGATTGCTCTAAAGAGCACTGCGGGGTAGATGGCGAATAGGTGAGACATCTAAGTGGTCATTAAAGTAATCTAGATATGAGATGGTGGAAATTTGTAAAGGAGTAGTGACTGTAGGAATAAAGAGGAAATGGCATATTGCAGGAATACATCAAAGACAAATAAGATCAAGGAAGCCACGTACTTTCAAACCCAAATATAAGGAGAATCATAGGATTTAGCAAAGACAGAACACTGTTGGGAAGACAGATAATTAATTACATTTTGGATATATTGAATTTGAAGTAATCGTAAAATGTAAAAGCAAAATGATTGGCATACTACTGTTTGGCATATGATTATAGACGTCAAAGAGAATTAACTACAGAATAGTCTTTGGAGTCCAAGTGTGGTGATGATTGTTGAAGCCACGTGAAAGAGTAGCTCTCCCTGGGAAAGAAGATAAAGAGCTGAGCCACACAGAGGTCCACAGATTCAGGACTTCGGTGCTGAGACTGGGAGGCAAAAGGTAAGCCAAGAAAGACAACCCAAAAGAGGGATTTCTCTTGGGAAAGTTAGGGTGAGGTTCCTATGTACGTCCCAAGTGCACATGCTCTTTAAAGAACTATTTCTATGAGATCAAACTGACAACAGCAACTCAAAAGGTTAGATAGGAACCTTAGAGGGCCATGACTTGATGTTAGTGGGGTAGGAACAACTCAAAAGGAGGGTAAGAAGAGATGCCCAACTCAAGGAATGTAATCAGTGTCGCTGAGTTGTAAATGTAGAAACTGTTGAATTGATACTTGCTTATTTAATCTCTTTTAAATCTGAAAAAGAGATTAAGACACACCCTACTACACTAATCCAGCCTCATTAACATAACAAAGACAACCTATTCCCAAATGGGATTATAACCAGGAACAGAGGTTAGAATTTACAACACAAATTTTGGGGGAACACAGTTCAATCCGTAACACAGGGTTAATATTCCAAAGGACTAGACCACTTACTATAACATCTTACACACAGTAGGAAGCACACTGTTTTCAAGAAAATAACCTCAAAAAAAAGAAAAGAAAAGAACCTCTACTTACCCTCAGGAGTTAACTTTTTCATCTCTATGATTCTGTTTCCAAAGAATCAGTAGAACGTGTTGTTCCACCTACTTTTCTTTTTAAGTCTCTACCTTGTAAGGAGATAGTGTGTAGTATCTACTTCCGTAGTGATACTGCCTCAGAAACCCAAGGAGGGGTCGCTATGAGTCAGGTCTGACTCAAAGGCACATAACAACAACAACAACAACAGAACAATCAGGTGCTTCGGAGACTGGCAGATCTGCTTTGAACCTGGTAACAGCTCATAAAAAAACAAAACAAAACAAACCCATTGCCATTGAGCCAGTTCTGTCTCCTAGGACCATAGAGAACAGAGTTAGAACAGCTCCATAGAATTTCCAAGGCTGTACCTAAGGCATTTGACTGCTAACCAGAAGGCTGGTGGTTCAAACCCACCAGCCACTCCTTGGAAGGAAGACTGGGCAATCTTCTTCCATAGTGATACCACGTTGGAAACCCAACAAGGGGTCACTATGAGTTGAAATCAACTCAACAACAGTGAGTTTGTTTTTGTTTTTGGTTAATCTTTAGGGATGCTGACTACCACATCTTTCTCCCACAGAGAGGCCAGGGTGTTCAAACCACAGACGGTTAGCAGCCAAGCACTTAACCACTTTGCCACCAGGGCGCCTTTGATAATAGCTACCAAGTCTTTATTAGATCCTTTGAGCAATTTGCTAAACCTCTCTGAGCCTCAGGTTTCTATTTTTAAAATGAAACTAATCATCTTTACTTCATACGGTTGTATGAAAAGTAATGAGTTGATATTTATAGCACATTCCTCACATTGTCTCACTAGTAAAATGCTTATTCACGTGACCATGCATTGATGAATTTCCTGCTCTATACTAGACATAAAGAATACAAAGATAAAAAGATATAGACCCTACCCTCAACAAACTCCTATCTCAGGTACAGGAGATAAAACTCTTCTAGATATTTTAAACAGAAAGTATTTAATATTGGGGATTGGACTTTTACAAAATTTTTGAAAGGGATAGAGAAAGTCCAGGCTCTCTGCTCGAATCCCAGAAATGACTCCCAAAAAAAGACCACACACCTGGTATTTTGAGCTCTGGTAGCATAGTGGCTAAGACACTTGCCTGCTAACCAGACGGCTGGCGGTTCAAACCCACCAGCCACTCCTCGGAAGGAAGGTTGGGCAATCCTACTTCCGTAGTGATACTGCCTCGGAAACCCAAGGAGGGGTCGCTATGAGTCGGGTTTGACTCGACGGCACATAACAACAACAACAACAACTCTTTCTCTCTGCCTCAGTGAGGAAGGTGGGGACGTGAGAGAGTATCAGAGGACTCGTTGAGGTCAAGAGCACACTACCTTAGCTGTAATCCAAGGATCAGGAAGCTACCACCACTGTGACTACCTCTGGACACCTATGCAGTGCTGAGTGGACCCAGGAGCTCTGCCACGGAAAAGCCAGTGTCTTCACTGCTATGAATACACAGCCTCTATTTCACTTTCTCTATCCAGATCTCATGAAAAATATCTAATTTGCTGAACCTACAATGTGGCTGCGAGGGAGTTTAGAAAATGTAGGGTCACCACCCCCCAGCTTTATAGCTCTGCAGTGCAAAGTACAAGAAGGCCCACTAGGAGTATAGTGGGGTGGGTATTGAATAGCATGTACCCATCACTGTAGAGAAATAAGCATATAAACCAACAGTGTTAGGACTGACACATAAGTAGATGAAAAGGAGCCTATGAAAAATAAAAAGAGCCCTGGTAGTGCCATGGCTCAGGCTACTAACCAAAAGGTCAGTGGTTTGAATCTACCAGCTGCTCCATTGGAGAAAAAATGGCAGTCTGCTTCTGTGAAGATTCAAGGCCTTGGGAACCCTCTGAGGTGGTTTTCTGTGTCCTACAGGGTCACTTTGAGTTGGAATCAACTTGATGGCATTGGGTTTTGTTATACAAATAAAGGAGCAACTGCAAAGCACGAAGTGGTTTGTTTTTGTTTTTCTAATTGGAAAAATAATAGCTGGTTTTGAAGGATGAATAGGAACTAATGAAGCATATAGATAACAGAAAAGCATCCTGAGCAGAAGAGACAGCACAGGCAAAACAGGAGCGCCTCTTCCTGGCCTCATTCCTGGAAGTGACAGCAAACATCTTGGGTGTGAGTTTGACGTTTCTTCAAGGAAAATACGAGAAACTTCTCAATTTTATTCTCCCTTCAGCAGTGGCTATATATGAGAATAATTGCATTCAACCCTGAAAAAATAATTAGGAAATAAGAGAAGACTTGATTCTTTGAAGCCTCTTTATCGACTAGAATTTGGCCTTCTTCTAACAGTCACTCTTTGAATTGCATTGATAATTCCATAGGCACAGCCATAATCAGAATGGATTTTGGGAACATTTATCTGGTGATGCAATAAGTAAGAGGCAGAGTAAAGTGGGGTGATGATGGAGCCGTATTAGATGCCCACTGAAACTCACTACATGTGAAGTAGGAAAGGTCTGAGCTGTGTTATACTGGAGAAAGCAGAAAGAAAAATATCATGTGAGCAACATAATCTCTTTTGAAGTGAAGTGTATTTTTTCAAATACAATTCTGAAAAATATTTGGCATAGACTTTTCAACATGTTTATTTTTAAGAATCTTAGCTGGGGCGATAATGTTTGATGGCACTGACACCTGATGAAAGGAATAAATATTGTTTGTAAATCTTGAAACAACCATGTACTGGCTCTGATAGATTGAGTTACTTAATCTCTTTGAACCTGAGTTTTTGTCCTCTGTAAAATGGGGATGAAACAGTGCCTGATACATAGAGTAATTGTGGAATTAATTAAGAATATCTGTGTAAACCATGCAGCACAACACCTTGTAGGGAAGTGCTCAGCCAGTGTCACTGTCATTATCATTGTCATGGTTGTCACTATTGTCATCACCACCATCATGGAAAGGTAGTACAGAACGGTGGAAATTAAAAATACTTTGGAGCCAGAGAGACTGTAGAAGTCTGATTCCTGACAGGAAACAGATGGAACACACAAATTGGGTAATTTAGAGGAGAATTTAATAAAGAAACTACTATATTTACACAGTCACGGCAGGCTGTAGAGAAAGAAAAGGGATAGCATACTACCCCATCCCCATTAGAGAGGAATGACACCAGTTTTCAGCTGGGAAGATGAGGGGAGGGAACCGTTACAGGGACTTGGAAGGAGAGAGAGCTGTATTGCAAGAAACACCAACAGGAACTATGACGTTTGGTCAAGAGATGCAGGCTTAACCAGTGAGGGATGCTGAGGGAATAAACACCCTGACCTACTGTCCTCTCTCCCTGCAGTCTCATCTTGGCACTTTCCCTTGCAGGAACCCAACCCGACCAAAAGCCCAAGGGCAGAGAGGAGCACAGAGCACAGTAGAGAAGGGTCCAGAGAGAAACTAGACGGATAAATAGACTATATCCATCATAGGCCCCAACAGCTTTGAAGCCTGTAGGCAGGTTACTTAATTTCCCTGAGGCTCGAGTTGCTCACTGTAAAACAAGGATGATACTAATTGTTTTGCAAGTTATTGTAAGAATAAACTAAGGTAAAGGCTGAAAATGCCTAGCAGAGCCTCTAGCCCATGGTAGACATAAGTTAACGTCTCCAGCTGCACCTCCAGCTGATGACAGCTCTCTCCACTTGTGTCTGCTTTACAGCCTTTATGAGTTACCCAGGTGCAGTGTTTCTCATAGTGTGGTCCATAAACCACATGTATTGGAGCCATCTGGGACCCTGTTTAACAGGCAGGTCTGTGGTCCCCACCCCAGACCAACTGAATCATGAGCAAAGTTTGGCAATCTTCATTTCAGACAAGTTCCCTCAAATGATTTTCATGCACAATAAAGTTTAGGAGCCACTATCCTAGAGGTCCATATTTCTAATTGACGCCCACTTGGGTAAAGTACAGGTTAGATTTATCTATGCTTGGCAGCCATTAGGTGCTGTTACAGACCATCAGCTCTGTGAAGTGGGGCTATCAAACCAGGACACTAACTGTCTGCCTCGTGGTGGTAGACCATGCTGATTCTCCATTCTACTGACTTATTAATACCTGAGGAACAATGTTCCCAGGCTTTTAATTAAAAATTCTGTAACATCCATACCCAAATCATTTTCTAGGTTGGATATGGGCTTGTTGAGGGCCAGATCTTACCCTCCCCTCTCGGAGAAAACTTAATAGACAAAGCAGAATCCTCTAAAGGGAAAAATAAAATAAAATAAAAAGGGTTTTGAAAGATTTGCCGATGAGAATTAATCAGTTTCAAGTATAAACAGGAGGAGGCCAAGCTTGAGATAAAACCAAAGGCTCAAGGACTTTGTTTTAATTTAATAAGTAGATTGCCCAGTTTTCCTTCCCAGGAGTGGCTGGTTGGTTTGAACTGCCAGGCTTCTGGATGGTACTACGCCACCAGAGCTCCTTAATAAGGAATGGTATAAGAAAATTCATGTCCAGTCTGGGACAGACACTGAGCTAATGATTCTGGTCCTGAATTGGTTCACAGTTGATTTGACTGCAATAAACAGAGATGACAGTGGCTTAGAGAAAAGAGAATTTCATTTACATCTCATGGAAAATCATAAGGGTAGGAAGAGTAGAATTTGAGGTAGCGGATTTGCTCTACAAATTGCTCAGGGACTCATGCGCCTTCCAGCTTTTGGTTTTGCCCTTTCAAGAATGTGGCCCATGTCCTCATGTTCCCAAGTAGAATCCACCTGTCACCTCCATGCTCCAAATGACAGGAAGAAGAGGGGGCAGAAACAGGAGAGTGCATGGAACAAGTAACTTTTAAAAAAGGTTTTTAATATGCCATGTATCCCAGCTGATTACCTAACATTGACTAAAACTTGCTCACATGGTCATGCCAAATTGCTGGGGAGATGGAGAATTGTAATCATACCTAAATATTTTATTAAATATATGTTATATTGAGGTCAAATAGGGGTCACTGCCACAGGTTCTATAGCCTAAGAAACTTTGGGCCGACTTTTTCCAATAGAACTGTTGTCAGAGTCCAGTCAGAAATACAGAAAACCTCCAGAAATTTTTAAAAGAGGGAACTTAATGAAGGGAATTGTCTGCACACCTAATAGAAAAGATGACTCTCCAAACTGAGTAAAGGAGGCCACTTTGGGATTTGTGTTGTTGTTGTCCGGTGCCATTGAGTCGCTTGTGACTTATTGCAGCCATGTTGTTGTTGTTGTTGTTTGCCATCGAGTCGGCATACGTACGACAAAACGACACACTGCCCAGTCCTGCGCCATCTTCACAGTACGTGCTGTGCACGAGCCTATTATTGCAGCCACGGTGTCAGTCCATCTTGTTGAGGGTCTTCCCCTTTCTGCTGACCTTCTACTTTTCCAAGCATGATATCCTTCTCCAGGGACTAGCCCATTCTGACAACGTGACCAAAGAACATGAGACAAAGTTTGGCTGTTCTTGTGTCTAAGAAGCATTTGGGCTGTACTTCTTCCAAGACAGATTTATTCATTCCTCTGGCAGTCCATGGTATTTTTCAGTATTCTTAGCCAACATCACAACATCACATTCAGAGGCACTGATTCTTCTGCTGTCTTCCTTATCCATTGCCCAGCTTTCATATGCATATGAGGCTATAGAAAATACCAAGGTCAGGTACACCTGAGTCTTCAAAGTGACACCTGTGCTCTTTAACACTTTGAAGAGGTCTTTTGCAGCAGATTTGCAGAGTAGAAACGCTGACTGATTTCTTGACTGCTACTTCTGTGGGCATTGATTGTGGATCCAAGTAAAAGGAAATCTTTGACAACTTCAGTCTTTTCTCCATTTATCATGATGCTGCTGATTGGTCCATTTGTGAGTATTTTGTTTTCTTTATGTTGAGGTGTAGTCCGTACTGAAGACTCTAGTCTTTGATCTTCATCAGTAAGTGTTCCAAATCATCTTCACTTTCAGCAAGCTAGGTTGTATCATGTGCATAACACAAGTTGTTAATGAATCTTCCTCCAATCCTGATGCCACATCCTTCTTCATATAGTCCAGCTTCTCAGATTATTTTCTCAGCACACAGATTAAATAAATCTGGTGAAGGGATTCAACCCTGATGCACACCCTTCCTGATTTGAAACCATGCAGTATCCCCTTGTTCTGTTTGAACAGTGGCCTTTTGGTCTATATGCAGTTTCCTCATGAGCACAATTAATTAAGTGTTCTGGAATTTCCATACATCACAATGTTATCCATCATTTCTTATGATCCACAAGGTAGAATGCCTTTGCATTGTCAATAAAACACAGGTAAACATCTTTCTACTGTCTTCCCTTGTTTCAGCCAAGATCCATCTGCCATCAGCAACGATATCACTCATTCTACAACCTCTTCTGAATCCGGCTTGAATTTCTAGCAGTTCCCTTTTAATATACTACTGCTACCATTTTTTAAATTATCTTCATCAAAATTTTACTTGTGTGTGATATTAATTATATGGGTCAATAATTTTCACATTCTTTTGGATTACCTATCTTTGGAATGGGCACAAACATTGATCGCTTCAAGTCAATTGACCAGGTAGTGTTCTTCAAAATCTCTTGGCATACTCGAGTGAACACCTCCAGCACTACATCCATTTGTTGAAATATCTCAATAGGGATTCTGTCAACTCCTAGAGCCTTGTCTTTTTGCCAGTTCTTTCAGTGCAACTTGAACTTCTTCCTTCAATACCAGGATTCTTGGTCATATGCTACCTACTGAAATGGTTGAACATCAAGCAGTTCTGGTATAGTGACTCTGTGTATTCCTTCCATTTGCCTTTGACACTTCTGCATCACCTCATATTTTGCCCATAGAATCCTTCAATATTGCATCTCAAGGCTTGGATTATTTTTTCAGTTCTTTAAGCTTGAGAAGGCTCTGGTAGCTTAGTGCCTAAGGCACTTGACTGCTAACCAGAAGGCTGGAGGTTCAAACCCACCAGCTACTCCTCAGAATGAAGGTTGGGAAGTCTACTTCCATAGTGATACTGCCTCGGAAACCCAAGAAGGGGTTGCTATGAGTCGAGTCCAACTCAATGGCACATAACAACAACAAGCTTGAGAAATGCCAAGCATGGTCTTCTCTTCTGGTTTTCAAATTCTGGGTCTTTGCATATTTCGTTAGAACATTTTGCTTTGTATTCTCAAGCCACCCTTTGAAATTTTCTGTTCAGCGCTTGATTTCCTGATTTCTTCCTTTCTCTTGGGCTCCTCTGTTCAAGAGCAAGTTTCAGTGTCTCTTCTGACATCCATTTTGGTCTTTCCTTCCTTTCCTGTCTTTTTAATGACGTTTTGCTTTCTTCATGTGTGATGTTCTTGATGTCATCCCACATCTTATCTGGTTTTTGGTCATTGGCATTCAGTGCCTTAAATCTCCTCTTCAGATGGTCTCTCAACTCAGGTGGGATATAATCAAGGTTGTATTTTGGCTCTCATGGACTTGTATTACTATTCTTCAACTTCAACATAAACTTGCATATGAGCAATTGATGGTCTGTTCCACAGTCAGCTCCAGGCCTTGTGCTGACTGATGATACTGAGCTTCTCCATTGCCTCTTTCCACAGATGCAATCTATTTGATTCCTGTGTATTCCATCTGGCAAGGTCCATGCGTATAGTTGTCATTTATGTTGTTGAAAAAAAGGATTTGCAGTGAATAAATCATTGATCTTGCAAAATTCTGCCATATGGTCTCCATGTCATTAATTTAATCAAAGCCATATTTTCCAACTACCAGTGCTTCTTTGTTACCAACTTTCACATTTCATTTACCAGTAATTATCAGTGCATCTTAATTTCATGTTTCGTCAATTTTAGACTGTGGAAATTGGTAAAATCTTCAATTTTACCAAGTTGGGACCAACTTGATGGCAGTGAGTTTGGTTTTTGGTCAACAGACATTGTTTCAGGATAAGGTTGAGGAATTTGCAAAGCAAAAAAAAAGGGTCCTTTTGCTTCCCTGTGCATCTTCCACTTGTGAAACACATTATGGAGAAGGTGAATGTTGGTAAGGAAGCAATAGAAGCTGAGGAGAGAACAAAACAGTGAGATCAAAGGCTTAAAAACCAAACAAAAACTCTCACTTTCTGAAGTTTGATGGGAAGTTTCAATAACACTTTCTGAGGAAGAAACATTACTTTCCCCTTTCCTAAACTGAACTTGATATGACCACAAAGTGTATGCGTATCTTAGAATGAAAAGACAAAGACAGCATTGGAGGTGCATAGGGAGAACTGGGTATATAGAGTAGAACATTTACAGGTGCAAAATGTTATGGATTGAATTGTGTTCCCCTAAAATAGGAGTTGGGATTCTAAACCCTGTACAAGTGGTTTGTAATCCCTTTTGGGGAATAGGTTTTCTTTTTTATGTTAATGAAGCCATGGGGTGTGTCCTAAACCTAATCAGTTTTGGGATATAAAAATAACAGATTACATATAGGAAAGTATAAATGAGGGAAGATAGATGTCACATTATCTCCAAGGAACCAGGGATATAGAAAGGAAGACAAGAGCTCTGTCCCCAAGAGCCGACAGAGAGCCTTCACTGTAACCTGAATTCACACTTTTTCTAGCCACCTTCTAGCCTGTGACAAAATAAATTTATGTTCTATAAAGCCACCCACTTGTGGTATTCCTCTTATAGCAACACTAGCAAGCTAAGACATGGAGCATCTGAAGGCTTGGAAGTAAGTAACCTGCCAACGGAAAAGGAGAAGATGGGAGCACCCAAAAGACCCACAAGGAATCCTTTGAAGTACGGAGATAACTAAGAAAATGTGTAGTTCCTGGATACCATGTTAACAAAAAGTGGAGAGGGTGAGGCTATACTCAGCTGTCTGAAAGGGAGCTGAGAAATGTCGTAGAGAATAAGCTATTAAAGATGCTTGTTGACTTTAGCACCAAGAAGGTCATTGGCTGCTTACTAAAGGTGGCTTCTGTGAAGAGAGGGGAAATCTAAACTGTAATGAGCTATGCACGGTCTTTTCTGTGTTTCTCCATTTGCTAGCTCAACAGAAGCAGTAAACAAACCCTATTCCCAAAACTATGCTGACAACATTGATGATGGCGGCACACAAATTAGGAGGTAAACAGAAAGCCATGTTAATTTCAAGCTCCATTAGAAACACAGGCAGGGGAAAAAAAAAAAAACACCAACATCTGCCAAATCGAAAAGGTCAAAATTAGAAGGAAAAGAAACTTTCTTTTTTGTAATCCTAAAAAGGTACAGCCAACAATGAAGACATGGAAGGATTCTGTTTCCTCCTTCACTCTTTTTAAACATAGAATTCTAAAACAAACTCTCTTGTTAATGACCACTGAAATCAGATATGAGGTGATGGAGTATAGACTGCCTCTTCTTTCTGCTGGAAAAGAAAATCATACACGTATTGAGGGGTATGGCCACAGGATTCCATCCCAGGGCTGTTTTCTGTTTTGCCTCTTCCATATAGCTGTGCAGTTTTTGTTTTGTTTTGTTTTGTTTTTAAGAACCTCCAGTAATGTTTATCACCTTGGCCTAAGGCATAAGTATCATTGTCATGAAGACTCCACAACAGAAGCTGCCCCTGACATGAGATTGGCATAACATGGTCTTGTCTAAAAGATCTCAGGTTACTTTGATCCCTTTGTAAAATGTGTTGCATATCTCAGATCAAGTCCAGGACAGGCACATATGTCCTTCTCTTATTTGCCTGTGTTGAAGGGATGATACCCAAATGAAAACAGATATCCCTCATAAGTTCTTTTTTATGTCATGGCAGTGAGCATTTCGGGTCTTTGATGATGGATGCATCTTCATTTGTAAATGTAAAGCCATACGTATTAACTTAGTTTCCTTCCAGGCATTTTGCATTAGTGAATGTCACATATGGCTTTATAATGCTCCAGCAACAGACGCCTAGTTGTTCTTTAATTCAATATATGCAGGAAGAAAAGATATCTGAGAATTTCACTGTAATTTTTTGGCTAGGTAATAGTCAGAGGTTCCTTCCCAGGCAAAGGATTGACATTGTTTATTTCTCAGGATGCTTTCTGAGATTAAAGAAAATATGATATTTTATGGAGCCTGGATGGGACAATAGTTAAGCACTCGGCTGCTAGTCAAAAGGTCTGTGGTTCAAACCTACCAGGTGCTCCATAGGATAAAAGACGTGGTGATTTTCTCTGTAAAGATCACACACAGCCTGGCAAATGCTATGGGCAAGTTCTGCTCTGTTCAATTGCATCACTGTGAGTCAGAATCAACTCTACAGCACACAACAACATCATATCTTTTCCCTAGAGGTTTTAGATTTGAAAAATCAATCACTAAATACAGTCAAATAACACCCCCCAAAAAACTATTTTTAAACACACATGCACATTTCCAGACCATCAGATTTCTCTTTTTAGCATAGAAATATAAAACCAAACCAACCAAATTCAATGCCATTGAGTCTGTTCGACTCATAGCGACTCCTCCTTGGGTTTCTGAGGCGGTATGTCTATGGAAGTAGATTGCCCAACCTTCCTTCCGAGAAGTAGCTGGTGGGTTTGAACCTCCAACCTTCTGGTTAGCAGTCAAATGCCTTAGGCACTACGCCACCAGATCTCCTGCATGGAAATATAGTCATTCCTAAGTTATATTAGTGAACTGAACTTGAGGTGTTAACTACAGAGGCAAAGAAGAAATTGTATAGAATCTTCTTATAACCAGGACATGGAACATGGCCTGAAGTTAATTAAGTGTTGCTCTTGGCACCAGGCAGGCTGGCACTTAACTATATTCAGGTTGTTGTTGTTGTTGTTATGTGCTGTAGAGTCAGACCTGACTCATAGCGACACCTTTTTGGGTTTCCAAGGCGGTATCACTGCAGATAGTAGATTGCCCAACCTTCCTTTCGAGGAGTGGCTGGTGGGTTTGAACCGCCAGCCTTCTGGTTAGCATTCAAGTGCCTTAGGCACTGCACTACCAGAACTCCTTATATTCAGGTTAGGCCTTTCTAATTTATCATCTCCTTTTGTCCTTCAGGGGAGCTCTGGTGGCATAGTGCTTAAGGCATTTGACTGCTAACCAGAAGACTGGTGGTTCAAACCCACCAGCCACTCCTTGGAAGGAAGATTGGGCAATCTACTTCTGTAGACATACCACCTCAGAAACCCAAGGAGGGGGTCACTGTGAGTTGGGACCGACTCGAAGGCAGTGAGTTTGGTTTGAGTCTGATTGTTCTTCAGATGTTTCATGTATACTATCTGGTTTTCTCCAACTCTCTTGTAAACTGTAGGCCTGATCATAAGATCAGGCTCAATGTCACTCAGTAGGTACTCAATAAACATATTATAAATGTATTAGCAAGCAAAGAATAAGTGAATGTGACTATAGATTCAAGATGCTATCATTCATTTTATGAGATGTGACATGGGAAATTCAAAAGGAGTGAACAACGGAGGAAGTTCTCTGTTCTGCCTTGGGAGGCCTCCAAGTTCTCCTCTTCTGATTTCCACAAATAATATACAGGTTTAATATGTCTTCTCTTGGTCCCTTGCCCTGTTCATCCACCCCTAGAGAAATGGAATGAAAAATGAACTTTCAAACATGTGGTGCTAGAAAATGGCATGGAGAGTTTTTACCATAGTCCAGTATTTGTAAATGTGTATTCTTATTTTATTCTCAGCCTTAGCCTGAGCTTTTTTTTTTTAAATTTCTCAGTTCCCACTATCATTTTCTAAGTGTGTGATGTCTTTTCCTTCTTTGGGATAGTTTATTAAGATACCTATTTTAAATGAGAAGTTCCTGAAATGCAGGGCAGCGCTTCTATGGTAGAAAATTTTCTAAAATAGCATAAGCAGCTACCAACAGTGGTCGTGTCTTGAAAGTGTGGAAATAAGGGAGAGGGGAATATTTACTTTTTTATCCTCTACCCATCTATCTATGTGTGTCATTTTTGTCCTTAAGCCTGTTTTACAACTGCTATTTAAAAACTGATTTAAAATAAAAGATCTATAATCATCATGGCATATGCTATTCTAACAACTTAGGAGTAATTAATGAAGTATTAGTGCAATTTGCTTATGCATATGTTTACTATTTGCGTAGTGAACTTGCTCATTGTTTTAAGATACATCACTTAGTGAGTCCAGCAATCCAACTTTGAAGCATCTGGTAGATATCCACAATTAAATAAATACTGGCAGTGATTCCATTTTAGGATCTGTTTATGGGAGTATGAATACTGAGCTGCTTCCTTAAAAATAATACCTGTAGCTTTTAGCTTTGAATGACACCCCCCACACTGGGCACTTTAGTAATACAGAAGGTGTTCTGGGTCCTCCATGTTGATTGTTCTCATTTTCGTTAGGTGCCATAAAGTCGCTTCTGACTCATAGTGACTCTGTGTGACAGGGAATAACTGCCCCCATAGGGTTTTCTAGGCTGTAATCTTTTCAGAAGCAATAATTAGCTCTCTTTCCTGCAGAGCCACTGGGTGAGTTTGAACCCCCAACCTTTGAGTTCGTAGCCAACCGCTTAACTATTTTGCTGCCAGGGCTTCTTTCCACAGTGACTTCAACTTGCTAATTATTCACATTAGATTGACCCACCACATTTCACTCTGCATCGCCAAAGTCTTCCTTTCTCTTTCTGGGTTTTATGTCTTTTAAGTCTCATGGTTTTATTCTCATGACACAGTCTATTTGATCCCGTTTCTCATTTGTTATTAGCATTTCTTATTTGCCTTGTTTATTTTGAGTGTATGCAAATGGTTCAACGATTGTTATACATCTTTAAACTTTGTAACCTTGTATTAAGTAAACAAATGCTTACAAGTATATGAAATCATAGAACTACATAAATGAGTGCTCAAAAATGCATGCAGTTCTTACTTACAAACATTTGTGTACATTGTATTAAGTTCAAAATAGGTGAGATGTGTTTAAGTTTTCACATGGTAGAGACTATAAGTTTAATACCCAGAAGAGTTAAGTGTATAAATGCTTAGAAGCACATGCGATTTTATGAACATGCAGTCTCTGTCTATAATTTGTCAGTGCTGACATTTAAATTGTAACCAACAAGGTACGAAAGAGATCGGCTAGATCATCATCTATCCCGGTGCTTGTGGAACTTTAATGTACAGTCACCTGGAGGGCTTGTGGAAACACTGATTACTGAGCCCCACCCCTGTTTCTGAATCAGTAAGTCTGCGTGCAGTAGGGCCGATGAGTTTTCATATCAAACAAGGTCCCAGGAGTATTAGTTCCCTAGGGCTGTCATAACAAATACCACAAATTGAGTGCCTTCAAACAGCAGATATTTATCCTTTCTCCGTTCTGGAGGTAGAAGTCCAAAATCAAGGCGTGTCGTCTCTGAAGGCTCCTGGGGAGAATCTGTTCTTTCTCTTCACTTCTGATGTTGCTGGTAACCCCTGACATGTCACTCCAATCTCTGCCTCCACTATCACATGGCATTCTCCCTGTGTGTCTCTCTGTGTGCCTCCTCTTATAAGAACACCAGTCATTTTAGGTTAGGTCCCATTCTAATCCAATGTGATCTGATCTTAAATTACTGACATCTGCAAAGATACTGTCTGCAAATAAGGTCATGTTCACAGATACAAGCATTAGGACTTCAGCATACCTTTTTGGGAGGATCCAACTCAATCCCCAATACCAGGAGAAACAAGACCAAATGATGAGAACAACTCAACATTTCTCTTCCCAAAAACACAGAAAAGTTGTTTTCCCCACCCTTATTTGCATTTAGGATGGAACCCCAATGACTGGGTCCTGACCAATGAAATGGATACACCACTTCCAAGCATGACCAGAGATGCCCTGTATGATCCTCCACTATCTCTTTCCCTTGTCCTGGGCAACTCTGGACCGTACCTGTTGAAGATGACAGCAGATGGAAGATGGCTAGACCTGTGAGTCCATTCATGGAGGGGAGATGCCATACAAACTGTCATGTGAGAAAGAAACAAATCTTTATTATTGAGGCATGGAGGTTTTGTGGCAACATGGTGTGACTTACCATAATTCACATGAATTTCACATGACCATGAGATGAACTCTGCCCAGCTCTGAGGAAACTTTTCTTAATTACATAGATATGAGAAGAGATTGAAGCAATCTACCACCCCCATTTAAAAAAAAAAAAAAATGTATTTGAAGTGATTTGCATATACTCAGTCTAGATCCACACATCTGTTGTCCACAAAGATATATATATATAGAGAGAGAGAGATGACTTTTTATTATGATTTGGGGAAAAGTTTACAAAGCAAATTGGTTTTCTATTCAACAATTCATACACATTTTGTTTTGTAGCATTGATTGCAATCCCCATGATCTAACAGCACGTTTCCCACTTCCACCCTGTGTTTACCCTTTGTGTTCATCCTTCTCTCCTACCCCTTCCTGCCTTCTGAGCTTTATCCCTAGGCAAATGCAGCTCTTTTGGCCTTGTAAGTCTGAATATTGTAAGAAGTGCATACGTCCCTGGTGTTATTGTTCACATTATAGACTTGTCTAGCATATGGCTGAAACTGAGCCACAGGGGTGAGTTCCTCTCCAGGCTTGAAGGAAGTGTAAGGGCCACAGCCTCTATAGTTCTATTAATCTGTCAGACCAGTAAGCCTGGTCTGTATTATAGATTTGAGTTTTGTTCCACATTTTTCACCCACTCTATCCAGGACGTCCTGTTGTGATTCCTTTCAGAGCAGCCAGCAGTAGCAAAGCAATCAGTACCATCTAATTGTTCTGGTCTCATGGGTGTGAAGGCTGGGGTTAATGTTGGCCTTTGGACTAATTGTTTCCTTGCAGCCTTGATTTCCTTCACTTGTCTTTGCTGTGGACCAGGAGAGGCCAGTAGTTTCACTGTAGATGGTCACTCACAAGCTTTTAAGACCTCAGTCGCTACTCACCCAAGTAGGATATAGAACATTATCTTTGTGGACTGTGTTATGTCAGTTGGCCTTGATGTCCCCAGTGACTCATTCCCTCAGTGTGTTTGGTTATGTCTAAGAAGTTTTCCTGACTTTGCCCTCTCTATGGTCTATTATATTCATAGATATATTTGTAGTACTTATAGATAGATCTGTAGAAATATCCTATGTCAAACCTGTATATGTTCGTGGGTGTAGGACCATTCACCCTCCCACACCTGTTGACCTTGCATGTCTATCTAGGCAGCCACTCATAGATTATTGTTATTGCTGTTATTGCAGAACAGTATATGTAATAGTAATCACCTTTGTTGCTTTTAACTCTTGTACTCATCCTAGTGTGTTCCTTTGCCTTGATCACTTTGTGCTTATCTCCCGCTCATTGTATATTGCCTTTCTCTTCACCCAAGTTCATATGGGTCTACCCTCTACTTAGTCATTTACCCTCTCTTCTCCTCCCATCCCTGGTAGCATTCAAAGAATGTTTCTTTCTATGTGTAAACCTTTTCTTGACTTTTTACATTGTTGTTGTTGTTGTTATGTGCCGTCAAGTCAGACCTGACTCATAGCGACCCCTCCTAGGGTTTCTGAGGCGATATCACTACGGAAGTAGATTGCCCAAACTTCCTTCCAAGGAGTGGCTGATGGGTTTGAACCGCCAGCCTTCTGGTTAGCAGTCAAGTGCCTTAGGCATTACGCTACCAGAGCTCCCGACTTTTACATTAGTGGTCTCATATAATATTTGTCCTTCTGTGATTGACCAATTTCACTCAGCGTCATGTCCTCTAGGTACATCCATGTTATGAGGTGTTTTGCAGATTCATTGTTATTCTTTATGTTGTGTAATATTCCATTTTGTGTATGTACCACAGTTTATTTATCTATTCATCTATTGATGGAAACAGGTTGTTTCTATCTTTTTTGCTACTGTAATAATGCTACAGTGAATGTGGGTGTGCATATATGTTTGTGTCATGTCTCTTATTCCTCTAAGTTACAGCCCTAGTAGTGAGAACATGTGTTATTTCTGTTTCCAATTTTTTAAGGAATCCTGATACTGTTTTCCATAGCAATTGTACCATTTTACAGTCCCACCAGCAGGGTGTGAGGGTTCCAGTCTCTCCACACCCTCACCAGCATTTATTGTTTTCTTTTTTTTTTTAACTTTGCTATTAATGCTGGGGGGAAATGGTATCTCTTTGTGATTTGAATCTCTAATGACTAATGATCACAAGCATTTCTTCATGTGTTTGTTGGCTGCCTGAACGTCTTCTTTGGTGAAGTGTCTGTTCATGTCCTCTGCCTATTTTTAAAATGGATTGTTTGTCTTTTTGTTATTGAAGGGTTAAAATTTTCTATAAATTTTAGAGGTTAATCCCTTGTCTGATATTTTTGCCAAAAATTTTTCCATCAGTAAGTTCTCATCTGACTCTTTTACTGAAGTCTGTTGATACGCATAAATGTTTCATTTTTAGGAGATCCCAGTCGCCTCGTTTGTCTTCTGCTGCTTATGTGTTTTTCAGTTTTGTCTGATAGTGTATTTGTGCCATGTTTTAGGGCCCTTAACTGTGCCCTTATTTTTTGTTTGGTGATCCTTATAGTTTCAGGTCTTACATTTTGGTCTTTGATCCATCTTGATTTAGTTTTTGTATTGGTGAGAGATGTGGATCCTATCTCATTTTTGTAAGAATGGATATCCAGTTTTGCCAGCACCATTTGTTAAAGAGACTCTCTCTTCCCCTCTTAATAGGTATTGTCTCTTTACCAAAGATTAACTAACCATTCATAGGTAGATGGATTTACTTCTGAGCTCTTAGTTCTATTCCGTTGGTCTGTGTGTCTGTCTTTGTACAAATACCAGGATTTTTTGACTACCGTGGTTGTATGGTACATTTTGTAATTGGGAAGTGTAAAGCCTTCTACTTGGTTCTTCTTTAGTAGTACTTTGCTTATCCGGGATCACTTGTCTTTCCATATAAAGTTGGTGATTAATATTTCCATCTCTTTATAGAACGATGATGAAATCCGGATCAGGATTGCATTTATGTATGTAGATCATTTCGAGTAGTATTGATGATTTCACAATTGTGAGCCTTCCTATCCATGAGCATGGTATAGTCTCCCATTTACTTAGGTCTCTGTGGGTTTCTTATACTAGTGTTTTATAGTTTTCTTTGTATAGGTATTTTCTATGATTAGATTTTTTACTAAGTCCTTCATCTTTTGGGTAAAGGTATTGTTTTCCTGATTTCCTTTTCCAGGATCTCTTTGTTAGTGTAGAGAAATATGACTGATTTTGCATGTTGATGTTATTCCTGGCCACTTTGCTGAATTTTTCTCTTAGTTCCAGTAGTTTTTTGTTGTTGTTGTTCTGTGGGATTTTCTATGTATAGGATCATATCATATGTAAATAGATACAGTTTTACTTCTTCTTTGCCAATTTGTATGCCTTTTATTTTCCTTTCTTGCCTTATTGCTCTGACTAGGATTTCTAATATAATATTGAATGAGAGTGGTGATAAAGGGCACCCTTACCTGGTTCCCTTTCATAAAGGGAATGTTTTCAGTTTCTCCCCAATTGAGAATAATGTTGGCCATTGGTTTTGTGTATATACCCTTAGTTATGGTGAGGAATTTCCCTTCTATTCCTATTTTGCTAAGCATTTATACCAAAAATCATTGTTTAATTTTGACAAATACTTTTTCTGCATCAATTGATATGGTCATGTGGTTCTTTTCCTTTGTTTTATTTATGTGGTGTGTTACACTGATTATTTTTCTAATGTTGAGTAATCTTTGCATACCTGATATGAATCCCAATTGGTCATGATGTATAATTTGTTGAGTATGTCGTTGGACTCAATTCACTTGGATTTCTTGAGAATTTTTATATCTATGTTCATGAGGTATATTTGTCTATAGTTTTCTTCTTTAGTGGTATGTTTGCCTTGTTTTGGTATCAGGTTTATTCCTGCTTCACAGAATGAATTTGGGATATTCCATCCTTCTCTATGTTCCAGAATAGTTTGAGTAGAATTCCTGTCAGCTCCTCTCTGAATGTGTGGTAGAATTTGTCAGTGAAGCCATCTGGGCAGGACTATTTTTTGTTGGGAGGGTTTTTTTTCCCCTCCCCCCCTTTTTTAATAACCTGTTCAATTTCTTCTTTTATGATGAGTCTGTTCAAATTTTCCACCTCAAACTGTCTTCATGTTGGTAGGTAGTATGTTTCTAGAAATTTTTTCATTTGCTCAAGGTTTTCAAATTTGTTGGAGTACTGTTCTTCATATTATTCTGATATTATCCTTTCCATTTCAGTTGGTTCTCTTGTGACATCACCTATTTCATTTCTTATTCACGTTATTTTCATCTTCTCCTTTTCCTTTGTTAAATTTGCCAGTGGTTTGTTGATTTTATTATTCCTTTCAAAGAACCAACTTTTAGTCTTACTGATTCTTTCTGTTGTTTTTCTGTTTTATTTCATTTATTTATGCTGAAATCTTTATTATTTCCTTTCTTCTGGTAACTGTAGGCTTTTGTGTGTGTGTGTGTTATTCTTTTTTTGTTGTTAGAGATGTTGGGTTAACATGTTGATTTTGGTTCTTTCTTTTCTTTTGATGTGTTTATTGCTATGAATTTTCCTCTGAGCTCTGTTTTGGCTGTGTCCCAAAGATTTTGGTATGTTATGTTTTCCTTATTTGATTCAAGGAATTTTCTTATTTCATTTTTTATTTCTTCTTTTACCCAATAGTTTTTAAACATGGTATTAATAAGTTTCCACGTATTTGATTTGTTCTTCCCTTTATCTTCCTATTACTGATTTCTAATTTTATAGAACTATGATCTGAGAAACTGCTTTGTAGTAATTTTTTGTTTTAAAATTTATTGAGGCTTCCTTTGTGACCTAACATGATTCTGGAGAATGTTCTGTGTGCACTGGAAAAGAATGTTTATTATGCTGTTTGGGGGTGGAGTGTTCTGTATATATCTATGAGGTCTAGTTGGTTAATTGTGTTGATTAGGTCCTCTGTATCTTTGTTGTCCTCTGCATCTCTGTATCTTTCTTTCTGGTTGTTCCATCATTCACCAAAACTTGTGTATTAAAGTCTCCTACTATTATTGTGGAGTTGTGTCTCTCTCTTTCAATTATGTTAAAGTTTGGTTTATGTATTTTAGTGTTCTTTTATTGGATGCATAGATATTTATTACGGTTATGTCTTCTGTTGGATTGACCCTTTAATCCTTGTATAATGTGTTTCCTTGTCTCTTTTGCTTGCTTTTGCCTTAATGTCTATTTTATCAGAAATTAATATTGCCACTATTGCTCTTTTTTGGTTATTATTTGCCTGATATATGTTCTTCCATCCTTTGATTTTCATCTTATTTTTATATTTGTATCTAAGATGTGTCTCTTATAGACAGTATATTTATGGATCATGTTTTCTTGTCCATTCTGCTACTTTCTGTCTCTTAATTTGTACACTTAATCCATTTACATTCAGTGTAATTATCAGTACATATGAATTTACTGCTGTCTTTTTACTGTGCATTGTTTTATTTATTTATTGTGGTGTTGATGATTTCTTGTTAATATATATTTTTCTGTGCTGAGTTCATTTTGTTTATGGGTTTTCGAATCATTTTCTTCATTGCTCTTGTTTTAGTGTTTCCTGAGTCTTTATAATTTTCTATTTTTTTATTTTGGTGTGAAGATTTATTAATTTTCTTTGAGGTTACCCTGTAATTTATTTCTTTCCCAAGCTTAAGACTATCTTGATATCACTTGACTTCCTCTCCATTTGGAATTTACTGTAATCACACCACTTTTTCTCTCTGTTTGTTTTGTAGTTGTCATCATTTCCAAATTGATATCTCTGATTCTCTATTTTCAGTCTTGTAGATTTGTCTTGTTTTTGATACTTCTATCTGTGGATTAAGGAGCTCTGGTGATTCAGTGGTTAAGGCATTTGGCTGCTAGCCGAAAGGTTGCTAGTTCAAACCCACTAGCTATTCCATGGAAGAAAGTGAGGCAGTCTACTTCTGTAAAGATTTACAGCCTTGAAAACCCAATGGGGGTTGCTGTGAGTTGGAATTGACTCAATGGCAGTGATTTTTTGTTTGTTTGTTTCATTTTGTTTATATCTGGGTTATGTCCAGGTGATGTTGTTGTGTGTCTTACTTTCAGATCATAGTCTAGCATTATTGATTCTCTTTCTGAAGGACTTTTTTAATATCTCTTGTAAGATTGGTCTGGTTTTCACAAATTCCCTTAATTTCTGTTTATCTGGAAATGTCCTAATGTCACTATCATATTTGATGGACAGTTTTGTTTGAATATATAATTTTACTTGGCAATTTCATTTCTTTCAGGGTTTTATATATGTCATCTCATTGCCTGGTTGTCTGCATTGTTCTGTCAGGAAATCAGTGGTTAGTCTTATTGGTTCTCCTTTGTAGGTAACTTTTCATTTTCCCAAGG
This sequence comes from Orycteropus afer afer, assembly GCF_000298275.1. Lineage (NCBI taxonomy): Eukaryota > Metazoa > Chordata > Mammalia > Tubulidentata > Orycteropodidae > Orycteropus > Orycteropus afer. Next base: position 2,537,685 of record NW_006921760.1, read on the forward strand.
CTGCTTTCAGGATTCTATCTTTGTCTTTGGTTTTGGAAAGTTTCATTATGATATATCTTGGTAATATTCTTTTGGAGTCTATTCTATTTGAGACCTTTTGAGCTTGTTGAATGCATGTCTTCTTGTCTTTCATGATATTAGGGAATTTTTCTTCCAAACAAATCTTTGACAATTTTCTTGGTGCTCTTTTTGTTTCTTCCTGTTCTGAAAGTCCAGTCACACATAAATTCTTCCTCTTGATAGTGTTGCATATAGTTCTTAGGTTTTCATCTCTTTTTTTCATTCCTTTTTTCTGATTGTTCCTCCAACAGATTGGTATTAAGAGATTTATCTTCAATTTTGCTACTATTATCTTTCATTAATTCAATTCTACTCCCTTGTTCTTCTAATACATTTTCTATTTCTGAAATTTTAGATTAATCTGGATTTCTATTTCCTGTTTTTGTTTGGTTTCTAATTTTTTATTTTTTTGTTAATTTGTTCTTGTATTCTTTTTTTTAAAAGTTCTTCTAGAGTTGTATTTGTGATTTCCTTGATTTTTCCTCTGGCTTCTCTCAATCCATTAAAAGTACTTAAATATAATTCTTGGAATTCTTTATTGTATGGTTCCAATAGCACTTCCAATAGCCTTTCTTCCCCCAGCAACATTTCTTCTGGTCATATATTTGAGTAATTTGCTTGAGCCCTCTTGTCCTTTTTGTGTGTTGCAGTCTTCTGGGAAGTTCAAAGTTGTCTATAGTCTCCAAGATATTGTAGTGTTATTGTAGTGTTATTGTATTTTGTTCTTGTTGTTGATTGTGTGTTGGTTTGTTTCATCCTGTATTTTTGTATTGTTTTGTTTTTCCATGCAATGGAACAGGTGTGTTACTCTGGTCTCTAGTTTGATGTGCTCACCATCTGTCTCTGGGTGGTTTGGGAGCAGGTAGGAGTGCAGGCATGAATCTCTGATCACTGGTCATGTAAAACAGCTAAAAGCAAGCTGGGCAGGTGTCATCTACCATCTTCTTTCGAGCCAGTGGTGCTGGAGTGGGTAGTGACACTGGCCCTGTGGGTGGAGCAGCAGGTGTGGCAGAAATAGGTGGATAAGATGACTGCTCTTGACTGTCTGATCACTGATCATCAATGTATGTGCTGGTGCAGTCCTGGGTGAGTGAAGTTGGTTATCTGGTTCTTTCCCTGAACAGAACACTGCTTGCAGTAATTCAAAATGGGCATGCTGTGCCAGTTGGCAATTCATGCACTGTATGCTTCTTGTTCTCAGTTTCATTCAGTCTCTTCCTCTAATTTGGTATTTGATCTACTTCTTTATCTTTTCCTTTGAAGCTCCAGTTCCAAAATTGTCATCTATATCCATTTCACTTGGTTTCTCAAGTCTTTGTTGTAGAGAGTCGGGATTGTATATCTATCTACCTAGTCTGCCATCTTGAATCCTCCCCTCTGCAAAGATCTTTTCACCAATCCTTTAGAATGTCTCCTAAATCCTCCTTAGTACAATTTTTCATGGTCTTTTATCTGAACTTTTCCAGCTATCTGTTCCCTGAACTTCTATATTCCTATATGATCCAAATTGTTTTACCCACTTTTCCTTTGCTTCATGATGCATGAGACCAAAAATCCCTTCTCCTCTGATTCAAAGCATGTGACTGGACAGCTATGTCTTGCTTCCATCTGTTACTCCTTTATGTGGTTGTGCCAGAATTTATGACCCTATCTTGATTGGGACAGAATTTCTTCTTAGGTCTCTGAACATTTTCAAAATAAGGTCAGTGGGCCTAGAGTAACAATTTCTTCTTAGGTCTCTGAACATCTTCAGAGTAAGTTCAGTGGACCTAAGTAATGTTTCATTATGTCATATGGGGCAGGAGCAGAGATCCTGCCAGATGGCCCCTTTCACTAACTTTATTGCTGGTATTGTGAGGCATTGATGGTTTGGTGGCACAATTCTCAACTTCTTTGCTGGAAATCTGAGTTTGATTCATTGCCAGCATACCTCATGCACAACCTATCTGCCAGTGGATGCTGTCATATTGTTATAATGCTGAACAGACTTCAGCAGATAATACAGACTAAGAAGAAAGGCCTGGTGATCTACTTCCAAATATCAGCTAATAAAAACCCTATGTATCACAGCAGCCCAATCTGCAACTGATCATGGGGATGGCATAGCACTGGACCACTGTATGTGGGTCCCCTTGAGTTAGGTGCTGACTCAATGGCCGGTAATAACAACAACATTGGTGGTACTGCCCTTTTTGAATCTCTGGCCAACTATCTTTTTCTGATGTTGCCTAGATGCACATGTTTTCCTTCCTACCCTCTACTAGCCAACCTCTCTGAATTTGACCACTTGCCTCACTGGAGACTTGGTCTCTTACGAGCTCTGATAGTCCATTTATTTGTCATTTTTCCTCTATAAATCTCCTCACACATTGCATCCAGTAGCTAAAGAAGACTCAAATCAAACACCTCATCTCTTTCACAAATGCTGTATCATTGCTGCTGTTAACATCTCCCCCACACATAATTGGACAAATAGCAATGTTTTTTCCCAAATACACACTTATCTCAACCTCTTCCTCCCATACTGTTGCACATTACCTTACATAAAATTAAAGCCTAAAGATAACATAAAACAGATGATTCACATTTTAAAAGAGTGTTATTTTCTTGACTTTAAGCAAACATGTTTATTGAAGAGAATTTTTAAATAGAAGAGTACCCAAAGAAAGAATCATCTTTAATACCAGTCACTATCCAAAGATAATCATCACTATCAGCATTCTATTATATATTTACATAATTTGTATAGTTAGTTTTTTTTCCCCACAGATTATGGGGTTTATTAGGGAAGCACCAGACTACAATTCAAGTTCAGAAATACATTCAGTCTCTTGTAGCCAGCCATCTCACTCAACAGCCATCAGTCTCAGTAACACGTTGCTCTCTCAGTTGTGTGTGTCTCTTGTGTCTCTTTCTCAGCAGTGTGTGTCTTTTGGGACTCTCAGGAGCATGTTTCTCTCAGCAGCACGTCTTTCTCAGCCAACAGTCAGAGAGACTCCTTTTGCCTCTAGGAGGGCTCCTTTTGAGCCAGGCCGAGTAGCCAAACTAACCAATCCCCAACATCAGAATTCTGTACACCTGAGAGACAGCGAACTTCCCAGAAGATTGCTTTGTGCCACTTGTAACCGAAATACCCCAGGTGGACAACTTTAACAATCAGGAGCTACTCAGTTGCTCATGGCAAATTCCACCACAGAGTTTAAAAAGACTTATGGCTAGAAAAGCCACACTATGTAATTCACTATACCACAGTAGGTATCTTTTCTTTTACTTCTCCAAAACGATTCTTATTAAGGTACATCAAGAATTTATCAGATGTACTGATTTCAGCAAATAATGAGATGCCTAGCTATTTGAAGTTTCCATAATTATTGTATCTTGAGATAGTATATGTGAATCTATTTAGTACAATGTCTGGTAGGTACATAGTAAGTGCTTAGTATTAGTTTTTATTCCCTTTCTGCTTTTAAACTTCTTTCAAAAAGTGGTATTACATCTTCTTCTGGTCTGAATAGTCCTAAATAGTCTCCTGTCTCTTTAATGCCACACCATTTAAATATATCTGGCTACTTAATATTCTGTCATGTGTTTAGGCCATGATTTATTCAAACAATTCAAACAAATGTTACTTGCAGTTTTCTAATTATAAATAACAATGAGATGAACATCCCTGTACTTAAATCTTTGTACACATACCTGACATTTTTAGTATAGATACTTAGCAAATGGATTCCTTGATAAAAGTGTCTGAACAATTTAGGTAAATACTACAAGAAAGAGCTAAAATAATGAATGGTAATTACATCTAGGAAGCAGTTCACTGGGATAGGCAGAAATGGGGCAGAGAAATGCTGTTTTCTTTTATAAGCACTGCATTTGACTTTTTCCATTGACCACAATTGTGTATTTAAAAGTCAACATTATGTTATTCAAATTATTTTATACTTTCCAAGTAAAGCATAATTATGTACTCAGAAAAGTCCATAGATGGCACAAATGGTTTGTGCTCAACCACTAACCAAAAGGATGGTTAGAACTCACCTACCAGCACCAGGGAAGAAAGACCAGGCAACCTGCTTCTGTAAAGATTACTACCAAAAAAATCCAATGGAGCAGTTCTACTCTGTAACATAGAGAGTCACCATGAATCAGGATCAACTCAATGGCAATAGATTTAGTTTGGATGCAATTAAAAAAAAAAAAAAGTATATGAATATTTTAAAGAATACAAAACTAACTCAAAAACTAAACTCACTCCCATCAAGTCATTTCTGACTCATAGTGATCCCCATTGGGTTTCTGGGGCTGTAAAGCTTTACAGAAGTAGATTGCTCCATCTTCTTTTAAAGAATACATATTATATATTTATATGAATAATTTTCTTTCTGAAAATTTGTAATTTATCTTTCCACCCAGAGTATAAAACAATTCCTTTTCTGTAATAGCTTCAGTACAAATGAGATATTTCTTTTTCTTTTCTAATATTTTCTGATTAAATTTAAAATTATATGTAATTTTAATTTACATTTATTTTACTGATAAGGTTGAATTGTTTTCCATCTTATTTACTGGCCATTTATAGTTCTTTTTTGGGGGCTTTTTAAATAAGCATTCTAGAACTTGTACACCCAATATATATTGTTCTTTTGTGATCAGTCCCTTCAAAATATAGTATCTTTATTCTAGAATCCCTGGCTTGTGCAAACAGTTAACACACTTGGCTGATAACTGAAGGGTGAAGGTTCAAGTCCACCTAGAGATGCTTTGAAAGTCTTGGTGGCACAACATGAAAAATGTCATCAATGTCCCTGCTGTAACAGGGAAGTCATTATATTGGCAAATGCTTGTATATGTTTTCACCACATTAAAATAAAGAAAATCTTGGTGATGTACTTCTGAAAACTCAACTATTGAAAACCCTATGGGGGACAGTCCTATTCTGACACACATGGAATCACCAACAGTTGCATTCAACCCTATGGCAATTGGTAGGCCTTATTCCAGTGATGCAGCCATGGCTTAAACATTTCAGTTACTCTTTGTTTTGAATGTCAGAGATCAAATAATATTCTTTTGAATATTCTTAGGATCAGTTACATCATAAAGTCAGGGGCAAAAATGTGAAGCAACTATGTGGTGGTAACGTAGGTTTTCTTCTGTGGCACATAAACCATTCATGAGAGCAACTCTCAACGAGGCATTCTAATTACATATTGAGCCATTAGGGCATAAACAGAATAAATGCCCTCCTTTTGAAAAGCTATACAGTCATTTGAACATATCAGTTATGGAGGGCTTATCATTAGATCTACCTCCTTACTTTATTGGCTAAACTTCATATTTAATACATCTATATTAATTAACAATTGCCCATTAGGCTGCATGTCAACCTCTCATGCACTCTTACACACACAGCCTTATACATAGCAGACACTTAAAATTGGATCATATTATGGACTGAGCATATTTTAGACTAGATTGTCATTCACTCTCAGGATTTTTGTCAAACATCAAGCTGGAGGCTTTTCTACATCAAGCTGGAGGCTTTTCCCGACTCTTGCAGCCACAGGGGCTAAGGAGCTCAAGGCTGGCAGGCAGTACACCGGCTGTTGACTCCAAATAATGACGAATCCAAGATCTCCAGGCCGAATGGTGGGTTGTTCACTCACGGAGAGTTGTAGGCAGCACAGCAGAATCTCGATCCACAGAAGAATGTCTCTTTTCCCAGAATGTCCATAGATATACTGGAAGCAGGCCACACCCTGAGGGGAACTCCCTTTCTACAGATTTCCTGCTCAAAACATAATCATCTGATCCCATCATGGGAATAACCACATCACAACAGCTTAAACCACACAGAATTGTGGTCCATCCAAGTTGACATACAGCTCCAACTATCACACACAGTGACCCTACAGTACAGAGTAGAACTCTTCCATGAGACTTCCTAGGCTTTAATCTTTTTCGGAGCAGATTTGCCAGGTCTTTTCTCCCACATAGCTGCTGCTAGGTTTAAACCATTGACCTTTCACTTAGCGGCTGAATTCCTAACTATTGTGCTACCAGGACTCCTTCATCTGAAAGTAAAGGAACATTTGGAACACAACTTCAAAGGCAAAAAAATGAAAGCACCATTCATTGAATAAACTAAGAACTACATGGGAAAGTACAGAGAGGGAGAGAGAGGGTGTGGTGAGATATGAAGAGAAGGTCCTTGTAACTCTTCATGAGATGAGGAGAGAGAGATCCTATAGACCCACAGACCCATCAGGCATATCATCTGCAACATCAGCTTGGAAACACCTACCTGATAGATTTCTTGTATCAATCGTGTATGTGTAGCTCCTAAGTTAAACTCCTGAACCATAGAAAATACTCAGTTATGGTCATTCCCTTTTACTATTACTTTCTATTGTCTAATTTTGAGTTCATTAAGAGCAAGAATTCTGTCTTATATTCCAGTGGATTCCCTTACTGTCCATCCTAGTGTGATTTGCTTAGTAACTATACCCAACCCACTGCCACTGAGTCAAAACACAGGGTTTCTAAGGCTGTAAATCTTTATATAAGTAGATTGCCTCATCTTCCTCCCACAAAGCAACTGGTAGATTTGAACCATCGACCTTTTGGTTAGCAGCCAAATGCTTTACCCATTGCAGCACCAGAGCACCTTAAAATAAATGGCTGCTAAGTTTATCATTGTGATTACCAAGCATTCATCTATGTGTGAGAATTTTTACATATAATTTCTCACCTAGTGAATTAAAGGTTTTTATTTAATACAAATTCCTGTGGATTTACAATACTAAATCAAGTTTCCAGCATCTGATACTTTCATATGTAGAGCTGGACATGTTTAATAAGCATTGATATTGAGGATTTGCTTTTACAGTTTGGAGCTGATTTTATTTTCAAATAGTAAGTGGAATATTGGTTAATTTGGAGCTTCCAACCATCATTAAGATTTAGAATGATGAAAAATGTAATCTATACATAATGGAGTGCAACCCATATTTGCATCACAGCATTTTTCTGATAGCTGTTAGGAAAGTGTATAAATACAGAGATTAAATGAGCACATAAAAATAAAAATATTCTTTGACCAATAATTTGCTGCTCAACAGCAAAGCAATAATTTAGAGCTCTGACCTTGTAATTCAGCTGATTAGAGGAATCCAATTGTCTTTTTATTTCATGTTGTATTGTGCCTGATTGGTGGTGAGTTCTAAGTGAATCAGTATGCCAAAAATTGACTTAGACCAGTTTCATTCTTTGTTTTTGTGGATGACTTGAATGCCCTTTTTTCCTCATTCTCGTTCTTCCTGACCACCAACACTGCAAACGAAATTCCTCTCAAGTCCGCTCCTGACTCATGGTGACCCCATGCACAGTGGAAGGAAGTGATGTCCAGTCTTGTGCTGTCCCCGTGGTCACTTGTAGATTGGACTGTTGTGCCCCATAGGGTTTTCAATAGCTGATTTTTGTAGCTTGCCTGGCCTTTCCCCCGACCCATCTTAGTCCAGAAACTCAGCTGGAACTTGCTCAATATCGTAACAACACCCAAGCCTGCACTCACAGATGGGCGGTAGTTCTGCATGAGATGCATTGGCTGGGAATCAAACATGGGTCTTCAGAATGGAAGGAGAGAATTCTACCCCTGAACTACCACTACCCTCATAGATGAGCCACAGCAGTTGTAAAAATTTCCTTTGATCAGATTCATGTATCCAGATCCAGCCAGATGCCCAGGGAACAGATAGCAGGAGAAATAAGGTACAGATTTTCCCCTTTTGCATCATGGCACTACATGATTCTTTTTTATTTTCTGATTACTGACGTTAGATCCAAAATAATGTTTACACTCTGCATAGGACCCACAAGGGGCTTTTTGTCTTTTTCATCCTGCTTTTATTAAGAAATCAAGTTCCTGTTTATACCGCCCTTCAGTTCTTCTTACAAATAGGGTTTTGTGTACTGTCTTATTCATAAATTATTAATGTTACATTGGAAAAAAACCTTTTACACCCGGCCCTCCTGACATGTAACTACTGGTAATTTCAGCCAAGCTTCAGGGCACAGGACGCACGCCCAGCTCTGCTAGTGAAGAAAGCAGCCAGAGCTCTTCCTCCACTGATGAAACAATTAATTTCATGTTTCATTTGCCCATGATGGCATGCACCTAAGTTGGTTATGTTTGCTAAACCAGTGTCAGCCTTTTCTGCCTGCTCAGCTCAGGGGAGAGTTAGGATGTACAGCCAGGCTCCAGGGCTTTTGGGTAGAAATGATTTACAGTCACCCAACGAGAAAATGGCATTCCTTGCTGTCATTCTGGAAGGAAGAGCTTTTCTCTCCAACGCTGCATGGAAGATTCTATGCTTGTGTTCCCGAGTGTCAGCCCATGCCTTGTTGCTGAGTAAACATTTTCTCCATCTAACTTGACAGGCATACGTGTCTGACATGAAAGCAGACGGCCCTCAGGTTGGGAAAGAAACAAGATACCCCAAATTTGGTGGACAGTTCTGTAAAATTGAGTAGGTTACATTGAATTTTACTGTGGTGTGGGTTTACTATCAACTCTTCAGTTATGACTTCAGCATCTAAGGAGTCAAGTCTGAGAATGGTCAAAATGAGCACCTTGTCTCTCCCACTGGCATCCCAAGCCCCTTCACTTCTCCCTGCTACATCTCATCCATCTTTGAGAACCTGGGTTTGCTGATAGGATGGTTGTGAAGGAAATTGGGACTGCTTAGAGGAATGGGCTTTGACCCCAGGGATAGGGAATGCATAGTCAGGACCTTTGATATGACAGCATGTTGGAGGTATATCCCACGGTATATTTTGTATCTTCAGCTGGTTTCCAGAAGCACACATCTGGCTCTGGTTTATACTAGTCTTAAAAAAAGGTGGTGGGTAGGGAGGTTGAGGGGGGCAAACTGACTGTGGTAATCGTAAAGAAGATACACGTTCCTAAAATCTGCTGAGGGAAGCCAGGTATTTCAACAGAAAATATAAATTGACTTGTATATTCTCTGTTTTAAATTTTATACATTGTCATTTCATTCCTAAATATTGATGAAACACCTAGTCTGTGCCACTGTGAGGTGAATAGAACAGGCTTTGTTTTGGGGCCATGAGGAGCAAACCATCAAAGTAACAATCCCTTAAGCTATCATGAATCATCAAGGTTGACTGTTTACAAATTGGTATAGCCTTAACACTTGCAATTCACTAGTTTACCTTGAGGAGAATGGATCTAGATAGACTTTAAGGTAACTCAGAAACATTCAGTTGGGCTCTGCCAACTGTATGGTCTTGGAGAAGTTGCTTAACATATCTGAACCTCAAATGATTTATGAATAAAATGAAATAATACCCAGTTTGCAGGATTTTTGTTTTATAGGTTGAAGATTAAAGTCTAACCTGGCTGAACAGTAGTGTAGAAGAGTGATAGCTATTATCGTTTGTTTGTTTGTATGATTTTGTGAATACCACTTTTGATCCAAGGATTTCGGAATGTGTTTTATTGCATTTACCAAGATCCCTTGATTCTAGCGTGGTCCCATTTATAGTAGGCAATAAAATTCTGTTTCCAACATAGCACCCTTTGGTGTTTTTCTTCTTTTATGGACCCATATGCAGGAACACAGATGAAAAGAGACATGTATATTTACTTCTGCATGGTGATGAAGGGGTATGCTCAGGCTCCATCGCTGTGCGCCTAAGAAATTGTCAGCAAAGAGTCAGCTGCTCTATGTTGACCTAATTACACCTTCTGAAGCCACTCTATTGCAGTTTTAAGCAAGAAGCACATGGCAATTTCCTTAGATCTTTTACGTTTCTTTAACTTTTCTTCCAATGTTAGAAAAATTGGCAGAGATTTTTCTGAGAACTAAATTGTAAGAGACGATAATGGGAAAACTTCAGGAAGTCAGTAAATATTTCCTTTCAGAGCTGAAGACGCACAGGAATTGGGGCTCTGACACACCAGCCAGACACTGGAAAGTCGCCTGATTTTGTTTCATTAAAGATACCAAAGAATAATTAGACCATAAGGGGAATTCTGTTTTTCATTCCCCAAGGACTGTGATTAGTAAGTGATTTTCCGTGTCATTTTTTTTTTCCACTTCCTGTTTTTCTCCCCTTTGAAAAAATTATTTGCTAAAAGACAGAAACAAATGGAATGGTGGTACCCACATTCCCTGGGCTATACTGCTGCCCCAGGGAACACTGCTGTTTTTCCATTTTTGTCTACCAGATCTAGGCACTTCTGCAGGCCTGGATGGAGACATGTTCACATTTTTCTTCATCTAGACACAGCCAAAGGGATAGGATTTTGGGATCTAGTCTGTGCTTTGTTAATGCAGAAAGAAAGAAAGGTGTGTGTATATAGATGAAATGAAATCCTTAGTTAGTGTCCCTGTCCTGGACAAGGAAATTGTCACAAATAGGAATGACTTTCAAGGTTTTCATTGTGCCACGAACTGTGGAGCAACTCAACTGAAATATAACTGTACGCCAGCATTCTAGTTAAGCTCCTTCTTAAAATAATTAGTCCAGTGAAATGAGGAGTGAGTAGACCAAGGAGATTGTGAGGTTTGGTTAGAAAGCTCTCTCTGCAGATATGTACAGAAATGAATGAGAAGAGAGTCATAAAGGCATGGGGTTTGTAAATAGGAAGAGTTCTACCCTGAAACTCAAAAGACACTGGAAAAGGATATATTTTTTTTCCACATTTCCAAATATTTAGCAATAGAAATATTTGACTGAAAGGTACTTTTGTGAAACCAGTCCTAAACTAGCTTATATATTTACAACTTATTTTTTTAACTTATTTTTCTCTATGAATTTCACTGTTTGAATGATTCTCTTTACAATTTACATTTGTTAAGTAGTAATTAACTTGATTTCCCACTAATTATAAAACATAATCCTCCAATTAGAGGATTGGATTAACATGACATTACTAGTCTTAACTTCATTTAGACAATATAATTTAAGCAAAAAGCAAATGTATGTGACATTTTAATTAACCTCAATAATCTTATGAAGGGTAAGTGTGTGATTTCTGATAGGCTTTTTCTGTGCAGCAAGACTGGTGCAAGAGAGGCCCGTTACCTTTGAGAATGAATGGCTGGGAATCATTATCTTTTCCAGCCCCTTTTTTGTATGAGGTGTTAAACAGCTCAGCCCAAGGCCATACAATTTAGTACAAGGTCAAGTCCAGAATGCAGGTCTCTCGATTTTTAATCTAGCATTCTTTGCTAAACCACACTATCACTTCATTATCTTGTGAGACTAAAGAATTTCAAGTGAAACTAAATGCAGGACTTTGGAAGTATGACTGCATTTGACTGTAGAAATAGCACTGTGGTAACCAATTTTCTTCTCTGGATTTCTCATTATGTTTTCTTAATATCAAATTGATCATTTTTCTTCTTGGTGTCATGTGCCATGCTGTCATATAAGGGCCATAATTTCCACTTAGCTGATTCTCTGTAAGAGCCCACAAGTCATTGAAGTTGCCTTATTTGAGTTCTTTAGTCCCCCAAGTTTCTTCTGATTGGTCATACAAACTGGTAAGACCTGAAAGAGCTCAGAAGGAACCTCTGTTAAATGAATAATTGTAAGCTGCTGCTTTCTGATTAGAGCTACATTTAGAATCCAACTCAATACTCTTTATATCTGATAGCAAGGTGGCAAGGAATTTAAACATACCATTGAAGACTTGGTAAAAAAGCCCCAAACAAACCCAGTGTGGTTGAGACAATACCAACATGCTAATTTGAAAATTATTTGACCCTACACTAAGTTTAGAACTGGGTACTTTCAGAACTTTAGGGAAAGTGGAGTTGGCATCAGAATTGATAAGAAGTAAACAATATAAGAGTCCTGTTGGAGCAGTGGTTAATGTGCTCAGCTGCTAACCAGAAGGTCAGCAGTTTGAATCCACAACCTACTCAATGAAAAATAGATGTGGCAGTCGCCTTCCATAAAGATTTGCAACCTAGGAATCCATATGGAGCAGTTCTACTCTGTCATCCACTCCTCTGTCAGTTTGTCATAATGTTGGTGGCTTGTGTGTTGTTGCAATGCTGGAAGGTATACCACCAATGTTTTCAAATAGCAGCAGGGTCACCCATGGTGAGCAGGATAAAGTGGAGCTTCCAGACTAAGACAGACTGGAAAGAGGGACCTGGTTATTTACTTCTAAATTAATTGGCTAGTGACTGTGGGCTCAGGACCATGGTTGTGGGGGACATCAAGCTTGATTGGCACAACATAGGACACAAAAACATTGTTTTACATGCTACTTTGGTAAGTAGGCACTGGGGTCTTAAAAGTTTATGAGCAGCCATCTGAGATGCAACTTTGATCTCTTGTCTGGAGCAAAAAAGAGTGAAGAAAATCAAAGATCTATGGAAACAATTAGTCTAAGGGACCAGTGAACCACAGGAACCTCGGCCTGTACAACCCTATGATCAGAAAAACTAGATGGTGCCTAGCTACCAATGCCAATCACTCAAAAAGGGATCAAAATTAGAGATCCTGGACAGAGTGGGAGAAAAAAAATGGAACAAAATTTAAAAACATAAAAAAGACTAGGATTACTGGTTGGATAGAGACTGGTGAAATACCCGAGACTATGGCCCCTAGTCACCCTTTCAGTCTGCAACTAGACTCACTCCCATGGCTCAGCTCTAAGTCAAACAATAGACAGGCCTACCAGCTGAACAACTACACCAAAGAGATCCGCTCCTTAGTACAGTCAACCATGGGAGATCAGAAGGGTAGCATTTGTACAGGAGAAAGCTAGGCAGGCAGGAATACATAGGTAAGAATGACACAGGAAAGAGGAAGTGGGAGGAGAGCTGTTGTATTGTGGTGCTTGTAATCAGTGTCACAAAACAAAATGTATGTGAACTATTGAATATAAAATGAATATGCTTTGTAGAATTGCACCCACATCACAATAAAAAGTTAAAAAAAAAAAAAAAAAGAATAGAAGGAGAGTGTTAACTGCTATAGTGTGGGTAGATGAGCTCCACAGATTGGAAGGCACTCAGATTATGACTGAGAAAGAGCTGCCTCCTCAACCTTAATGACTTGGGTGGAGTAAAGCTTTCAGGACCTTCATTTTCTGGTGGGCATGACTCAAATGAGAAGAAACAGCTGCAAACATCCATTAGTAATCAGAACTTGCAATGAATGGTATATGAATCTAGGAAAATTGAAAGGCATCAAAAATAAAATGGAATGCTTGAAGATTGATATCCTACTCCTCAGAAGGAAGGTTGGGCAATCTACTTCCATAGTGATACCACCTCAGAAACCCAAGGAGGGGTCATTATGAGTCAGGGATGACTTGAGGGCAGTGAATTAATGACTTAAAATGGACAGGTATTGGACATTTTCAATTGGACAGTCATATGGTCTACTACACTGGAGATGACAAAGTGAAGAGGAATGGCATCACATTCATCATAAAAAAGATCATTTCAAGATCTATGCTGAAGTACAACACTGTTGGTGATGGGATAATAACCACACACCTCAAAGGAAGATCAGTTAATATGATTATTATTCAAATTTGCACACCAACCACTAATGCCAAAGGAAAAGGAATGTAAGAGCTTTACTTCTGCAATCTGAAACTGATCAAACATGCAATCAAGATTCATTAATAATTACTAGTGGTTAGAATGGGAAAGTTGGAAAGAAAGAAAAAGGATCAGTAGTTTGAAAATATGTCTTTGATGATAAGAACAAACCTAGATACCACATGAGAGCATTTTTCAAGGCCAATAACTTATGCATTGTAAATAAATTTAACAGCAGCCATACACGTGGGTTTTGCAAGATAGAATACACAGGAACCAAACTGACTACGTGCGTAGGAAAAGGTGTTAGAGAAACTCAGTATTATCAGTCAGAATAAGGCCAGGGGCTGACAAATCATCAGTTGCTCATAAGCAAGTTCATGTTGAAGCTGAAGAAAATTAAAACAAATCCACGGAAGCCAAAGGACAACTTTGAGTATATCCTGCTTGAATTTAGAAATGGTCTCAAGAACAGATATAATGCATTCAACACTAATGACTGAGGACAAAACACATTATACATGAAGAATGCCAAGAGTCACTAAAGATACCAAAATGGATGTCAGAAAAAAGTCTGAAACTTGCTCTTGAACTTACGGTAGCTAAAGTGAACACAAACAAGAATATGGAATCAGGATTAAAGGAATACTCATTAACAACCTGTGATATGAAGATGACAAAACATTGCTTCCCGAAAGCCAAGAGAATTTGAAGCACTTACTGATGAAGATCAAAGACTACAGTCTTCAGTATGGATTATACCTCAACACAAAGAAAATAAAAATCCTCACAACTGGACCAATAATCAACCTCATGATAGATGGAAAAAAGATTGAAGTGTCAAGGATTTCTTTTTACTTGGATCCACAGTCAACACCCATGGAAGCAGAAGTCAAGTAACAAAACAATATATTGCATTGGACAAATCTGCAAAATACCAATTTAAAGTGTTAAGAAGCGAAGATGTCACTTTGAGGACTCAAGTGTGCATAACCCAGGCCATGGTATTTTCAATCATCTCATATGCATGTGGAAGCTGGATAATGACTAAGGAAGACCAAAGAAAAATTGATACATTTGGATTATGGTGTTGGTGAAGAATGCCATAGACTGCCAGAAGAATTAACAAATCTATCTTAGAGGAAGTACAACCAGAATGCTCCTTAGAATTGACATTGGCAGGACTTTCATGTACTTTTAATCAGAAGGAAACCAGTCTCCGAAGAAGGACATCATGCTTCGTAAAGTAAAAGACCAGTGAAAAAGAAGAAGACCCTCAATAAAATGGATTGACATAGTAGTTGCAACAATAGGCTTAAACAAAGCAACTATTGTGAGGATGGAGAAGGACTAGGCAGTGTTTCATTCTGTTGGATATAGGGTCACTATGAGTCATAACCAACTCCAGGGCATCTAACAACAACAAACAATTCAGTGTGACCAAGAAAATGAATCAGTAACAGCAATTTAGAAACAGAGTGTAGACAACCCCTGATTCCTGTTAGCACTGCTGTATGCTAAGAAGCCAGCATGAATGGTTGGTCCTTCACATGTGGCCACATACCATATTTAGACCACCTGAGTATGCAGTGAACATGGAGAGTTGCTCTTGCTTATTGAAGCTTTTGGAGACTGTGGGATCACTGTATGCTACCCAGGCCCCTCATATCATTCAAATTTATTTGGAAAACAGAATATTTGACTGCCTGTCATTTTAAGTTGCTGCTGCCAAGGCCCCTCTATCCTGAGGCTACTTCAGGGGGATGTTAGCCTGATCTAGCAGGCGTCTCTCTTTCATCCTATCAATTAGGAAGAGAGCAGAGGCAGATGTGATATATTAGATGCCCTGAGATATATCTTCCTGAAAAATCTCATATTGGCAAGAGTAATTCAAGTTGCCAGGAATCCAAAGTTTGCCCTGTGACATCTCCAGAAGTCTGACGAGGTTTGACTGGTTTACTTTGCTAAATGAAACTGCTGAGATGACTGTCATGAAGTGATTAATAAAGTGCATAAATCTTAACTATGGGGAGAAAGAAGATGAATTGATGCACACATACTGGAAATGTAATGAAACCAAATAGAAACTACCAGGATTTGCTAATATATTGCACACAAAACAATACCATGCTTAGTGTTCCTCCCTGCTCTTGTCTTGTTGGTCTCATTTTGAAAATGACCAGGAAGACATGTTTGGGTTTCTTTATATATTTATTTTTTCATTTTTCCAGCATAGGAGATCTGAACTGGCAACAGAGCAAGAAAGCAATAATGACATAGTGTATACGTGCCCCTGGTATTTCTTATTTATTTTCCCCATCTTAATGGCACTAAAAAGTATTGGTTTGCTTTCCTCAAAGCTTCAGTTGAATGCTGTTAGTAATCATATAAGAAGTTTTGGTAGTTTTCAAAGTAATTAGGAGCCTGGAGCAAATGAACACTAAATGGGCTCTCATCTTTGAAGTTATTTTTTTCTAAGTAAATAGCTCTGTTCTGCTACAATTATATACTTGTCATTATAAAATTAAAAATCATTTTAAGTGAATGGATGCTTAAAAAAAAAAAGGGCATTTGTTTCCTGCTAATTATTGTGAACTAATTGCAGTTTATGATGGTCTTCAAGGAATCAGAAATCATTGCCTTCGTGCCTAGGCCCTAGTGGTGGTGAGCTTCAGGCCCAGAAGGGGGGAAAAAAGGTGGAGGTAAAGAAGGTTCACAGCAATCAAAATCAGAGTTTTCATTACTTTGAAAAAAGATCTGACTTTCTAAAGATCACTCCCAGACAGTGTCCGGGGTCACAGCATAAAATAAGCTTTATTGTCATACAGACCTGAATTCCACTCTGACTCTTGTAGACACTAACTGGATAACCTTTGGACCATTATTTAATGTCTGTGAGCTTCCGTTTTTGCATTTGTAAAATGGAAATGACAATCCCTACCTTGGAGCATTGTTTTGGGAATTAAAGATAACATCTATAAAATGTGTAGCACAATCTGGCATCATAGTAGTTATTAATACTATCATGAGTTATCATCATTGCCATTGTTGTTAATTTTGTCACAGAAAACTTTACTATTGCTCATAGGCCCAGGCTTAGTCTTTTGGACAGTCATCCATGGTATCTTGTGTTAGTGTTGTTTCCAGTGGCAAGTTTGTATGTATCAGGAACATGGAATTTATTGTAAACTCTCCAGAAAAGGAGAAGTGTACCATGTTATTTTCCTATCCTTATGGGCCAAGGTCAAGTTAAGCATGGGTACCAAGTGTGACTGTACAGCCCACACATTTATTTGGGACATTCCCAAGAACCAGCAAGCACTTGAGAGCCTTCCCACTTATAATATGACAAAGGTCCATGTTTGCCAAGATCTCCCTAGGACAGCAGAGAAAATCAACAAAAAGTAAGCAGAAAACCATATTATCAAACAACAACAACAACAAAAATTCCTAGAAAATTGCTTCATAGATGACCCTTTTCTTTCACTCCTCTCTCTTTACTCTTTATTGCAAATTGATATTGTGAATTATATAGGTCAGGAAAAATTGGGCACCAGGTCTTTCTGTCAGAAGGCAGAGATGATGAATATCAAGTTCAGTGTCTCCCTCTAACTCTCAGCACTATCCCAACTGTTTTCATCAATAAACTATTTCCTTTTACTGTCTTTAGCTCTTTGCTCTGATTTCTCATTTTTCATTTTGCTTTTGACTTAAAGAATGTTTGTCCTTAGTTTCTTGTTCCAGGTACTAAGTTTTCTTATTGTTTCTTACATTCTAGGCACAAAGTGCTTTATCTGTCTTATCTTAATTAATCCTATACAATTCACCTTTGCAGCTGAGGAAAAAATTGTGGAATCATAGAGATAGTAAGTGCTAGAGCTAGGGCATGAGTGGAGTTGGTGGTACACAACAAAAGCCTACCTTCCTAGATATATTCAACATGGTAGGTACAGAATTGTGGCTTTGGATACATTACCCACCAGAGAAATCAGATTTTGATTCTAATTGCAGAACCTGTGCTAGATTGTGGATCCTTACCTGATTTTTCCAAACCTCCTTTAACATTCTCAACAGTCGACTCAATTGCTCTGGGGCATTGGGGTTGAGCAAGAGATTGAAATCTAGCTAGCCTCCCTGCTTCTTCCTTATTTGATCAATTTCTATTCATACCCACAACTTCCTGGACCCACCCCTTTCCCTTCCAAGTTCCAGTGATCATGGAGAACCCTGCCAGCTTGTGACATACCGCCTGAGGGTACCAGAAGAAAAGTTTTCTTTTCAGTAGGCTGAGGGAGTGGTAGTGTCTGCCTTTAATATTTCCTTACGATTCTGGCATGAAAAAAGATTGGTTGGGCTTCAGAAGAAAGAAGAAAGAGGGATTGATGAGAAACAAGAAATAAACCATGCTCAGAGATGAATAGGCCCCCACAAAGAACAAGAAAATCATCATCTCTAAGTGCAGCTTGGGTAGAAGAGACCAACACACCTGTGTACCACATCTACTCCCACCCGTCAGGCTTGGGCAGCACAGTTATAACCAGCCATGCCATGTCTTTCTCCAGTTATCAGCAATGATTCTCACAGAACCAAACTTCTATAGTGCTAATAACTATGGTCCAAATAGCTTCTGTTGTCAGAAGGGACCGTTCCCTGGAGGAGATACCATGTTTGGTAAAGTAGAGGGGCAGCAAAAAAGGGGAGGATCCTCAACCAGATAGATTGGTGTAGTGGCTGCAGCCATGAGCTCAAGTACAGAAAGGATTGTGGGGATGGTGCACAACTAGGCAGTGTTTCTTTCTGTTGTACGCTATGAGTCAGAGCTGACTCAATGGCACCTAACAACAACAACAATAGCTACCAATTATTATACACACTGTACCAGATACTGGAGCAGGTCAAATTCACACATTGTCCCATTTAATCTTTGCAATAACTCTGTGAGAGTTCTAAATTATTACCCCCAATTTATAGACAACAAAACCAAGGCTCAGAGAGCTTAAGCAAATCACCTACTGTGGTGGTTAAGGTTTTGTGTCAACTTGGTTAAGCCATGATTCTCAGTGGTTTGGCAGTTATGTAATGATGTGACATAATATCCCATTTTGTGTTATAATGTAGTGTCCTCTGTGAAGTGATCTGATATGATCAGCTGATCAGTTATAAATGGAGTTTCTTCAGGGATGTGGCCTGAATCTAATATACATGGCCCTCTGGCAAAACTCACTAGCTTTTTTGTTTTCTTTGGATCCTGAATCAAGCGTGTTAGCATCTGACCTCCAGTTCTTGGGACTTGAGGTAGCAGCCTGTAATACTGCCTATCATTCTTGGGATTCATCAGCCTCTGTATCCTGTGAGCCAGTAGTTTGCCATCTTACATGCCAGCCTTGGCTTTGTCAGCCTCTGCAGTCCATGAGGCCAGCAGCCTGCTGTCTGACCTGCCTATCTTGGGTTCATCAGCCCAAGCAGCTATGTGAGTCAGGAGAACCCTATATCCTGACATCTAAGCTCTGGTAGCATAGTGGCTAAGACACTTGCCTGCTAACCAGATGGCTGGCGGTTCAAACCCACCAGCCACTCCTCGGAAGGAAGGTTGGGCAATCCTACTTCCGTAGTGATAACTGCCTCGGAAACCCAAGGAGGGGTCGCTATGAGTCGGGGCCGACTCGACGGCACGTAACAACAACAACAACAACAACAACAACAACCCATGGATTTGGAATTTGCTAACCTCTGCAACCATGTGAGCCATTTCCTTGAAATAACTCTCTCTGTCTCTCTCTCCCCCTCCCCCTCTCGCCCCCCTTCCTCTCCCTCTCTCTCTCTCTCTCTCTCTACCCCTCGATATATATATAGAGAGAGAGAAAGGGTGAGGGAGAAAGAGAGAATCTAGATAGAGATAGGGATAGAGATAGAGATAGAGATGGACATGGGCTTCACAAGTTTTGTTTCTCTAGCAAACCCAGCTTAAGATAACAGCATTAGATAACTAAGACAGAATTTCATACTGGTAGAATGAAGTGCTATTCTAACAGATGCCTAAAATGTAGAAGTAGTTTTGGAATTGGATAGAAGCTGGAAGAGTTTTAAGGTGCCTAATAGTAAGTGCTTCAGACACCTACAGTCCCATTGAAAGTGGCAGAGCTGGTGTCTTAACTGAGCCCTCTTGTCTCCAAGGCCTTTGGCCATTTCTGCTATGGGACCTTACCTGTGGCGGGGCAGTTTCTCAAGCATACCATTACATAGTTGTTGTTGGTTGTTAAGTGCCAGTTGATTCTGACTGACTCATAGCGGGACGGCGACCCTGTGCACAACAAAATGATATAAAGCCTCCTCCTGTGCCTCCTGTGCACTCAGTGTTTGCTATGTTTGAACCCATTGTGTGTGTGTGTCTGTTTACCATCCCCAACCATAACATACTCTCCTCCTCTCCTGTCCCTGACTACGCCCTCCCTGGGCCCTTCTTATCTATGCAGCTTTCCCTCCATGTGAATGCTGCCCCTCTGGTGTCTCATGGCTGATTGCTCTAAGGAGTGCATCTCCCTACAGTAGGTGGGTGCATCCCCCTGGGGTAGGGGTTCTGCATGTAGGTCTTTCTGCTGTTGGGCTGAGAGCCAATCGATGGGGGTGAATCCATTTCTAGGCCCGAAGGTTAACCCAGGGCCATAGTCTTAGGGGTGCCAACAAACTCTATCCGACCAGTAATTCAGGTAATTTTTGTGGTTTTGAGTTTTTTTCCACATTTTTCTTCCCACTCTATTCAAGATCTCTAGTTTTGATCACTTTCCAAGTGGTTGGCATTGATAACCAGGCACCATCTAGTTCTTCTGGTTTCGGGGTCATGAAGGCTAAGGTCCTCATGGTCCATCTTATCCTTGGACTGTTTCCTTTGATTTTCTTCACTCTTCTTTGATTCAGCTGGGAAGAGACTAATAGTTGCATCTTAGATGGCCACTCAAAAGCTTTTAAAACCCCAGTTGCTACTCACCAAAATAGATTGTAGAACAAGATTTTTGTGTACTATGTTCTACCAATTGAGCATGATGTCCCCCAAGACTACAGTCCCAAGTCAGCAGGCCTTGTGATTCTCTCTCTTAAAGTTATTTGGTTGTCTCTGAGAGGTTACTCCAACTCTGCCTTCTGTTGCTTCTGTAATGTGTATAGCTAATTTATAGCACAAGTGCATATGTAAGATTATCTTCAGCCAAATCTATTCTTGGTCTGGGGTATATTCCTGTTCACCAAACCCCACCTGATCTTCTCACCTGTCTATGCATTTATCTGTAGCCTGGTGTTTGGTGTTAGTGGTAATGTAGTATTGTACATATACTAGTATTTGCCTCTGTCGTCTGTATCTTATGTGCATGTTTCAGTGTCCTTCCTTTCTCCAGTGTCATCATGCTGGTCACAGACTCCTTCCATACTATCCCTCCCCTCACCCAAATCTACATGTGAACCCCAACTAGTCTGAGATTTTCCCTCTCCTCCCCTCTTATCCTCAGTAACCAACAAAGTGAGTTTCCTTCCCTAAGTAAACCTTTCCTTGACTTTTTACCATAATGGGCTTATGCATCGTTGCAGCCACTGTGTTAATCCATCTTGTTGAGAGTCTTCCCCTTTTCCATTGACCCTCTACTTTACCAAGCATGATGTCCTCCTCCAGGGACCAGTTCCTCCTGATAATATGTCCCAAATATGAGATAAAGTCTCCCCTTCCTCTCTTCTAAGGAACATTCTGGAAATTTGTTCATTCTTCTGGCAGCCCATGATATTTGCCAACATGATAATTTAAAGCCATCAGTTCTTCTTCGATCTTCCTTTTTTGTTGTCCAGCTATCATATGCAGATGAGGTGAGTGAAAGTACCCTGACTTGGGTCAGGCTCACCTTAGTCCTCTAAGTGACACCTTTGCTTTTGAACACTTCAAAGAAATCTTTTGCCACCAATTTGCCCAATGAATGTCATTTGATTTCTTAACTGCTGCTTCCATGAATGTTGATTATAGATCCCAATAAAATGAAATCCTTCATAACAAAGTAAAATGAAATCCATAGCCTGTTTTCTAGAAAACATTGATACTGGATGTACATGTGTCATCTCTGACAACTGCAAACAATTTAATGAATTTTACACCATCATTTCCAGTCTGTCTTGATGGTCCATCTTTGTCTAAGTAGAACAAGTTAGGGGGCTTTTTCAGGTTCCCCAAGGATGAAAATTGGAAGGGACAGGGATATACCAGATAATCAGAATCACTCAATTTACCTATCTAGTTGTATAGATGTTCAAAATAGGATATGCTGATTCTTGTCCATTTTTCTGTGAAAATTTATAGAATCACATTACTTACTAAGTAAGGAAGTTACTAAGTCATCCCAGCCAGTTCTGCCCAGGTATGTACCCAACCTGCAAAAAGCAGAGATTGGCTAGTTGTTTCAACTATCTTAAAGAAGTACAAGAAACTTGGAATTTTTTCCATCTTATTATCAAGGGGGAGGGGAAAATATTGGCTCATAAAGTTGTTTTTAATAAATCCAGAGGCGTATACATGGAAAGATTGTCTTTAATGAGCTTGGTAGAAGGGAGATTTGGCAGTCTTTTAGAGTCACCTTTATTTTACCCATTTTATTGACATGAAAGCTATGAGTCAGAGTCATCTTTGTTCTTTGAATATGAGCTCATGCACCTTCCAGGTTGTGGTACATTTTACTTTAAGTTGC
Source organism: Orycteropus afer afer (assembly GCF_000298275.1). Lineage (NCBI taxonomy): Eukaryota > Metazoa > Chordata > Mammalia > Tubulidentata > Orycteropodidae > Orycteropus > Orycteropus afer. Next base: position 2,560,060 of record NW_006921760.1, read on the forward strand.
CAGCAGGCATCTACAAACCAGAAACCATTGTGTCTCCACACTTAGAATTTATGAATGGGAATGTACCATAATATGGGGAATTTCTGGATGCAACTCCCAGATAATGAGAATACAATTCTGCTATCCCACCCCAAGGTGAACCCTCTGTTTACTCCATGTTCATCTCCGCAAGTTCCTCTGCTCGTATATTTGCTCTTTGATGTCTTTGTTCATTCTATTTACCTCATCTCTCCAAATGCTAGCCACACTGCAAGACCCAGTGGAAATTCCCTTTTTCTGAAGGCTCATTACTGGTGTTTCTTACCTTCATTACTGGTGGTTCAGTGCTTGGCTGTCCTTACGCTTGCTTTTATCTTTGTCTCAGAAACTAGTCCAGTTATGGACCTCATCTCACATGATCAGTTATGTCTGATTAGAAAAAGATTATGAGACCACTTACAGAGTCAGTGGAAAGGAATGTGGTGATGATGAGAGCATGGGCATGGCAAGGAGAAATGGAACATTTGGCCTATATGTCACCCTCCCAAAGCTATCTCATAGGTGCCTACAGTACAGGAATCTTGTTCTTCGAATTTTTGTATCTTTTGCATGCCTAGTATGGTTCTAACCTCATAATAGGGCCTTAAACCATATCTTTTAATTAATGCCCCAAAAGGTACCATCAGGAATAAGATCTAAATAAGTCTAGAAAGCAGTATCTTATTTTTGCCAAGGGACAGCATTTCCTTTAAAAGTAAAGTGCCTATGACTTTTCTCCACAAGCCTTGGCCAAATATTGAGATAATGTGAAATTCCACACCCAGTACACTTAAAACTAGATTTTGTTTGTGATATGTCTGGGTCCATTGGAATTTTTATTATGTATGTATTTAATCCATGAGAGCAGCTTTCCAGCCAGTGCTACCTGATGCCTAATTTGGGTTTAAATGATATACTTAATGGCAAAAGAAAAACTTTAAAAATATATATCTGGCTGATGTCAGAATAAAATGGAAATATTGAAAAGAACCACAGCTAATGAAAGAAGTCTGTACCATAAAAATAGTCATATTTGCTTTAAAAACCTGGGCCTCTTTCTTGTATTTCCAGTCTGAACTATTTTGGTGGTGTCAGCATCTAAATTCTGATTTCTGTCCAGTTTCAGTGAACTCCAGTAACATCTGAGGTTAATTCTCATTTCAGAAAAAGTTGGGGGGGGGGGACTATAGTTATCGCACTTATTTCTGAGGTTAATTGGAATTTCAACTTCAACAGTTTCCTGAATCTTAGAGCAAAATATTATATGTTTGAAAGATAAAAGAAAAAAATTGCAAGAGCCTGAAAGTTAGGGTTTACACATAGGTTTCCCTGGATCAGAAGTTCTTTGGGCAATGGAAGGAATAGCAGCTGCTGGAGCCCAGTTTCTTCTGTTATGCTTCAGCTTCCAGCCAACAACCCTGCATTTGCCTATGAAGGACAGATAAGACGACCAGAGAAGCTGCCTGCTTTGGGCCACATTTCCTTAAGAAAATGGGAAGAACAATGGGCTTGGAATTCGAAGACCTGCATTCAGCTTCCTCCCAGATATTTGACCTTAAGCATTTGACTTTTCCACTTAAAATTTTTATTTCCTCTCTGAAAAAAAAGGAAATATATATAGATATAGATATATCTAGATTTTTTTTTTTTTTTTTTTTTTTTTGAGGAGCTCTGGTAGCATAGTGCCTAAGGCATTTGACTGCTGACCAGAAGGCTGGCAGTTCAAACCCACCAGCCACTCCTCAGAAGGAAGATTGGACAATCTACTTATGTAGAGATACTGCCTCCAAAACCCAAGGAGGGGTTGCTATGAGTCAGGTCCAACTCAACGGCACATAACAACAACAACATTTTTTTTTTTTTTTTTTTTTTCACCCTACAGAGTCACAATGATGGTCAGTTTTGAAAATGGAAGTGAAGGCACTTGATGGACTGTAAACTAGTAAAAGCCAGTTGCAGTTGAGTCCCCTCCAACTCATGGTGACCCCATGTGTGTCAGAGGAAAACTGTGCTCTGTAGGTTTTCAATAGCCGATTTTTCAGAAGTAGATCACCAGGCTTTTCTTCCAAGGTGCCTCTGAGTGGACTCAAACCTTCAACCTTTCAGTTAGCAGCCAAGTGCATTAACCCTTTGCACCACTCAGAAACACAATGGACTGTAGCAGAGTCAAATTAAACTGTTGCCATCCAGTGTCACTCAGCTCCAATTGTTTACCCCACCCCCACCCCCACAAGAACGTTGCCTTAGAACAGAGATCATGAATGCCTTTCTTCAGTGGTTATCAACTTCATTTCTGCCAAAAGCACTTGAAGGGTACAACAACTCCTGTCTGTAAAAGTGGTTTCTTATATCTGGCTGGTGGGGAAAGAGATATTATTTGAAAGACACACACACACACACTGCTGAGAACCATAGCCTTAATTTGAAAAAATGGATGGTGAATCAATTTTAGGATCAGTAAAAAAGATACTGGTTTTTAAATCGGGAAAGGGTCTTTGAGTATCCCCAGAGTCATACTCAGAAGGGGTCTACGTTTAGGCTACCCTGTCGGAGGCCATTCAGCACTCTACTGGCTTGTTGTTGTTGTTGTTGTTATGTGCCGTCGAGTCGGCCCCGACTCATAGCGACCCCTCCTTGGGTTTCCGAGGCAGTATCACTACGGAAGTAGGATTGCCCAACCTTGATGGGGGCCTTATTCAGAACACGCTGTCACCCAAGGCAGGTTACCAAGCAACTTCTAGACATCGTTTGCAGAAAAAACTGCCATGTAGATGACACATCCACTCCTCTCTCTGTAAACCTTGTCTGGAGATTATCATGTTCTGCCAATGTCAGCATATCCATTCCTAAAAATATCTAATAACTATTGGAAGACATCCATTCTTTTCCCAAATCTTGATTGTGAATTTCATGGAGTGAGCGTTGTGGTAGGAAATGCCAATACAGTGCAGAGCAAGGGAGAAACAATTCCAGCCTCAGAGCATCCGCATTCCTGGGCACTTAGAGCCACTGCACACAGGCAAGCCCTGGAAGGAAAGAGACCTCCTCTCCACTAGATATGAGTGACTGCACAATTGAAAAGAGCACTGAATTCTGTATCCTCACAGAATCTCAGTCCCTTCTCTCTCACTCACTCACCATGTGATCATTCTCCTCCTTTGTTCTCTAATCTGTGAAATGAGAACCTGAAATGATTCTCTCAGGGCCCTTGCCTTTAAATTAACGTAATTCTTGACCTTGGGAAGATCTGCTGCCTCTGTTTCCACATTAAAGAATAAATAAATAAATAACACTGCCATCAAGTCAATTCTGACTAATAGCAACCCTATAGGTCAGTCCCATAGGATTTCCAAGGCTTCCATCTTTACAGAAGAAAATTGCCACATCTTTCTCCTGTGGAGTGGCTGGAGAGTTTGAACTGCTGACCTTTCAGTTAACAGCTGAGAACTTGACCATGGAACCACCAGGGCTTCTTCTGTTTGTCAAAGGGAGATGGTAATATTTGCCCTGCTGGCACCACTAGCTGTTTCTGAAGTTGAATTTAGATAATATGTGAATGAGTTTTAACAACATAAAGTGCTTATGTAAACATATGTTACTGGTAAGATCATGATTAGGATGAGATCATTAACACAGGACAAATGAGGACAGTCTTGCCATTTCTGCTTGGGGACCCAGGATGTTTACTCTAACACTTAGGCTGAAACATGGAGATACCTGTCTTTGTACAGGTGGCTGATACAGCCTGCAATTATTAAGAACTCTTATTTCTGGAGAACTTCCCCCACCAAAGTGCTTGGAGCACAGTACATATATAGTAATAGAACTGAGATAAGTCTTAGTTGCCTAATGAGGAAATAACCTCCTGTCACCGTTTACGTGTGTGCCCTAGAAGCTAGGCTCAAACCAATTCCTCATCTCTGAAGAATGCTTGAGCCTTTTCTTTTTGCTCCTCCTTGGAGCTTTTGCTGCTTTTGGAAAGTGACCTACAGTTTTTCTTATTTCTCCGAAGTTTGATAGTCCAGAGTCTTCGTTCCCTGCAGGTCATTAAATACTATCACCAGCGCCCAGAATACCTTTGCCATATTTCTGTCGAGGGCTGTAATACAAAATCACCCTGAGGGCATCTGTGATGATAATTCTGTCCTTGATTCTATCTCAAACTCAAGTTTGTCCCTGCCCTTGTAGCATGGAATGGGCAGAGTGGCTGATTGGAGATAAGCTTCATGCACTTTTAGTGACTGTGCACCTCTTTGTGTTGCTTGGCTATGAAATGACGCTGAGGGAATGATTTGTGTTTGCCGTTGCACCATAACAACTAGACTCAAGAATATGTTTTAACTAAGACTGTAGACTTTAACTAAGACCGTAAAGGTGCTATCATTTATGCAGGCGTTTGTTTTTAGAATTCCTTGTTCAGCTAAAGAAAATATTATGGCTACTGATTTTGTTTATCTATGCGCTGGCAACAGAATAAAGCCAACAAACATTTATTGCTTCCATCCCCAAAAAGGCAAAATGCCCTAGTGCGTATGCCAGTGGAGAGAAAGGGCAAAGGTCAACTCTGACTGTCAGTAGTAGTCTTTGGAAGGTAGTCATTTGCAGACAAGAGATTTACCAACCTAAGTCATGTGTGTCCATGGGTTTGTGTGTGTGTTGTCTGTGCTCAAGAGTTCAACTGCCCCTTTGGTTAAGTGAATCTCACATGGCCACGTTACTCATCTCCTATCAGGTACCCCAAAAAGAAACATGGAAATCTCAGACACATGCGGAGCAAGCATGGGTTGCGTGGAAATCTGCAATGATGCAGCACATCTGCATGTCCAGATTACAGCTCTAAGACAGACTTCTTTCTTATTCCTTCTTACACGTGTAAAGCACCTATAACATACCTCACCATGTGTAAACAAGGAAATGGGGAACAAATGAACTATTTCAGTTCTGTATCTGACAGCTCTGGTCCTGGTCCTTTTGAAGCAAAATTCAAATTGTGGACCAGAAATGGGCAATTAAATTTAAAAAGGTACTGTGTTTGCATCATTTCTCGTGTAACCATTGTTTAGTAATGTTAATCATAAACATGTTTGAGACCATGGTAATATCTGATTGTTGCATAATACTAACAAGCACAGGGCACACCCCAACTTGACCTAGATTTCCATTCCATTTACAAGCATGAGAAGGTCTTAGGGTATTTTTCTTTTCATGTGTGTTCAGTTAGTAATAAAAGACTAATCCCCCTTCAGTGGAAGGTCTTAAAAATAATAAAAAAAAAAATAACAACAGCTGATTGTAATTTCAGAAAAGCATTTGTATGCTTTCCATTCCAATAAGGAGAATTAACAGGGGCGAGCATTTTTTTAGCTTTTTGACCACTTGGAATTCATCTTCATTTTTGCATTGGAGGCTGAAGCTGACCCAGATCCAGATGTTCAGTTAGTTTTTGTTCAATTTCAACTCTTTGGGGAAAATTACACAGAATTGAGTAATTTTTTCTTAAATACCCAGATTATGTAAATGCCCATTTCATTTTAATAACACTGCAAGGGACACCCACTGGGAGAGCATGCTAATATTTTTGTCTCTAAGTTGTGTGGTTGCATTCTGGGGCAAGCCTTGCAAAAAGGAAAATTTGGGGCTTTTTATAACCCAGCACATGACGACATGTTATGAGCCACTTTGCAAATCTATATAGCTGCATGTAATGAAAACACTTCAGGCACTGGCCTTCATTTCACTCTATACTGCCACGTTGCTCTCTTTGATCATGCATGAAGCTTCAGAATAGAAACTTGCCCAATTTGGTTTGGCATTTGTCACCACTGTACTTTAAATTATAATGATCCAAATTCTAACCCTTTCCCATATGACTTGAGAGCGGGCTGACTCCCAGCTACGTTACTTCCAACCTGATTTTGAGCTGACGTGGTCTCCTAAGGCTACCGTAACAAAATGCCCCAAACTGGATGGTTTATAAGAACAGATATTTATTGTCTCACAGTTGTGGAGGCTACAAGTCCAAATCAGAGTATTGGCTGTGTTGACTCCATCTGAGAGAGAAACGGTTCCACTCTTCTCTCCCAGCTTTTGGTGGCTCCTGGCCATCCTTGACATTCTTTGGCTTGCAGCTGCTTCTGCCTCAATTGTCACATGGCCATCCTTTCTCTGTCTCTGTGTCTCTTCTCCTCTTTGACAAAGACACCAGTTACATTGGTTTAGAACCTTTCCTAATCCAGCATGACTTCATGTTAACTGGTAACATTATCAAAGACCGTATGTTCAATTAAGGTCACTTTCACAGTACAGGGATTGGTTGTTTAACATATATGGTTGGAGGGACAAAATTCAATTCCTTACAACTATGTTTCATTCATGAGGGTTTAAGAGCTGCAGACAGCCAATGCCCAATGAAAACTGCCCTGTGTGCAGTCTTCATGGTGTGTTCTCTAGGCTGTCCAGGTGGTGGCGCTCTCTTGGATTCACTTCAGACATTCACATTCAGCTGGCGAAAGGCATGCATGTGGAAGACAAGGAAAGAAAGGCTTTTGCTCAAACCTTTTCCTGTGGTAAGTTCCACAGTGATAAAATAAGAGTAGCATGTCTCTGATATTCTTGGGTCATCCTTGAGACCTGGCAAGGTGGCCTTCAAGAACATTTTAGACTTATCCTGTGGGGCTACATGGGCTCTTACATAAACAGATACGTGTATTTCATGAGATTTAGTATGTGAAGCAACATCATAAAGGCTTAATTACTCTCAAAGGTTTAAAGAGTATTAAATAAAGAGACATTTGGTCAAAAATAAAAATGACAAAAATAAAAAATTGCTTGACACAAGGACTTGAACAAAGGTTTGCTTTGAAAGCATTTGTTTGTGTTATCACTGTTTATGTTTTCCCACAATCTGGACTCTTCCTGGAGTCGATAAATACCATGTTTGCTAACAGAACAAGTGCAATTAGCAGAGTTCTAACCAGTGCTGGATAAATAGCTGCCTTGTTTGCTATGGGAATGCCAGGGAAAGACTAACCAGGATTGTTCTTACCAGCTTTGAAAGAAATCCTCAAGAGCTCTCTATCTGGGAAAGGAAGCATGTTTCAGGAGAAAAGGCACGGCCTTTGGAATTAGACAGGCAAGAGTTTAAATCCCAGTTCCGTAATTTAGCAACTTAGAAATGTGGCCTTGAGTTCCTCGTCTATAAAATGAGGATAATATTTCTCTTCTGGATTAAATAAGGTGAATATATGAAAACAATACTATATACAGAGTAGAAGACGAATATCCTACTATGATCTCTTTTTTTTCCTTGATCCCTAATTAATATCATCTGAGAGTGAAGTGCTGCTTTTTTTTCTCCCTTCAGGAGACATACAAATCAAAGTTACCGTTTTTTCCTCTTGTCTCAGGCCTGCATAAACCTGTCAAAATCACATAAGGAAATCATTGCATCAAAACCAGAGTATGATCTTCCATCTCTAGCAAAATGAATGACCAGATGTTTAAAGAAAACCCTTCCAGTTTGCATTTAAATATGCTTGATCATGATAGGTAGCTAAGTAGGTAGATGGAGGTATAAAGGACTACAGTCCAGAAAGAAATGTCCAGAAAGCTCTGTTTCACAGAGATAAGTAAACACCAGAACTGGCCTCTTGCCCAATCCCTGGTGGTCTCCCAAAAAAAAAAAAAAAAAACAAGCTCACTTCTGTAGCATCAGCTTTGACTCATAGCAACCCCCATTGGATTTCTAAGGCTGTAAATCTTTACAGAAGTAGACTGTCTCATCTTTCTTCTGCAGAGTAGCTGGTGGGTTTGAGCCACCAATCTTTTGGTTAGCAGCCAAATGCCTTAACCACTACACCACCAGAGTGCCTTTTGGTGGTCTAGAGCCTAGGTTTTAAAGCCATGCACAGTATGAAGAAAGGTGGAATGGACAGAAGTCAAGGCCTTGGTTCTGAGCAGAATGCGAGGTTGAATCAGATAGCCTTCAGAAAAAGCTAAAAGCCAGGACCCCAAAGGGTGGTCACATTCTTGGGAGGTGAATTAGGAAAAAACCCACACCACAGGTTTTTCATGACTCTAGGTGGTAGAAAGTGTGTATAATCTAGAATTGCTATGCTTATAGAAGAAAAAATAGAGAAAAAGAAAAATAATCCTTCAGAAACCCTCAAGAAGTCAAGAAGGGAAAAGGGTAATAAAATGTAGAATAATACTATAAAATAAAATATTAGAAATAAATCTAGGCACTTCAGTAATAAAAATCTTTGAAACAGTATTACCTCCTCCCATTAAAAGGTAATGATTGCCAAACTCAATTTACCTCTCTCTTGTTAGGTCAAATAGATTGTATGTATAATGCTACCCTGGCCAAATTCATTTTACATATATGTATGTGTTTGTGAGTGTGTATACATATGCATATATATACATACATATATACACACTCATACACACACACACACATATGTTATTGCTCTTAGGTGCCATTGATTTGGTTCCAACTCATAGAGACTCTGTATACAACAGAATGAGACTTTGACTGGTCCTGCCCCATCCTCATCCTGGTGCTGTGTTTGAGCCCATTTTTGCAGCTACTATGTGAATCCATCTCACTGAGGGTCTTCCTCTTTTTCACTGACCTTCTGTACCAAGCATAAAGTCCTTCTCCAGGGTTTGGTCCTCTTGGCAACATGTCCAAAGTATATGAGATGAAGTCTTGTTATCCTCACTTCTAAGGAACATTCTGGCTGTACTTCCAAGACAGATTTGATTGTTCTTCTGGAAGTTGGTGGTGGTCTTCTCCAACAGTATAATTCAAATGTATCAATTCTTCTTTGGTCTTCCTTATTCATTCTTCAGCTACCACATGCATATGAGGTTATTGAAAATATCGTGACTTGGGTCAGGTGCACTTTAGTCCTCAAAGTGATATCTTTGCTTCTTTAAAGAGGTCTTTTGCAGTAGATTTGCTCAATGGAATATATCATTTGATTTCATGACTACTGCTTCCATGGGCATTGTCAATAATTTCAGTGATGACAAGTGCCATGAAGATAATAAAAACAGGTAAGAAGACAGCATGTCACCAAGATGAAAGGGTAAGGAAGTTGTGAGTAGGTGTCTATTTTAGATGCTAATTAAAAAATAGAAAATCTGAATGGTCCTATAAGCATGAGATAATTAAATTTATTATTCTTTTCCACTAGAAAATGGTAGACCAGAAGGTTTTACATGTAAGTTCTGCCAGATATCCAATTCCTAAATACACAAATTCTTTAGACAATAATAAAAAGGGAATAAGTCCAAATGTTTTCTACAAGGTCAATAGTAACTTCAGATCCAAAATTTGATACAAGCAGTTTAAGAAAAGAAAATTACCCACACAACTCAAATCTCTAGAACATTGACAAACAGAGCAATAGTAAATCAAATTAAACAATGTATTAAAAATTATATACCATAAATTTGCATTTATCCCAGGAAACAAGGTTACTTTATTAATTAAAAATTAGTTAATGCAATTGTATCAATAGATTAAAGAAGAAAGCCATATGTCATCTCAATAAATACAAAAATGAAATCATTTAATGAAATTCCACAATCATTCATGGTAAGAATTCTTAGGAAACTAGGACTAGCAAGGGACTTCCTTAATCTGATAAAATATATCCTCAGAAAACTGGTGGCAAACATTACACTCAATGATGAAATATTTACAACATCCCCTTTGAAAATCAGGAAAAAAACAGGATGCTCATAATCACCACTTCTATTCATCATAATTTTAGAGGTTGTAACCTGGAGGAACATGAGCTAGAGAATGATTAGTATTCCAGGGGACATGTACAAGAATGTTCATAGCAACTTTGATTGTAATAGCAGAAAGCTGGAGATTACCCTTTGACTTAGAATGGATAAGTCAATTGTGGTATCTTCATATAATCGCCTTCTAGGCAGCACTGAAAAGAAGTGACCATATCTGTGTGTGTCAACATGGGTGAATATTGTGGAGCAAAAATAAATAAATAAATAAAACACATCATAGAGGATTATGTATGGTTATAATTAACCCAAAATTCAGAATCCTGGTTACCTCTGAGGGGAGCATCAGGGATGGGACCAGAAAAGGCCTCAGGTACAATGGGCACCAACATAGTTTTCTATACCTTAAGCTGGTATTAGATATGCAGGTATTTATTAGTATCAGACTCTTATATTTTTCATTATCTATGTGATATTTCACAACGTTTAAGACAAAACAAGAAAAGCATAAATGTGGATGGAATACACATTCTTCCTTAATATACGGCCCTGTTTCTCCACTAAAGGCATCAGTTCTAGAAAATTGCTAAAGTCATGTGCCAGAAACCTTACAGAGAAATCAGTTAACTGTTGTTGTCCTTTTCTGCTTATCTGGTCCATGACCGGATTCTCCCATTCCCCTTCACATTCTCCTGTATTCACACTTCGACTTCTTACAACCATAGGTCTCCCTCAGTGCAGCACTCCTAGCTACATCTCTCACTCTGTCATTTGCAAAGTACTTAACTTTCCTGAGCCGCTTCCTCACCCGTAAAGCATAAAATGTAATGCCTGCCCTGTACCATGAAGGTGAGGATTAAACAAAATGTTTTAGCTTCCAGAAATTTTGTGAACACTGAATAAGCGTTAGCTATTTTTGACTGTTGTTATGAAATGAAAAAGCTTATAGAGAGTGCCCCGCACAATGTCTAGCACAAAGGAGATGTTGAACAAGTCAAAGCCTAGGCCTTGTTCTTTTCCTTTTTATTGTGACCTCAGGAGACAATTGTCCCTACTTCTAGGACTATAAACATTTCTGTGATGCTCAAGGGTAGGTTTCTTGAGGCAGGTTATCCAGCTTTCTGTCTGTGTATCTGCTTTGCCTATCAGAGTGCCTGGGAAATTGTTGGGCAGTCTTAAATGTCTACTGGATTTGATTAAACTGCCTAATCTCTTTAAGGTAAGGTATTAACAACCCATTTGACTGGTCATCAGCTAGTATGTAAAAGCTCACAGGGCCATCCTGGAGGGCTTCACTCTCCTGGTTTCCTTAATGCTAAGCTGCCCCTTCCTTATCACCCAAGCTGATCAGTTGACTAATTACTTTGTTCAGTCTGTCATTACTGATCCTTCCCCTTAAATAAAATTCAGTGAGATAATTTATATAAAAGCTGCTGTTGAGAGATGAATATAAGAGTTCTACTCCCTGTCCACAGAGACTCCTTTCATTCAAGCAGTTCCCAAAATTCCACAATGAATTATGGTTTCCAGGCCAATAAGATAACGTCCCTGGTGTCAATTTGCAACCCTGTGGTCCTTCTGACCCAATGGTTACATTTAACTAGTGCAATTACTGCTTGGCCTGTTTGTGTTATAAGTATTTTATTTATCTCTTCATTATGCTTGTTTACTCTCTGTTAATTTGCTATATGGTTTCCTATCTTGTGCTTCTCTCTGCATACTTCATGATATGCATCTCCACTGTTGTCTTTTGGATTGTAAGACCAAGACCAAGACCAAGACCAAGTGCATCATCTAGAAAATGGTCAAGGAAAGCCAAACTCACTGCCTTTTTTTTTTTTTTTTTTTTGGACAAAGTAGAACTGCCCCATTGGTTTCCAAGGCTATAAAATAAATCTTTCCAGAAGCAGACTGCCTCATCTTTCTTCTTCAGAGCAGTTGGTGGGTTTAAACCAATAGCCTTTTGGTTAGCAGCTGAATGCTTTAACCACGGCTCCACCAGAGCTTCTTCAAGCTTCCCACAATACTAAAATTTAGCACCAGTGTATTCTGTAAATGCACCCCAGGTCCCCAAAAGAGCCCAAATTAAAATAAAGAACGTTTCTAATCAATGTGTTGTGTGTACTGTGCTAAAGTTGTGATCCGAATCGGCATTTAGAAGAGAAGAATGAAAACTCAAACAAGACCATTCTACCTGTGGGAATTTACAATGTAAATATGACAAATGAATAGAGGGAGATGGGAAAAAAGAAAGTGGGTGGTAACGAATTGCTGACACTAATGTTCATTCAAACCCCCACCCTCACCTCTTCAGAAGGAAGGTGGGGCAATCTACTTCTGTAGTGATTCCGCCTCGGAAACCCAAGGAGGGGTCGCTTTGAGTCAGGTCTGACTCGACGGCACATAACAACAACAACAACAATGTTAATTCCGGAAATGGAAGGATGTAAAAAAATAGGAGTCATTCAGTTCTTGGGCATTGATCAAAGAAAAACACACAAACATACAGAAGGAGAGGAAGGTCACTTTATGTTATAACATCCTCTTTCTGATTTTAGGTAGTTACACAGCTACCCTACCACAACCACCACCGTGGATTCTGGGGTATTTTGGCTAATGCTACTTACAGTGTCAAAGGAACATGGTGTGAACAGGGACAAAAAGAGATCTAGTCATTGCACACACACACACACACACACAAAATCACATATATTTTGGGAGCAGACAGGTAATAGGAATTTGTGATTCCTGACTATGATTCTGTAATACCAAGTAGTGATTACTGCAAAAAGCTATTGAGGACATACCCCATCACTACCACCCCTAAAGACAGGCACCTTCAAAAATTATGTGCCAGCCACACTAAACATGTCTGTTGACACAATTGGCCCTTGAACAACCAGTTTGTGAGCCTTATCAACTCCCATTACACAGAGGAGAGGTGCCCGTTCTGGTGTGATTGACCCAGGAATACCCAAACAGGGGCAGAATAGAATCTGAGATCCAGTGCTCTTGGTGCTGATGGATTCATCTGGAATTCTGAAGGAAAGAATGTGCAGGTGTTTTTATGCAAAGAGTTTTTGCTAGCTGGAATAAAACAAACTACATAAGGAGAATATAGACATTTTGTAAACATTACTAAAGTATTGGGGTCAATAGAAGAGACCAAAAACTTGATTGAATAAAACGTCTTGCTTCCACTTCATTGCATCCTCGTTCATATCGATCAGCTGTATGTAATAGAGCATGACAGAGGTATTGATTGACTGAGGCAATTCTCAGGTATTTGGGACTTGAAAGCAGCTATGGACTATCAAGAAGGCAATGCTCTATAGAAGCCTAAAATTAGGAAGGTTAAATGGGAAAGGAGGTGGGGTAGGAATAAGGTGTTCAGTATTTATAACAGTCTGCTGGCACGTGACTTACTTGAGGCAGACTCGGCCTCATTTGCTTCACTTACAAACTGCAGATAAGCATACATTGATTATTTTCTTATAAATAGTTGTTGATGAAGTGCCTGCTTAAAGTGCTTGTCTGGTTTTCTGTAATACTGATTTTTAAAACACAAAACAGTGAAAATAGATTTAATGCACACTTCCACATTTGCTCCGATAAAACAACAGCAAATAAATTTTTTCAAGACATAAAAACATCCAAACTTGGAAAACAAACATGAAGATGACCATACAAAAATTTTGGAAGCTAAGAAACATATGATTTTCTGGTGAATAAATCAACAGACCCAAAATAATGATTTCTGAGCCAACAATAGAGAAAGCCCAGAACCAACCCAGTCTCAATGGTAGAATCACCAAAGGCTCAAGATTGGGCCGTGGCTGGTTCCTCTGGAAATGGGAGCGAAAGGTAGATGTCAGGTGT
>NW_006921760.1:2574401-2580921 GCF_000298275.1 Orycteropus afer afer
GATTGCCCAACCTTCCTTCCGAGGGGTGGCTGGTGGGTTTGAACCACCAGCCATCTGGTTAGCAGGCAAGTGTCTTAGCCACTATGCTACCAGAGCTTATATATATATGTTGGGAAAACAAAAGTCATGCAGGAACACATCCATGAAGGTTGTTTATTCACTGGTCCAGTTTGGGGTAGCATTTCAATAGTATAATAGTGTAAATATTGCCTATTGACTTAATGAAAATTACTACATTAGGATGCAGAGGTGGATGGGAAAAAGAAAGTGTGTGATAGAAGTGGAAGGAGGAAGGATAGTTAAGTCCTCTGCTTGTTGTTGTTAGGTGCCGTCAAGTTGTCTCCAAGTCATAGCAACCTCATGAACAGCAGAATGAAACACTGCCCAGTCCTGTGCCAGCCCCACGATCCTTGCTATACCTGAGCCCATTGTTGTAGCCACTGTGTCAATCCATTTCATTGAGGGTCTTCACCTTTTTCGTTGTCCCTCCACTTTGCCAAGCATGATATCCTTCTCCAGGGAGTGGTTCCTTCTTACAACATGACCAAAGTAGGTGAGACGAAATTTGGCCGTTCTCGCTTCCAAGGAGCATTCCGGCTGCACTTCTTTTCATTTAATATTTTTTTTTAAGTGTGGTTTGGGTGGAAGTTTACAGTGAAAATTCACTTTCCATATAGCAGTTCACATACGCTTTGTCTCATGATACTGACTACAATTTACCACAATGCAACAGCTCCCCTCCCACTTCCTCTCGATAGTTACCTCTTCCCTGTGTCCATCCCTCTGTGCACTCCTGCCCTCCCGAGCTGTCTCCCTGTGCATACACAGTCCTTCTTTCTCCATGATTGTTCTCTCCAAGGAGTGTATCTACCTAGTGTAAGTGTTCACCTCATATGCCTGTCTTTTGTTTGGCTGAAAGCCACAGGTGTGGGTTCTATTCCAGACCTGAAGGGTAGCTAAGGGCCATACTCTCAGTGGTTCCACCAGGCTATGTTCAGACCAGCAAACCTGGTCCCTTTTTTATTTTCCAAATGATTTTGAGTTTTGTTCCACATTGTTCTCCCTCTCTATCCAGGAGCTCCTACATAGATCCTCCTCCGAGTGGTTGACAGTGGTAGCCGGCACCATCTAGTTCTTCTAGTCTCATAGTCATATAGGCTGCAGATTGCATGGTGTACCAGTCACTTGGACTAATTGTTTCCATGAATCTTTGGTTTTCTTTATTCTTTTTTGTTCTGGATGAAGAGAGACCCATTGTTGCATTTGGATGGCTGCTTGCAAGCTTTTAAGATCCCAGTCGCTACTCACCAAAGTAGGAGGTGGAACGATGTTTTGTGTAGTATGTCATGCCAATTGAGCTTGATGTCCCCTGTGACTATGATTCTGAGCCCACAGGTTCAACTACTCACTCCCTCTGGATAGCTGGCTGTGCCCAAGAAGCGACTATAAATTGTCCCTTGTCAGCTCTACTATACACCTACGAATTCTTACAGAACATACAAATACACTTGTAGAACCATTGTCTGCCAACCCTATACATGGTCTTGGGTACCCTCCACCGCTGCATAGACATACCTAATAATTCAGCCTATCCACCCATCTATCCATAGGTTTGCCTTCACTAACAACATAGTACAGTATGTGCAAAAGGGTTCATCTTTGTTGTCTGTACCTCCCATGTACCTCTCTATGTCTTCTTCTTCCTCAGTGCCACCATGTCAATCACTCACATTTGGTGCATTGCCCTTCTCTTCACCCAAATCAATACTTGTTTCTACCTATCTAACAATGTTCTTTCCCCTCCCCTCCCACCCCTGGTAACCAACAAAGAAAATTTCCTTCCGTAGATAAACCATTCCTTGACTTTTACAATAACAGACTAATACAATATTTGTCCTTCTGTGATTGACTTATTTCACTCAGCATAATGTCCTCCAAGTTCATCCACGTAATGCAGTGTTTTGCAGATTCTACATTATTCTTTAGGGTTGCATAGTATTCCATTGTGTGTTTGTACCATAGTTTGGTTATCCATTCTTCTGTTGATGGACACCAAGGTTGTTTCCATCTTTTGGCTATTGTAAATAGTGCTGCAATGAACATGGGTGTGCATATGTCTGTTTTATCATGACTCTCACTTCTTTAGGATAGTAATGGGATTGCTGGGTCAAATGGTATTTCTAATTCCATCTGGCTGCACTTCTTCCTGGACAGATTTGTTAGCTCTTTTAGTATCCCATGGTACTTTCAGCATTCTTCACCAACACCATAACTCAAAAGCATCAATTCTTCTTCAGTCTTCCTTATTCATTGTCCAGCTGTCACATGCATATGAGGCGACTGAAAATACCATGGCTTGGGTGAGGCACACCTTAGTTTTTCAAGGAGACATCTTTGCTCTTCAGCACTTGAAAGAGATATTTTGTAGCTGATTTGCCCAATGCTATATGACATCTGATATCTTGACTGCTGCTTCCATTGGCATTGATTGTAGAACCAAGTAATATGAAGTCTTTGACAACTTCAATCTTTTCTCCATTTATCATGAAGCTATTTATTGGTCCCATTGTGAGAATTTTTGTTTTCTTTGTCCTCTTGCTTGCCTAGTGGGAAATCAACAGGAAAAGTTTGAAATTAAAGAAGATGTAGCAATATAAGCATATTATTTACAGATATGGAAGCCTATACAAAAATAAAAAGGATGGGTGGTGGTGAGGGAGAGACAGGGATATTGTAGGATATTTTTTATGCAAACCTTGTAAAGCTATTTGATTCTTTAAACTGTAGGTCTGTATATCTTTGATTTTAAGTTTATGTGTATATATATATTATATAAACACAATATGCAGTGATATAAGGAGCTGTGGTGGCATGTTGGTTAAAGCATTTGGCGGTAGTGGAAAGGTAGGTGGTTTAAACCCACCAGTTGCTCCATGGGAGAAAGATGAGACCGTCTACTTCGATAAAGATTTACAGCCTTGGAAACACTATGGAACACTTCTACTCTGTCCTCTAGGGTCACTGTGAGTCGGAATTGACTCAATGGCAGTGAGTTTGATGATAATATATATGTATGTGTACGTATGACAAAGAGCCCTGATGGTGCCATGGTTAAGTCTTTGGCTGCTAAACAAAATGTTGATGGTTTGAATCCACCCCGCAGCTCCACAGGAAAAAGGCCTGGCACTCTGCTTCCATAAAGATTAGAGCCAAGAAAACTCTGTGGGGAAGTTCTACTCTGTCACATGGGGTCACTACAAGTCAAAATCATCAGCACCTAACAAGAAACAACAAATGTATGACAATATGCATATGTTAATTAATGGGATATGCTTGCAGATTGTGTAATGTAATAAAAATTTTCAAAATGACTAATAAAAATAAGATGGGAATCCGTTATGACAACCCAAATTAGTGAGAGTGTGTATCCAGACAAGGAGGGCGACAGGATTTTTCACGTGCTCATGTCCACATCATTCTAGCAAACCCACTGTGTCCACATGCTATTGAAGTGATGGCCTCATCTCAAGCAGATGAGGTGATGTCTCCCAGCTTAGGGATAATAGAAACCAGATGGCCTCAGCCTTCTCACAGCATCTCATTTTTAACTGCTTTTATTTGTCTCCACTTTTGGTTGCATTTCTTGAGGCCATTTTTTTTATCTTACAGATAGTAAATTTTATTTTCTGAGAATCATGGCATGGTAGAGCTTCAAAAACATCTCTAGAGTTTATGGAGTCCATTTTCCACCTTCCCCTGGAACAAATTCCAGAATGAATAGGTTATATTATATGCCTTTTATTTTTTAAAGTTTGGGTGGGGAAGAAGGTGTCAGTGTTCATCTCCCCTAGTGTTTGACATTGTATATATTTTACAGTCTTGGATGTGAAATTTCATGCTTCTTAATCTTTTTTTTGAGTCAGGAGGCTCTGAATCTCATTAAAGCTATGGACCTCTGTTAAGAAAAATTTCTGTACACAGATTTTACGCATCCTTTAGGAGAATCACAGTATCAGTTGCCCATCATGAACCTGTTATGAGTCTGATCCATACCCCTTACTATACCCAAACCCACCTGTTGCCACTGAGTAGATTCTGACTCACAGCAACCCCCAGCGGGTTTCCAAGGCTGTAAATCTTTATGGAAGTATGTTGCCTCATCTTCCTCCCATGGAGTGCCTGATGGGTTCAAACTGCCTACCTTTTGGTTAGCAGCCCAATGCCTTAACCACAGCACCACCAGAGCTCCCTACTTATTGTACTAGATTCTAAATAAAAATTGAGTTCAATGACTGACCTGCTTCAAGGAGAGGGATTCTAGTTTCAGCTGATCTACTGAGACAGGATAAGAACACTCAATCATTGCACTATTTAATTTTATGTCTTTGCAATTTCTCTTGGAATATGAAGAATTGATTCTGAATCTCTTTTCCTCCTCATTCTTTGGACACTGTCTGCACCTCTGTCTGCCTCAGTCACTTAAACAATGTCCTCCCTACTATCCAGACTCCTGAATTTCTGGCCCCAACTTGTAAAAAGTGCCCTCAATAGTACATCTTGCCATTCTAAACAAATAACACTTCATTATGCCCAATTTGTTGTACATATTTAAGGCTGCCATATGGCTTCAATGGATGTCTAGTGAAAATGGATTTAATATCTCATAAAACCTACATAACAATGTCAAATGCCCATAATTAGAGATGAATCCTCTTTGAGATGTCGCCTTACCAATTAGCCACCTGGAGCCGTCTGGCCAAGTCCTGATCAATTAGCCCGTTGTGGACATTTTGAAGATGTACAAGTCCTAAGGAGAGTTGGGAGTATTTAGCCAACTTAGTAGTGATGATAGTACTGGGATAACCAGCTTCTGCATGTTCTCATTATGAAAATGTCTTACTGCAATCCATCTGCACTCCCACTGGTATTCACCATTGGAAGTCACTGAGTACCACTGCTCCAGCCCTGCCCTTTGCAGGATAATAAAACCTTCAGTGGCCATCTGAGGAGCAGCCATATAGTAGAGGTCATTGGAAGGCACTTGCTGAATTAACTTTACTATTCGGTGCTTCCCTCCTTTCTACAAGGGTCAGTGATTTCTTAATTTATGTCCTCAGCTTGTTATGTTGCCAGGTCCACACAATTTTATCATTATTCCCTTCTCCCTGAATTCTCAAGTGCGCAATATTGTATCTTAAAGATTCTGATTCTCACTCTTGCACATTTCGTTTGCTATCTTCCTGTGGCTGTCCACCTTCACCCATTTCATTCTTGTATATAAGGCAACAATATAATTTTCACTCTAGTGGTTTTCTTAGCCAGCTTACCAGCAAAGAATATCCTAAAGACTTTGTGACAGGTCAACAGGGCTTGCAGAATATTTTCTATAAAAGCAATTATGTCTTCCTTTTTTGGCATTAAAAAAGAAGAAGAAGAAGAAGAAACCTATACCAATACATGATTAACTGTGTCATTAAATTGAAATATGAAGACAAGCTTTATGTTGGAAAATTTTTATAAACAGTGGCCAGAAGGCCAGGATTTGAGAACATCTTTTAACAGAACATGGAAAGGAGAGAAGGAGGATGAGGGTGTATTGTTGCTTATATTACATAGTCACTGCATACAGTGGTAAAGGTGCTGGTAGAACAAAGCTGTGGGCTGATACCCAGGAACCATTTGTCTTATGGAGTAGAGAGGTAACTAGAAGAATTGTGTGGACTTTTGCAGGTGTTCTTAAGAAACAGAGTAAGAAAGTTAGGCATGAGGCTGAAAATAAAAATGAAACTTATATTTTAAAAAACACAAGGTAGCAGCGGTATTCAGTTGCAATGGAATATGACTTTAGCCAAAGCACCAGTACAGGAAGTCTCAAGTTGCATGATTAAAACCATCCTTCTTGTGGCTCAGGAAAGGAGTCGGTGCATCTGCACTTTGTGGAAGTCCTTCCAGGACTGTTTATGCGTTTACTGTCAGCACCTCCACTAGGAGCGCCATCCCCACCTCCACTGTCTGACCTGCAGGGCCAACTGCTCTCCACTGCTCTGAGCCTGCCTCTGTTGGAGGAGGAGTGATTTTTCTGCTTCTCTTATATACTTGCATATAAACTACTAAACTTGTATTTTCGCATATGCTCCTTTTTATGTTTTCTGGGGTTTTTCTCCTGGAGTTTCATACATGCCTTCACCAACCATCACTCAATCAATCTCTCTCTCTTTAACCACTGGGTGACATTTAGAGCAATGCTGTGAATAAATAGACAGCTACTAAACATGTATATCGACTCACTAATAGTTTTTTTTTTTTCTTTCCTACAACACATAGCTCTGTTCCTTTGAACAGAATTTTATCATTGAACTGAAGTAAAGTGTGTGCTGAGAAGAGCTCCCTATTTCTCAAAACTGGAGATCCATTTGCAGAAAAATTAAACAAGATCTGTACCTCACACCACACACAAAAACAAACTCCAGATGGATCAAAGACTTAAATGTGAAACCTAGAACTATACAGTTTCTCAAGG
>NW_006921760.1:2582241-2591208 GCF_000298275.1 Orycteropus afer afer
GTGAACTGCTGTATGAAAAGTGAATTTACTCTGTAAATCTTCACCCAAATCCTAATAAAAAAAAAAAAAGAGCTCCCTATTTCTCAGTTGCTAATACTTAAAGCCAGATGTCTGAAAGCACCTGATTTTCTTGTCCTACGTTTGTTCTATGCCTACATTTGACAGTGGAAGTCTCATCTTCTCATACCCTCTGTCAATGTTTTTATGTGTCCACACATAAGAATTAACATGAGCCTTTACTGAATACTTCCCCTTTGCAAGGATCTATGCTGAACACTTGACAACCTCTCTTCCAAACATCAACTGTAGGAAGTAGACACATTGTACAAACAGAGAAACTAAGAGAAAGCATTTTATCAGGACTACTTCAAAGTAACTCAAGAAAAGTGAGTGAGGCGGGAGTAAGAGATAAGCAAGAGCAGTGCAAGGTGATGGGTGGGTAATGTGGCTTCATTGTACTGTACTCCCTGCTTCTGTATATGTTTGAAATGGTTTCACAGTTATAAAAATGAAGGCCAATTAAATAAAACTTGTCATGAGAAGTGAGAGGAATGTTCTGGTTACCTAGTGCCGCTCTGACAAGAATATACAAATGGGATGGCCTTAACAAATAGGAGTTTATTCTTACAATTTGGAGGCTTTAAGTCCAAGTTCAAAGTGCCAGGCTCTAGGGGCTGGGTGAAAGACCCTCAGCCTTGGGCTTCAGCTCTGCCTCCAGCTCCCGGCCCACTGAAGCTAGATACTTTTCTTCACTCAGACAGCTGCTAGCTGCTGAGGCTGCCAAGCCCAAGGTTGATAAGTAAAAGGCACAGTCCTGATATTACCAAACCACATGCAGGCCATTAATTCAAGTCCATTTTAAGTCCCAAGGTCGGTAGAGCCTGGCAGGCTGCTAAAAAACGACACAGCTGTGTGTGGGGTCCAGGGTGCCATAAGCTAGAGACTGTTCCTAAAGCTGCTACTTATATATGGAAAGCAGCCTATATACCCAAAGGCAGCTACTCAGCTGCTCACAGTAGATTCCACCATGGAGCTGATTACCAGTCTCATCATGGGTAATACTACATCCAGCTGCCCAGCCACTCAACCAGGCCCAGCCAAGTTGAGACACAAACTGAGCAAGGAATAACAACTCCTCTTCATCTAATCTTTGGTTGAAAGCATATGAGTACAGAAAATACTCATAATATCTGAGCTCTATTCTAGAAGTCCTCGGAAGGAAGGTTGGACAATCTACTTCCGTAGTGATACTGCCTCGGAAACCCAAGGAGGGGTCGCTATGAGTTGGGTCCGACTCCACGGCACATAACAACAACAACATTCTAGAAGTCCACTGAAACCATATGTAATATGTTTTCAGCCACTGTCACCTACCTGTGACCTTAAATTCTTCACATTCCCTTTAGCTTTCCTCCTGAATTTTTCACAGGAGCAGGTTCTATAACCCAGGAAGATATAAGGGAAAGTCATTTCAGACACAATGACATAATCTTTTTGTTCTATTCGTGGTGATGTACGTGTGTTTCAAGTGATTCTTTGGTGAGTAAGTTGCTCCTTTTCCATGCTGTGTATGAGTCGCCTCATTTTCTTGTTAACTGAAGAATTGTTCGTCTCTATTTAGTCTTCAGATCTGCATCTGCTTTATGCTGTTCCATCTGTTCTGCATTGACATTTCTTTGTGTATATTAGGTGCAGGGTAACATTTAAAGAGACAGTCATGTTCATGTGGGCCTCCAGCTTTCTATATGTTAGTGAGGATGTTTCTTAGATGGTTAACAAATATGTCCATGGTATTTGTTACCTATTTGAAGTCATTTTACCTTTGAAAAATTGTGAAATAGTTTTCCTTTTGTTCCTTTTCATTTTACCACTTTCCTTTCCCTTCTTTCTTGATGTCATCCCAAACACATTCTCAGAACTCTTATGATTTGGTCTTTTAGGAAAGACTGCCAAAGTCAGACACTTCCACACAGAAAGAACTATATACTGGATTGAAAATTCAAAAGATTCTATGTATCAACAACCTAAATGCCCATCAATGGATGAATGGATAAAGACATTATGGTACATGCACACAATGGAATGCTATGTAAAATTAAAGAATAACGGTGAATCTGTGAAACACCTCATAACATACATTAACATGGAAGAAATGATGCTGAGTGAAATTCTTCCATCACAAAAGGAAAAATATTGTATGAGACCACTTTTTTAAAAGTCAAGAAAAGATTTACACACAGAAAGAAGCATTCTTTGTACATTAACAGGAGTGGGAGGGGAAGGGAGTGTAAATCACTAACTAGAAGGTAGACCCATATTAACTTGTGTGAAAAGAAAGGGAATATACAATAAGGGGGGAGCTCAGCAGAAGATTATCAAGGCAAAGGAAGACATTGGGAGAAGCACACAAGTTAAAGACAACAAAAATGAATACTGTTACATACACAATCTGGCAATAACAGTAATAACAATAATCTATGAGTGGATGCATAGATAGGTACACAAGCTGAACAGGTTTGGGAAGGCAAATAGGACTACCCACAAATATATATAGGTTTGACAATGGATGTTTCTACATATATATTTATATGGGCTTCGAATATATCCAAGTAGAGAATATAGGGGGGTAATGTTCCAAGTCATAACCAAATGCCTACAGGGAATGAGTTGCTAAGCTTGCTTTGGACTGTAGTCTTGGAGGACATCAAGGTCAATTGACATAACATACTTCGCAAACAA
This sequence comes from Orycteropus afer afer, assembly GCF_000298275.1. NCBI lineage: Eukaryota > Metazoa > Chordata > Mammalia > Tubulidentata > Orycteropodidae > Orycteropus > Orycteropus afer. The sequence goes on from NW_006921760.1 coordinate 2,584,981, forward strand.
AATGTTCTGTATCCTACTTGGGTGAGTTGTAACTTGAGTCTTAAAAGCTCATGAGCAGCCATCTAAGGTGCAACTGTTGGGCTTTCTCCAACCAAAACAAAGAAGACTAAAGAAAATGAAGATGCATGGAAACAATCCAGAGAACCACAGCCCCACAACCTTGAGACCAGAAAAACTAGATGGTACCCAGCTACCGCTACTAACTGCACTGAAAGAGATCACAATAGAAGGTCCTGAATAGAGTGGGAGAAAAATGTGGAACAAAGCTCAAAATCATTAAAAAAAAAAAAAGAGAGAGAGAGAGAGCAAACTTACTGGTCTGATAGAAACTGTTGGAACCCCCAAGACTATGGTCCTTAGTCACTCTTCAAGCCTAGAACTAAACTCACCCCCAAGGCTCAACTTTCAGCCAAACAATTGACAGTCCTGTAAGGTGAACAATAAAACTAGGGAGATACGCATCCTTAGAACAAGCAAACATAGGAGATGGAAGGGGCAGTGTTTGCCCAGGGGTAAAGCTCAGAAGACAGGAAGGGATAGCAGAGAAGGATGAATGGAAATGGGAAATACAGGGAGGAAGTAGGAAAAGTGCTGTTACATTATGGGTATTGTGATCAATGTCATGAAACAAAATGTATATGAATTGTTTAACGGGAAACCAATTTTCTCTGTAAACTTTCACCTTAATCACATTAAAATGTTTTTTTTAAAAAATTCTATGTATCCATGAGATTAGCAGTTACTGATTAAAGAAGGACATTTCCCAACGTGGCTTCTGAGTCATTATGCTTGGAATTAGATTCCATCTCTGCAACCAGCCGTCCCCAGCTTCCACTAAATGGCAGGACTATGACCTACCTTGCTGTATTGTCATCAAAATATCCTTTGGAAAGTTTTCAGGATAAGACCATCACCTATGAATAATGTTTTATAAATGGTTAAAAAAAAAAAAAAAAAAGAACTCGCTGCCATCGAGTTGGTTTTGACTCATAGCAACCCCTTTTGGGTTTCCAAGGCAGTAAATCTTTACAGAAGTAGATTGCCCAGTCTTCCTTCTGTGGAGCAGCTGGTGGGTTTGAACTGCCAACCTTCTCATTAGCAGTCAAATGCCTTCGTGAAATGCACTATACCACCAGAGCTCCTTATTTAAAGGGTTAGGAGCTATAATTATTATGAACTCTACCAGTCATGGCAGCATAGGAGAGTGGTAACTAAGGACAACAATACCTACAGAAAAAGGTTATGTTTTCTTGGATGCCAAAAAAAAGTGGAACAGAATTTTCACATTAAAAGCAGGCATTTGCTAACTTAGAAAGTACAGCTATCAGTGAGATTTCAAAAGAAGATCTTGGAGGCTGACTCTCATGTACTGTGTCACATTCATTTTGGGGAGAAACTTTGGTTAAATTGTGAGCGTCTCACTGAGTTTCTTTTTCCCTTTCTTCTCTACCCGTCATTACATCTGTCCTCAGAGGTGGAAGTTTTCTGACAAGGATTGGGTTGGGACTGAAGTTGTGTGCTTTGATTTTGGTTTGTATTTGAGGTTAGTAATGAAGAATTGAGGAGAAGAATTATTGGCTGCTTTGGGGAAGGTACAGACGTTACCTTATTTCTGTTTTCTGTAAAGTTGAAAATGACAAAGAACAGTAATGCTAATAAGTGGTCCTGTATCTAGTTGAGTTCAAAAAGAAAATAATTCACTACTTCTGAGGAAATTGGAGCCTTTGATGAAAACAACTTTTTGACAAATGAAAAATTCTAACACAGACAGTGAAAATGTATTGTAATATCTGTAGTCATTCACATACATTGTATCAAACATCCATTGAGCATCTTCTTTGGGCCAGGGACTTTGTAGACACAGGGATACGAAAATGAGCCTGACTGTTGTAACAGGAGAAAGACAGCTCAATCAAATTCTATAATTAAAAGAATTTCAGGAAGGAGCTCACTACAAAAGCATAGCTGTGTTTAGATGAAATCACTGGGGATGACGCAGTGCCCTGGGGATCCTAACGGTAGAGAGCCTTTATACCCCTCAGCCTAAAAGAACAAGGGGAAGGAGTAGATCCTGGGACCGGAAGAGAGACATATATGGAGCAGACCCCCTCTGGGAGATGTGCTGGAAGCCTTATGCAGGAGACAGCCAAGGAGAGTTGGCAGAGAAGTAGCCACAAGGGATCAACTCCAATGTCACTCTTCTCCTGTCTTTTGAATCCCCTCCTGGTACTGCCCGTTGGTGAATTCCAGCTGGAAACTAGACAGAAAGGGAGCCCACAGAGCTTAGCCTCCCCATGTACAGAGCAGGATGAAGAAGGTGGAGAGAAAAGCTGGAAGGTGCAAAGGGAATAATCCAGCACAACCCGGAACTCCTCAAGATGTTCAGGCTTAGGTCAGAAGACTGACACACAGGCAGGCACATTTTAACACCTCACGGTCATTAATGTTATACTGGTATTTACAAAATAATAAGTGAGGCTATAGGTGATAATGCCTCTAACTCTGATATTAAAGGGGGAAAAAAATTGCCTTCAAGTTAATTCCAACTCTTAGCAACCATATAGGACAGAGTAGATCTGCCTCATAGGGCTTTCAAGGCTGTACTCTGTGAAAGCAGATTGGCACATCTTTCTCCCATGGAGTGGCTTGTGGGTTTGAATGGCCAGCCTTTTAGTTACCAGCCAAGCACTGAACCACTGCATCACCAGGGCTCCTTAACTCTGATATTAGGAAACATTTATTCCAGCTCTCAAAAGCGGAATAAGAGTTTGCCAGGCGATTACTAAAGAGGAGGGATGGAATGAGTGGCAGAGAAAAAGACAAGTTTGTAAATCACACAGATACTCAAAGCTTATTTGAAAATTATCAGCATGACTGAAGCATAAGGTAGATGGCACACAGGGATGGAGTTGGAATATCGTGAGGCTTTGTTTTGATTGTTGGAGAATATTGTCCAAAATCACTGCAACATTGTTAGCAGCCAAATGCAAGATATTTCTGACCTGCAGGCTTCGGGAGAAACCATCTGTTTCTTCACCACTGTGCGCTCAGCACCTAGGACAGTCCTGACACGTGTTAGGTGCTCAGTGGCTAATTGGAGAATAAATAAACAAGTGAACAAAAGAACTGCGTTACCTGGTCATAAGCCCCACTTCTTCATTCTGGGTTATTAGAATTAAATTTGAAATATTAGCAACTGGCACTATTCTGACTCTTCCTTTTTATCCTAGAAATAAATAGAGCTAAAGAATAGTGGTTTTGTGGAACAAGTACAGCATGGGGAGTCAGCAGATCTTTTCATCACCAGAAACATCTCTCACCTTCTGTTTCTCAGCTTTCCTGTCTCTCAAGTGGAAATTGTACTCTCTCCCTCAGCCACCTTATAAGGTTATTGTGAAGATCAAATGAGATCAGAGGTGTCTTGACAGGTATAAAGGATTTGACAGATAAGATGCCCTGATACCTCTTTCTCTTGGATCAGTAGGAACTCGAGTTGGACCACGTATATGAATTTTTCAAATCAGTAAATTGTGTTCCATTAAACCAGGGTTTCTCAGCCTCAGCACCCTGAACACTTGGTGTCAGGTAGTTATTGTTGCCAGGAGCTCTCCTGGGCCTTGTAAGATGTTTCACAGCAATTCTGATCTCTACCCACTAGATCCACTGGCACCCCCCGCTCTACATTTGTGACAACCAAAACTGTCTCCAGACACTGCCCCCATTTGAGAACCACTTCATTAAACATCATTCTTTTCAAATCTTAGCCATTCTAGCTGGAAATCTTTCTAAAATATGCTGGTCACATCCCTGTCCTGTTAAACACGGTCTCCTGGATAGTTCTGCTGGAACACTGGCTATAACAATCATAACAGCTTCAAGACATGTTGGAATTATTTGCCTGCATCCCTGGTCTGCTGCATTTTTTAAGACCTCAAGTCTGCTCTCCATGGTTTTTATTTTCCTTCCCTTTCTCCCTGTGAGGCTGACAGCTGTCATTTTCCTATAAGCATCGAAGTGTACTAATATGCTATTTCTAATCTGCTGTGGATTTAAAAAGCAGTTAGCCAGCTTTCATAGAACACATCTCAAATGAGAATCACCAGTCCCTGAATTGGGGCCTGGGCGTGCAGGAGTCTGGTGGGTGCACTTGGCTTATTTGAGCCCTGCAGGGACCTCTGTGTCCTCAGTTCTGTTCTTTTCCTCTGAGAGGCATCTGCCAGCTGAGTGACTTCCAGATAGGTGAGGTGTTGCCGTAATTATTATTCTGACTTTGTGGTATCACCCACCTCAACTTTCCCATGCCTTTGATGTGGGAAGAAGTGAGAGAGGGATAGATAGAAAGCCTAATCATAGAGTTCAAATAGTCCTGCCCTTTGTGTATGAATATTTCAGAGGACAGTTACTCCTTCATTTTCCCACCACTCATCTCACTTCTTTTTCCATTAAGAAATTATGAATAGTTGCCATTAAGTTCCAATTCATGGAAACTCCATGTGTGTCAGAATAGAACTCTGCTCCATTGGGTTTTTAATAGCTGACTTTCCAGAAGTAGATCACCAGCCCTTTCTTCCAAGGTGCCTTTCAAACTCAAGCCAAGCTCACTCATCTGGTCAATTCTGACTCATGGAAACCCCCATTGGGTTTCCAAGGCTATAAATCTTTGTAGAAGCAGACCACCTCATCGTTCATCCATGGAATGGCTGGCAGGTTTGAACCACTGATCTTTTGGTTAGCAGCCAAATGCCTTAACCATCAACCTTTCAGTTAGCAGAGGAGTTTACATGAGGTGGATGGTATATCATTTGTGCTCTATGAGGCTGCACAGAGCCTAGTAGACCAATAAGATGTTCTTGGATATTTTAAATGAAACAATTCCAGTGTATTGATACCTTTAATACTGGCACATAGTAGGCACTCAAAAGATTTGTTGAAGGAAACGAATGACAAGATATATCTTCACAATTGCTGGTATAAAACAGAAATGATAAAAATAATAAACTCATGTAAGGTGTGTTGTTGTTGTTGTTGTTGTTATGTGCCGTCGAGTCGGCCCCGACTCATAGCGACCCCTCCTTGGGTTTCTGAGGCAGTATCACTACGGAAGTAGGATTGCCCAACCTTCCTTCCGAGGAGTGGCTGGTGGGTTTGAACCGCCAGCCATCTGGTTAGCAGGCAAGTGACTTAGCCACTATGCTACCAGAGCCAAAGATAAGAACTTCAAAAATCCAGATGAGGGAAGTTACCAGAGCTCCCGATGTAATGAAAGTATAGGCTAATCTTTCGTGTCACATGTAAAGAAAGAATTGTAATCGTCTCATAGAGGAAAAATGAAACAACTAAACTTCAACCCATTTCTTATTCTGCTGCAGTTCTCTTTTAAGTTCAGTGATTGGGACTGGCCTGATACGTTTCCAGTTCACAGGACAAATTGGCTTCCTTTGCAAATATTTGAGTTTTTCATTGGAGAGGAAGAAGGGTAAGAGTCTCAGTGTTTGCCTGATTCCAGTGAAGAAAACCGCAGATATTGCTAACAGCTTGCTGGTCCAGGTTGTTGGGCTATTTCTGTCTGTTCTAGCAAGGAATATCCCTCATGCTAGAACAGAGCAGCCTGTAATGGAGCCCTCACCTGAATGGTGGGCAAAGTCAGAGGCAAGCATTTCATTTAAAATGGTTCTGTATATAACAAAAGAGGGGATCCATGTCCTTTGTGACTCCAAACCCTGGGAGAAGAATGACATTTGACTTGCTGCATTTTTTCTAAGGTCATGACTAGTCTTATGTTTTCATTGGGGACAGGCTTCTAGGTGATGATTCTGAGCCAAAGAGGCCCTTAATAGGGGAGGTCAAGAATGGCCGGTTCCACCTGGGAATATGAAACCTGAGATCATCCTAGAAGCAAGAGCACTCTCCAGGCTAAGTCCAGAATCCATTCAAACCCCTGAGTGTCTCCTGAACTGAATGGGGTACTGCAGATTGTACTTGTGGATTTCAGCAAAGAGTTCTATTGAAGAAATCAATCAATCTGACCAGACCAGAATCAAGAAAATAGCCAGTCGTGGAAAAATAAAGAAATTCTTAGAACACAGTGACCATCTATTTGTATTTTCTATACAGCAACATTAGTCAGGAAAGATCTGTGTGTCTCTTGGGTTCTGCAGTCTCAGCATTTCAAGTAGGTCACTGGTTAATAGGGCTGGGTTAATGGTTCTTTTTATTATAGTGACTTTT
>NW_006921760.1:2600950-2602306 GCF_000298275.1 Orycteropus afer afer
ATGATTTCAAAGTATTACAACCCTTTGAGATATGGATTGTCATCTTTATTTTGAAGATGAGAAAATAGAGGCCTTCATCCCCACATTATTCTTACACAGTTTGGATTGAAGGTCGGCCTATTGCAGGATTTTATTTGGGAAGGCAGAACTAAAATTGTAAATTGATTTTCTGATTCTTTGTTTTTGTTGTTGTTTCTCCAATTTAGCCCAGCTAAATTCTTCTTATGCTTCATAGGTTAGAATAATTGTTGAGGTCTAGCTTGGGATACTTAACACCAGGAAGAAACGCATTCTTACAGAAAGTCTAAAAATAAATTGTTAAGACATAATGCATTTATAATTTATAGGCTAACCACATATGCTGACATTGGTCATAAAGAATAAGGTGTGTACATAATAAGAAAGGATGGCAAGATTTTGTCTCACTTACTTTGGGCATGTTATCAGGAGGGACCAATCCCTAGAGAAGGACATCATGCCTGGTAAAGTAAAGGGTCAGCAAACAGGAAGACCCTCGGTGAGATGGATTAATACGGCAGCAGCGGCAACAGTGGGCTGAAACATATGACGTTTGTGAGGGTGGCTCAGGACAGAGCAGTGTTTCATTCTGTTGTACATGGAGTCGCTATTAGAACCGACTCAATGGTATCTAACAACAAGTAATAAGTATTTATGTGTACTGTTGTGCATATATAGTTATTTATTTACTTATTTGTCCTATGTTCACCACACCATAAAAATTCTAAAAGAATATATATTAAAATGTTAATGGTAGTTATCTCTTAAAGATAGGATTTAGGGTAACTTTATTGTTGCTTTGGTTAGTTGCTGCTGAGTTGATTTCCAGCTCTTGCTGGGCCATGTACAGTGGAGCAAAACGTTTCCCAGCCTGTGCCACCTTACAACCAGTAATGTGCTCAAGCCCGCTGGTGCTGCTGCTATAGGTTTTGAATGCCTTGCAACCTATGGGGTTCATCGTCCCAAAGTATACTGGGCAGTATTTTGTTGTGATCCATAGCATTTTCATTGGGTAATTTTTGGCAGTAGATCCCTAGCTCTTTCTTCCTAGTTTGTCTTAGTCTGGAAATTTCACCGAAACCTGTCCAGTATAACCTTGCTAGTATTTGAAATACCAGGAGCATAGCTTCCAGCATCACAGTAACATGCATGCCACCACAGTACAACACCCTGCCAGACTAGTAATGGAGAGTAATTTTAGTTTATATCTTTTTCTTTTTCGGTCATCTAAATATTCACACATTATATTTCAAAGGGAAAGAGGGATCAAGCACTCATATGGTCCTTTTTAGGTTCAGGTGTATTTGGTTCTTCTTTTTTTAGCCAATTTTTTTTAAT
>NW_006921760.1:2603218-2604422 GCF_000298275.1 Orycteropus afer afer
TATTTTGATGTGAAGGTTTATAATTTTTATTTGAGGTTACTCTGTGATTTATAGTTTTCTTCCCAAGTTTAGAACAGTCCATTCTATCTTGTAGTTGTCTTGACTTCCCTACCATTTAGAAGTTCTGTAACTACACAGTTTTTTCCCTCTTTTTTGCCAGTTGATGTCTCTGGTACCCTGTTTACAATCTTTAAGTTTATTTACTTTGGATACTTCCATAACTGAGTTGGTTTCTTGGTTATGTCATCATGTGTGTTAATGGTTAGTTGTTGCTTGCTGTTGTTGGTTCTCTTCCTAAAGGACTCCTTTAGCATCTCTTGTAAGGTTGGTCTGTTTTTAACAAATTTCCTTAATTTCAGATTATCTGGAAATGTCCATATTTCACCAGGATATTTGAGAGACAGCTTTGCTGGGTATATAATTCTTGGTTGGAAATTTTTCTCTTTCAGGGTTTTATTTATACCATCCCATTGTCTTCTCATCTGCATGGTTTCTGCCAAGAAATCCGAGCTTAGTCTTACTGGTTGCCCTTTGTAGGTAACTTTTTTTTTTCCCATGCTGCTTTCAGAATTCATTCTTTGTCTTTGGTTTTGTTGAGTTTGATGATAGTATGTCTTAGTGGTTTTCTTTTGGGGTCTATCCTGTTTGGGGTTTATTGGACTTCTTGAATGGATATGTTCTCATCTTTCATCATACCAGGAAAATTCTCTTCCAACGAATCTTTGACAATTTTTTTCTGTGATTTTATTTGTCTCTTCCTGTTCTGGAATTCTGATTACACATAGGTTATTCCTTTTGATGGTATCCTACATGAACTTTAGGCTTTCTTCATTTTGTTTTGATCTATTTTCAGATTGATCCCTTTCCAAAGAAGTATTGAGGTATTTGCCTTCAGTCTCACTAATTCTGTCTTCCATTGATTGAATTCTACTCCCTTACCTGTTCAATGTCTTATCTGTTTCTGAAAATTTAGTATTGATCTTCTGGATTTGTCTGTAGATTTTGTATCACTTCTAATTTTTCATTTATTTTGTCATTTTGCTCTTGTATTGTCTTTTGAAATTGTTCTAGGGTTTTCTCTCTGTTTTCCTTCATCTGTCTCTCAATTCATTGAAGTTACCTAAATATAATTCTTTTGAATTCCTTATCAGGGAGTTCCAATGCTGCATCTTCCTCAGGGATGTGTTTTGGGTCTGTATCCTGG
>NW_006921760.1:2604607-2632081 GCF_000298275.1 Orycteropus afer afer
ACTCACCACCTGTCTCCTTTCCTGTTGTCAGCCTCTCATATGTCCCTGCCAACCTTGGCAAACAGAGCCTATTCTTAGGTCCCTGGAATCCAAATGAGAATGCTGTCACTTTAAAATCCAAAATGGCCACCACTTGTAAACATTAAGAATGGCTGTGCCCTCAGTCACTTTTCAGAAGGAAGGTTGGGCCATCTACTTTTGTAGTGATGCCATCTCAGAAACCGAAGGAGGGGTTGCTATGAGTCAGATCCAACTCAACAGCAGTGAGTTTGGTTTTGGTTCAGTCACTTTAAATATCCAGTGTGGCCACCACTTGTAAATATTCCAAATGGCTGAACCCTCAGTCACTTTAAATATCCAAAATTAATGCCACTTGTAAACATTCATAATAGCTGCACCCTCAGTCACTTTAAATATCCAAAATGGCCAGCGCTTGTATGCATGCAAAATGGCTATACCCTAGGTCACTAAATATCCAAAATGGCCTCTGCTTATAAACATTCAAAATGGCTGTGCCCTTGGTCACTTTAAATATCCAAAATGGCCATCACTTGTAAACAATCAAAATGGCTGCACCCTCCAGACAACCAAAAGCCCAGTGCTCAGGTTGTCTCCCTCCTTGTTCCTTCCCTTCCTAGTCATAGACTACAAGTGTAGTCATCCCTGTAGCCATTGGTAACCAGGGCTGATCTTTAGGTCAATTCTCAGGTCCCAGCACCACTTGGAATTATTCAGGCTATTGGTCCCATCAGAGTAGCTGACAGTCCACTGCTCCAACCATCTCTGTACCCACTGTTTTCATTCAGGTTTTTCCACTAGTTGGTGCCTAATCTGCCTCTGTATACTTTCTTTCAAAGCTCAGGGCTCCAGGATTATCTTCTATATCTCTGTCAATTGGTTTCTCTTTTCTTTGTTGAAAAGGGTCTGTGTAGCTTGTCTGCCTAGTCTGCCAAGTTCTGTATTTGTTTCTTTCTCTCTCTTTCTGTAGCCCCTCCCCCCAGTCTATATAGTCATGCACCATAGAACATTCATTCAGGCAGTGCCCAACCATGCGTATACATCAGTGGTCTCATAAAGTTATAATAGAATTCAGAATTCCCAATTGGAGAATGGTACATAACAATGTAACAGATTCTCACATACATGTGTATCTTATGTCTCTTGTATACAAAGCAATTGTACTACCATGCATGTAGTGGTACAATACACATATAACTATAATACATGTGTCTTGATAGCCATAATAAATGCCTATGTTGCTGGCTTATATATGTACTGTACTGTACTTTCTATCTAAAAAATTTACTTATAACATTGTATGCTTCTACTCATAGGCAGCAGCTTCCAACTCCTGTATCGTGCATCTTTTGAGTGTTATAGTGTCACCTCTATTTAATTTTCTTTCAACAATGCTACCATGAAATGCATCATGGCTTCCAAATGCAGCAAATCCAATGCCAGTGATAGCAGCAGGAGAAGTGTCAATTTGGAAGTGAAACAAAGGTTATTAAACAACAAGAAGGTGGAAAATGAGTGAATGCTATTGCTCGTGATTTAGGCATGTCACACTTGATATTCACTATGATCCTCAAAAACAAAGAAAAGAGAAAAGATTCTCCAAGCTGTTAAAAGGATCAGCTCCACTGAAAGCTATAAGTCTAACAAACACACAAAAGGGATCTATATCAGATATGGAGAAATTGCTAATGACATGGACTGAGGACCAAACACAAAAGCAAATCCCTCTCAGCATGTTGACAATCAGTGCTAAGGTATGAAGCTTTTTTGAGATGTTTAAGGAAAGGTAGAACCAAACTATGATATGGTGTTCACACAACGTCCAAATCACATAGCAGCTTATTTCACAGATTGTATCTTGGACATTAAGCAACACATGACAATTGGTTGTCATCACAATGGTGTAGTTTAAGGTATTGATTTGAAGTGAATTTATTAATTCAAAGTATGTGCAGTTGTCAGAATGTCAAAGGCATAGCCCTCACAGAATTGAGCCACATCATGGTAATCAGGATGGGAAGAACACTTGGAGAAGGCATTTGGGAAGAAGTAAGGAAAACCAATGGGAAGGAGTAGAAATGCCTCATCAGCAGGAGGAGAGCAAGTCCGGGGGGGAAGCTAAATACAGAAATGTGGATCGCAGCCTCTGAAACAAATGTGGGAGAGGAACAAAGGGTGAATCTCAGAGCATGACCATGGAAAGATGGGGAAAAACAGGCCAGGAAGACTCAGCAAGCCCAGCTGTGCAGCAGAAAGTGCGAGGACCAGTGTGGCTGTGTAGTGGGGACTGGTGTGTTTGAAAGGTCTGTCATGAGCATGTGGAAAACAGAGGCACTCCCATGACTCATTTGGCATAAGTAGAAAGAGGGCAGTGGGAGCAGTTGTATAGGAGGAAGGAGCAAGAGCCCAGGATGGAGGGAATGGAAACAATTTAGATAGACGTTATTAATTATTGTCTCTGAAGAGCCTAGTGTGGCAAGATGGATGATGACATAGGGAAGATTACTTAAGATCGCGTCCAACATAGCTCACTGTCTCTTGCCGTGCGGCACAAGTTGTAATCTCTAGAACTTTCTTGTTCCCAACAAAGAGGCCACAGCACTGATAAAGGTTGTTGGGAAGATTGAGTGTTGCATCATTGCCGTTTGTGCCACTGTTCTTCACCATGCTGTCAACCCAAGCCTGAGAGACCTGCATGGAATTACTCACTGCAGCCTAATACTTGACATATAGGGGGTGGACACTAGGATGATTTTTCAAAACTTACGTTATATTCTAAAATGAGTGGTTTCTGCTCCCCATCCTCCCAGCACTCCTCTGTATCTTTCATCATTTGTCCATAACAGATGTGGTCAATTTTACTTATAGGAGATGACAATTTAAGCATTATTATTATTATTGTGGTAGTGGTAGTGGTTGTCATTGTCATTTAAACCTCACCTATTTATAATAAAAAGTGTTTGAGACCATTTTCTAGGATACAATAGAACCTTTCAACAAGATGGAAATATAAGAATGTTTTAACAGAAGGGAAAGTTGTAAGCTGCAAGCTGAGTGGATTTTGATTTCATATAAATCACTTTACTGTTACCTACCAGTGTTTTATCCATTAATCAGATTATCTTCCTTTCCTGCAGCCTGGTCTTGGTTGGAGGATTGGTTAGTTGGTTATATTCACATGCTCCTGCAAGTAATCAAACATATGCTAAATGCCAGAGATTATGTATTTGAGGCACAAAGAATGCACCACAAATATGTGTCCTCAACTCAATAGTTAACAACATCAAGTACATATAGGCTATGAGGTACAAAGAGTAGATAGCGCACTGTGATAAATACAAAGAGTGTACCTTCATAAATATAAAGCACTCAGGACATTCTGTTTTAAAATAATAGTAATATGTAGCACAGAATATTATAGTTAAGAGAATTGACTGTAGGTAGTTTGCACAGAAATGGTACAAGATATATATTGCCATTATTCCCACTTGGGCCTTGACAAACCTGACTTCTAAAACATGACTTACCCAAGATTTCATATCATGAAGCTCCCATATCATGAAGAGTTGAGAGCTAATCACAAGTTATCTTTCCACGGGGCTTCTCATTTAAACACCAGCAATACCCAACTCTACTTAGTTTTGGAAAGCACAAAAGATTGTGTATGTTTGGATGTGCATTAGCTGTAGTGGATTAACAAAGATCTCTTCTCCAGGCCGTTTCTTGTCACTCACCAAAACAGCCACACTGGCAAAGGCACTCTCATTTCCCTAACGTGCTGCCAAGTCTCCTTGTCAGTGCTGTCCATGATTTGTGCGCATCAGTTTCTTTCTACTTGGGGTCCCTCTTCACTTCTCTATCCAGCCACCACACTCTAATCACCCCAGGGCCACATTCAGCCTGAATTCCCACAGGTCTGTGCTGCTTTGGGGACTGGCTGTGCAGCCACGGCCCTACAGGGAATCCCTCTTATCCCCTTGAAGTCTCAGCTCAGATGCAGCTGCAAAACGGGCACGGCTGGGACCACCAGTGTGTCCCAGTGCTGAGTAGTGCTAGCCAATAATAATAATAATAATAAAACAAAGCCACTGCCATCAAGTCAATTCTGACTCATAGCAACTCCCATTAGGTTTCCAAGGCTGTAAATCTTTATGGAAGTAGATTGCCTCATCTTCCTCCCATGGAGCAGCTGGCAGGTTTGAACTGATGACCTTCTGTTTAGTAGCCAATGCCTTGCCCACTATACCACCAGAGCTCATAGTAGGCAATCACTAAAGATTTGGTAAATGGAGGGAGTGGAGAGTGGGGTGGAGAGAAAAGAGAAACCAGGAGAGGGAGATGGAGAAGAAAGAGAGATGAGGAGGAAAAGGGAAAGGAAAGAGGAAGAAGGGGGTGAGAAAAAGAAAGGGTGAAAGAAAGGAGGGCAAGAGCGAGAAAGAGAAAAGAGACGGGAAAACGCAAGGGGATGAGACAGAAAGGAACATGAAGAAGAAACAAGGACATAACGGCAGCGGGAAGGCGGGGGAGCTGCTGAAGGGGGAGAAGGAATGACTGCAAATCGAGACAAAGGAGAACCGCACAATGCCTGGGTAGTACAGTTAATGTGATTGGCTGCCAATCAAATGGTTGGAGGTTCAAATCCACTCAGGTGCTTTGGAAGAAAGGCCTGGCAGTCTACTTTTAAAAACTCAGTCATTGAAAACGCTATGGAGCGCATTTCTGCTGTGACATGTACAGAGTCATCATGAATCAGAATCAACTGCACAATTTGAGGTGGCAGGGGGGTAGTGGGCCGGGTGTGAGAGAAAAAAGACCATATGCAGTTAACCAGGTTTTCATTAAAATTCTCCTGCTGGCTCTGCTAAAACTCAAGGGTGCCTAACCCAAGCCAAGGTATTTTCAATCACCTCGTATGCATGTGAAAGCTGGATGATGGCTAAGGAAGGCTGAAAAACTGATGCATTTGAATTGTGGTGCTGGCTAAGAATACTGAAAATACCATGGACTGCCAGAAGAACAAACAAATCTGTCCTGGAAGAAGTACAGCCGGAATGCTCCTTGGAAGCGAGAATGGCCAGACTTTGTCTCACCTGCTTTGGTCATGTTGTCAGAAGGGAGCATGCCTTGGAGAGGGATATCATGCTTGGTAAAGTAGAGGGTCAGCGAGAAAGGGGAGGACCTTCAACGAGATGGATTGTCACAGTGGCTGCAATGATGGATTCAAGTATAGCAAGGACTGTGAGGATGGTGCCGGACTGGACACAGTATTTTGTTGTGCTGTACATAGGGTTGAGTTGGAGCCCACTGGACAGCACCTAACAACAACAACAATGGCTCTGCCAATCACAGGCTGTGGGAATTTGGACAAGTCACTAGGAAGGGAGTCAGGACATATCATCTGATGGGGCCATTCTGTACCCTAGCATCCCTGTCTCAGTCCCGCCCCCTCAAGGCTCAGTGACAGCTGCCTGGTAGCCAGTACTCTGACCTTCTTTATGTTCCCCAGTCTTCACTTACTTGACACAGTGTCTGAAATGAACACGTGGAAGAAAACCCACGTGTGGGTCTATTGGGATTAAATTTTAAACACAGAAAGGATTCAAGAAGGACAAATCTTATTTCCTTTAGACTCTTGTTTAAGCCAGGATGCAGACAGACTTAAGTTTAAGGTTTTGGCCTCTGCAGCACACAGGCTGAGCCTGGCTGGGAAGCTTCAGAGAGGAGAATGTAAAATGAAATATAGATATTTATAATTGAAGTATCATTCCCCCTGGGTATCTCTTTCTTTCTTCTTTTTTTTTTTTTTAATGAAAATTCACTCAACTGAATATTTAGTTCCCCGAGGAAGATGCCCCAGCTGTTGCTTCCACTGTGCTCATGGGGAGAAGCTCCACCTGAAAATGACGCTGGTTCTTAGCTAATGATCACCTTGCTCGGGATCAGTGCGAGACAAGGTCTTTGAGGCTAGCCTCCTTTCAGCTGCGAATGAGGTATTAGGTTCAGAATATAGCTGAAAGCATTTTGTGTCAATCTGCGAACCAAATGGACGCTGGATCCAATTTTATACATGTACAGGTATATCAAATAAATTTAATTTCCCCATTGAAGGTGCTTGCTTTTAATTCTGGGTCCAGCAGTGCAGAACAGTTTTGAAGATTAAATTTTCATTCCAAGAAAGAAGTCGCTGAGGATAGAACTTTTAAAGCACACACCAAAATGCAAGAGGTTTTCAGTGCTCCCAGCAAAGGTGGTAGAGGACAAAAGATCCAGCGAGCTCTAGCCAGACCAGAAACTCTGAGCTGCAAGATTACCCTCACCCGCTCATATCAAAGCAGATAATCATCTGGTTATAACCGAACCAGGCCTGGCTTCGAGGCAGCAGTTGCAGCAGCAGGGACTCTACAGTCATTTGAGACCTCTAGCACTCCCCTCAGCTTTCCTGGATGGTACAAAGATATGCATGTCATAAAAGGTTGCACGTTCAAGGGCACCCTTAAGTTCCTCGGAAGAAAAGACTGGTGATCCAAGTCAGAAAAATCAACCTTGGAAACCCTCCAGAGCACAGTTCTATTCTGACACGCATGGAGTCGCCCGCCATGCATCAGTCAATTGGATGGCGACTGGTCAACTGGTTTCCAGTGCTGCCCTATATTATTACACGTGCATGGAAGCTCAGCTGATGGGAGAGATGGTAAAGGCTGCCCAACTCTCTCAATAACTACTACAAAATGCTCCCAAAGAAGGTAGAATTTTAAGGCCAAACACCACAGGGCTTTTAAGAATAATCAAAGTCAATTCCCCCACCCCCAAACCTTTGCTGATTGCTGACAGCTTAGGAGGAAAAACTATTTATTGAGTTACTTTTTATCTCAATTTTTTTTTACCTGCCCAGTATTTCATGCTTGAGATCTTGTGCTCTGTTTGAGATATTCACCAGATGGAACAAGTGTATGTTGATCCTATTTATTGAGTGAACACTTCATGCTTAATTAAAATGTTTCCTTTCGTACAATGGCAGCCCTGGTGGCAGAAGGTTAAGCACTCACCTGCTAGAGAAATTTGGCAGCTTGAACCCACCCAGCAGCTACACAGCAGAAAGATCTGGCGATCTACTTTGGTAAAGATTGCAGCCAAGAAAACCCTGTAGGACAGTTCTTTTCTGTCACAAGGAGTCACTAAGAGTCGGAATAGACTTCATGGCACCTAGCAACAACAACAAATATTAAGGAAATGAAGTTCAGCCAGCTTAAATAACTTGCCTGAGGTGATCGATAAACTGGTATTTGTAGAGCCAGGAATCAAACAGAGTGTTGTAACTCTGTTATTGCCTTCTCCCATAGGCCTCCTACACATACCAAGAACCAGATCCTTAAGTGATGCTCGGGAACTCCCTGGCGTTCTGTGTCTGCCCACACAGGCCACTGTCCTTGTGTGATCAGTGTAACTCCTACTTAACCTGGCTAGCTGGGCCTCATCCTGAAGGCCAGAAACGCAGCTTAAAACACAGAGAGAGATCTGCTGAGCTCATCCTCCAGCCTCCGGACAAGCCCACCACACCACCCTTCATCACTCATAGTCCGTGGCCACCCAATTAGTGAGGAGGCCAACAGTGCTCCGGGCTCTGATGCCCACTCTAGGGACCCATGACTCTATCCAGTGTTTTGCTGTGCTTGGAAAATGATCCGGTTTAAAGTGTACACTGCCTGTAAGATCATTCTAAGGGTCTGTAGCTTAGCTGCTGCTTAGAGCAAGAACAAGGAGGCCTGTTATCTTACAGACATCACTTAGGAATCCTAGAATTATTGCAAGTCTTTCATTAATAAGCTACCTGTCATTAACTTTCTTGCTGTCTAAAATACAAGATCTTTTAGAAGATGCTGTTGTATGTTGCTGTTGTTAGGTACCATCCAGTCGGTTCCCATTCACGGCAACCCTGTGTCCAGCAGAACCAAACGCCGCTCAGTCCCGTGCCGTCTTCACAGTCATTGCCATGTGGGAGCCCATCGTTGCAGCCACTGTGTCAACCATCTCATTGAGGGCTCCCTCTTTTTCGCTGACCCTCTCCTTTACCAAGCATGTTGTCCTTCTCCAGAAACTGGTTCTTCCTGAAAACATGTCCAAAGTACACGAGACGAAGTCTCACCATTCTCCCTTCTAAGAAGTATTCCAGTTGTACTTCTTCCAAAACAGATTGGTTTGTTCTTCTGACAGTCCACGGTATGTTCAGTATTCTTCACCAACACCATAATTCAAAGGGATCGATTTTTCTTCAATCTTCCTTGTTCATTGTCCAACTTTCAAATGCATATGAAGTCATTGAAAATACCATGGCTTCATTCAGGGACACTTTAGTCCTCAAAGTGACATCTTTGCTCTTTAACACTTTAAAGAGGTCTTTTGCAGCAGTTTACCCAATGCAATATGTCGTTTGATTTCTTGACTGACGTTTCCACTGCCATTGATTATGGATCCAAGTAAAATGAAATCCTTCACAATTTCAATCTTTTCTCCGTTTATCATGATGTTGACTACTGGCCCAGTTGTGAGGATTTTTGTTTTCTTTAGGTTGAGGTGTAATCCACACTGAAGGCTGTAGTCTTTGATGTTCATCAGTAAGTGCTTCAAGTCCTTTTCACTTTGTATAGGGTATCTAAAATGATTCTGGGAATAGAAACTGCAGCTGAAGAAAATTATATATGTGTCTTTGTGTATGTGTGTCTATATTCCTTTTTATTTTAAAAAAACTGAAATAATTTTCAGTTTAAGTAGTATTTTGACAATAGCAGCAGTTCCATTCAGCTGATGGTCCTTGAATGTGAACAGATTCTTAGCAATAAAGAGGTACTCATAACTGTATTTATCTTAAACTGGATTTCTTTTAGTGAGTTGAGTTTTTTAACGAAAAAATATGCACTAACAAGTTAAAAGAGTGTTTTTAATAAGCAAGCTTTCTGGGAATCTTTCTCAGTTAATAGTGATCACATTTAATTGGCTTTAATTTGTTGCTCTTATGTTTTCAGAAGAGGATATACATCTTCTGACATATAAAAAATAAAGCCCTTAGGGGGCACTGAGCTTCTGTTATTGGTGATGGACAAATTTGGAAATAGATAGCTGTGATGGCTGCACAACATGATGAATGTAATTAATGTCACTGAATTGTACATGTAAAAAATATTGAAATGGAAAATGTCTGGAGAGGCGGATGGGTGGATGGATGGATGGATGGGTGAGTGGATGGATGGATGGATGTGTATCATGATAATAAATAAACAGAGACACCTACTTAGTGGACTAAGACCAGGTGAACAAATATACAGTCATGTTTCCAATCAGATCTTGCCCATGTCCATGCCCGTGGCAGACATAAAAAATCACTCTAAGAGTTTTTAACATTCTTCTCAGAACCACCCTCCATGCAGGCACCACCAATCTATCAGTGTTAGTCAGGAGTCTCCCCCCTGGGGCTGAGACATTTTCTTTCTCCACAGTCAGAGTTAATGTTCATACAAGAGTAGCCAAGTGTGAGAATGGAATTCAATGTGGAATATTGCATAATGATTATATACATATTCACTGTGAAAATCACACCACATGGTCCCTATATTATGAGCAAGAAGTAGAATAGTAGCTTTTGGTATAGAGAAATGATTAATTATTTGACTTTAGGCTGTATTTGGAAGCAGTAAAGCATAAATCCTGTTGCATATAAACTCCATGTCCTATACCAGTAAAATGTTCCTATCCTTCTACCTCCGGAGATACTGTCCCATTCTGCCTCTTACCATCTCTTACCCGGACTGCTACAGTAATCCCAATCAACAGTAAACTCCTTAACAACAGGGACTAGTCTGTTTTCCTTAGCATTGTATGTCAGTACCTAGCACCATTTGGGATAGCGGGCGAGTGTGAATGAATTAATTCCCCTAACTCAGCTCTCTATAGAGCACATAGGTCATCATGAGGTGGAATCGACTCCACATCAACTTAAGTTTTTGTTTTGTTTAACTCATATCCCTACATCCAAGTTTTTGTTTTGTTTAACTCAGATGCCTACATCCATTCTTGCCTCCTTTAATATGTCTTCCATATTATAGCCAGATGCAAATCTGCCCACATCATTCCCTGCCTATAACTATGTCACCTTTTCACCTACCAACTAAAACCCAAGCTTCTCTCCAGCTGTATTACCTGCCAGCCAAGCATTGTACTTTACCTTCTGGTAATACCAAACTCTTCGAAGTTCCCCAGAAATTTCATACAGTTCCATGCCTTCATGTACAAGGAACTCCATCACCACCTTTAATCACCTTACTAACTAGCTCATCCTTGAATGCTCAGCAAAATTATTTCCTTAGAAATCCCCCCTGAACCCCAGAGTTAGGATCAGTGCCTCTCCCCTAAAATCTCATCTTACTTTGTTCATATTTTTATTACAGCACTTACCATATCCTGTTAGAATAATCTATTTTTATATCTCATTGAAATGG
Source organism: Orycteropus afer afer (assembly GCF_000298275.1). NCBI lineage: Eukaryota > Metazoa > Chordata > Mammalia > Tubulidentata > Orycteropodidae > Orycteropus > Orycteropus afer. The sequence continues at coordinate 2,615,116 of NW_006921760.1, forward strand.
TTATGACATTTTTGCTGCATGTTATAGAAACTTCAACTCAAACTGGAATGCATTGGTTCACAAGTGTAAATCCAGAGGCAAGCAGGTTTCAGGTATAGTTTGAGCCAGAGGTTCACAGAATCAACAGCTTTCATTTTTCTGTATTTCTCTTCACTGTCTTCCTTGGTACATTGACTTTCTTCTCAAATTAATGCCTTCATAGTATCAAAATTATTTCCACAACTCTGAAAATAAGTTTCCTCATTGATACCCAGATGGAAAGAAAGTATTTCTCTTCCCCTCACCATCACACAAAAGCTTTGAGTTTCCCCTGATTGAATCATCAAAATATTGTTGCCATTCCCTGACCCCAATCACTGATTCAAAAGGACGGAATTGTGATGTTTGACTTAGGCTCCATGGCTGGAAGTTCCAGGTCCCTGTGGGAAGAGAGAAGAAATAAAGGATACTTTGGAGGCCACCAACAATATCCACTATACTCTCCAATTAGATCAAGCCCATAAAGGTTTTGGGTCCCCTGCCATATTCACCTTTGTGCCCCCAGAATGTAGCACAGTGCTTGATACACACATAGTAGATAATCAATACTTAATTGCTAAGCTGAAGGGAAAAATTCCTGGCAAAAGCCTGCCAAAGCAGACAAATACATCCATATCCATCCCACTTCCACACTCCAGGTTAACCAGTTCCACCCCTCTGTTGGCTGTCTCCTGCAGCCATATCCAATGCTTCCACCGTGTGAATTCTTTTGTCTAAAGAAGGTAGCATAGTGGCTAAGGCACTTGACTGCTAACCAGAAGGCTGGCGGTTCAAACCCACCAGCCACTCCTCGGAAGGAAGGTTGGGCAATCCTACTTCCGTAGTGATACTGCCTCGGAAACCCAAGGAGGGGTCGCTATGAGTCAGGGCCGACTCGACGGCAAATAACAACAACAACAAAGAAGGTTCGCATTCCCTTACACTAGGTTACCTTTTCAAAAACACCAAAAGCAAACCCACTGCCGTTGAGTCAATTCCAACTCATAACAACCCTCATTGGGTTTCCAAGGCTGTAAATCTTAACAGAAGTAGATCATCTCATCTTCCTCCCACAGAGTGGCTGGTGGGTTTGAACCACTGATCTTCTGTTAGCAACCAAATGCCTTACACACTGTGCCACCAGAGCGCCTTAGGTTACCTTTTACTGACTCAAAATTCACCTTAAGACTCACCCACCCAATCCCAGGTTGCAACTTGGAGATTTCTGTGATAAAGTATAAGAAAATATCGCAAAAAAATGATGGAAACATGAAAAGAAAATGGTTTGCCAGTCCTTTTTTATTAAATATTCTCTGAAGGCAGCTGCTTTATGTCTTTTGATTGCTTCTTCAAAAGAAAGTATATAGCAGAGTAGAAAGAGAATAGACTTTGCAGACAGATCTTGGTCAAATCCTGCTACCACCATTTTTTAATTCACTGAAATGTTGATCAAGTGATTTAATCTCTTGGAGCTCAGTCTCCTTCTGTGTAAAATGGGGATAATAATACCCACTTCCCAGAGTAAGAATCAGGATTAAATAAGACGAATGATGTAAGATGATTTGGACAGTACACTGTCCACTGATACCACTCCCTGATCTCTCCTTGTACAGGCCAGAGTGCATCATGGATAGGCTTGGCATTTCCAGTGCCACCCTTCTGGTCATCAGCTTACCTCGGCTGTGGAGGAAGGTCCTTCGAAAGCTGCTCTGGTGTCAGTGTCTCATCACAGGGACTTGAGACTGCTTAGCAACCTTTGATGTCTAGTTCCCAAAAAAAGCAGCTGTCTGCTTATCTTGCCACACCCTTGTTTTGTTGGCCTGGTGAAGTAGCAAATAGACCACGTGCCAGCTGTGGCTCTGGGGACACTGGGAATTGCTGGGGATTCTAAGGAGACTGTGCTCTCACGATCCCTGTAGCTCTGGGCTCTTGCTTCCATACATGCCATTGCCCACGTTTATATACAACTCAGCCTCATCTCCTAGTCCAAATTTAAGTCTTACTGAAAATTTTGGCAGGGAAGAGAAGTTGTGTATAGACCCCAACTTTAAAGCCATCATTGAACACCATGTTTATAAAATCCATCTGGGGCCATTAACTGTCTGTCTCACACCACATGATTCCTTCAAACGCTTTTTCATTCTTCCCAGTACATTCACTTCTCTCCTGTTTTTGCTGTACTTTCTGGGATAAAGTACCCAGTTACTAACCACCCACAGGCACCTAGGAAGAAAGGTCTGGTGATCTGCCTTTGAAATGTATCAGCCTTGGAAACCCTGAGGAGCACGGTTCTACTCTAGCACACACAAGGGCACCGAGACTCAGACTCAGCTCGATGGCAGCTGTTTTGGTTCTTTGTTTTCTTCCTGGGAACAAACAGAATTCCTCCCACTATCTCCTTCCAGGTATCTTAGCATCAACTTTTATGAGTTAGAATACTAGCCTCTTTCTACCTTATAAACTCATTAAAAAAATAAATAAAAATTCCCAAAGATAGTTCCCTCTCTAAGAGAAATTCTAATGTCAGCTGTTGAAAATAGCATATTCATTTCATATATAAATGTGAGTTTGTCCAGCAAAAATGTACAGAAAGGGACACACCATGGAAAAGACGACAAATGTTCCAAAAAAAATAGTGATTCAAGAACAAAAGTCATTGACATTATTTGACACCTGAATGGGGAAGGGTAGAACTGAAGTGTTCCATGCCAATTGATTTCTGCCAGGTTAGAGTCACACCCCATGCTAGCACCCAGATATAGCCACCTGAATGTTTTATTGCAAGTGCTTTTGATCTTCCAGGCATATATATACACTTGGGTGCATAGATTTTGCAAAAATAAAAGCATATTGTGTATGCAAGCATTCTTTTTGGACCTCTGTGCATAGGGGTGCACTAACCATACTTTCAGTTCTTTCAAGGGACTCTCAGTTTCCACTCTTCACCACTCATTTTATTTTGTTTTCAAATTTCACTTCCATTCTACTGCCACACTTAGGCACAAATGCCAATGTTTGGACTTATCAGAATTCAATTACTGTTGAGTCAATGATGACTTGTGGCAACCCTATGTGTGTCCGACTAGAACTGTGCTCCATGAGATTTTGAATGGCCAATTTTCAGAAGTAGATCACCAGGCCTTTCTTCCAAGGTGCATCCAGTCTTTCAGTGAGCCACTGGGTGCGCTAACCCTTCGCACTACCCAGGGACTCATTAATAGTAGTATTGTTTGGGTGTGCATGTGTTTGTAATCCGTAAAAATGGTATTGTTCCATAGACCTCATGGTTTCTTTGTCTTTCACCCAATGTTTATCCATGCTTCTATGTGTCCTTCAGTCCTTCATTCTAATTTCTGTGTTATATTCCATCACATTTTATTTATTTATTCCTCTACTCGCATACACCCAAGTTGCCTCATACCAAGACCTGGGAAGAATTTATCTCCTCTCTAGACTGAGGAGTGGGATTCCTGGATTACAGAGCACCTTCGAAAGAGCCCTTATGACACAGTGGTTAAGTGCTCACCTGCTAATGAGAAGGTTGGCGATTGAAACCACCAGTCACTCTGCAGGAGAAAGACGAGGCAGTCTGCTTCCGTAAATATTACAGCCTTGGAAACCCTATGGGGAAGTTCTGCTCAGTCCTACAGGGTCACTATGAGTTGGAATCCACTCAACAGCAATAGGCGTCAATGGATAGGACACCTGTGTGCCTACTTTCACGAAGTGCTGCCAGTTTCCAGCCCAGATAGGTGAGCCAATGTGCATTCTTTCCAAAGTGCATGACATTTTCCAACCTTCTCATGGTGACCAAGTAAAGTGGTATCTGGCTGTTTCATTTGCATTTTCTAATAACTAGGGAGTTTTAGCAAAGCTCAAAGTACATCTTAACCAATAAGCCTCCCTCTTCTAAGATTAGCCTTTTCATATCCTTAGATTATGGGGGGGGGGTGTCCTGCCTTTTTCCTGTTTATTTTTCTGACTTCCTTGAAGATTCTAGACAATAATCATGTTAAGGTTTTCTACACTGCCTGTATTTTGACAGTCTGTCATTTCTGTGTTAACTTTCTTTCTGTGGTGTTTTTGGCCAAACAGAAATTCTTAATTTTGTGTCCATATGGTTTTAGTTACACATTTAATAATAGTGCATATTTTTTAATGTCATTGTGTTTTTGTTTTGTTTTGTTTCAGGGATGGCTAGTTAAGCCTGGCTTATTACTAAAACGGCAAGGAGGCCACATGTTCTGACCTCCTCTAATCTCACAAGAGGAAGACAGGATTACCAGCAGTAAACCAAGGCCTATTACTGCAAGGCCAGACATGCTGCCTCCCTCCAGCCCTTTCACCAACCGTTCCTCCCAGAGCACCCACCACCTCTCTCCTGAGTTCGATAATTCGCTGCAGTGGCCACACAGAGCTCACAGATTATGAGGTTTATTAGGGAAGCACCAGGCTACAATTTGAGTTCAGGAAAAATGCTCAGTCTCTCTCTCCAGCCCACCGTCCCTCAGCCAACAGTCTCTCACAGTCTCTTTCTCAGCAGTGCTGGTCCCTCGGTGTCTCACTCAGCAATGCGTGTCTCTTGCATCTCTTTCCCAGCCACGTGTGTCTCAGGAGCCCGTGTCTCTTTCAGCAGCACGTCTTCCTCCACCAGCAGTCAGAGAGAGTTCTGCCTTCAGGAGGCCTCCTTTTTGAGCCCGGCAGGGTGGTCAAACTAGCCAATCATAGCATCAGAACTCTAAGCACCTGAGAGAGAGTGGGCACCTCCCAGAACATTGTTTTGTGCCACCCCCAACAGAAATACTCCAGGTGGACACCTTCAGCAATCAGGAGCTCCTCAGTTGCTCATAGCAAATCCCACCTTGGAGTTTACAAAGACTTATGGGTAGAAAAGCCACACAAAGTAATTTACTATACCACACTTATTTACTGTAACAGTCCTTACATTACAAATGAAATCTTATGTGAAGTGTTTAATATTTTCAGACTACTTTTATTCATATCTCTTTTGTCTTTATAAATGCTCAGAAAAATAAGTGGAACAGTGTTTTTCCTATTTTAAGGATGAGAAAACTAGTTTGACTCAGAGAGGCATAGAGACTTGCCCAAATCCACATAGCTAATTTGCGGCCAAGTCAGAATCAGAAGTCAACTCTCTTGTCCCCCTCAGTCCAGTGATATCAGGATTATTTTCAAAAAGGCACTATCACTTTAAACTTCTCTTTGAGAAAGTGATTCCCCACCTATGAGACAGTCACACCAAAACATGTTTTAATAAGTCTGGATTGACTTATTAAAGAAGTCAGGCAAATGGTCTTCTCAAAAAAGGTAGGTCCCAGCCTGACGAAGGGTCACTCATTCCTGAACACTCTTGTGGGAGATATGTTTCCTCAATGAGTCTTGCTCTGTTTGTAGTGACAGCAGATAAATTATGGTTCTCAAGGTGATCCATCTGGTAAACCTGCTGTTGGATTATAGGGATGGGATGAACATTGGTCAAAGAAGAACAGAAACTTGGATATGAAGGGTGGAGGTAGGAACAAGTTCCTAGTCACCTTCACATCATAAAATGTCCTCCCAGAAAATGAGTGTGTAGTTAATCTTGACCTCAGGGTAGGTCATAAAAAGATGGGTTTGAGAGAAATATTGGACTTTGGCCCCTAAATCGATGAATGCTATCCTAGGATGGAACTCATGAGCTAGAGGTCGGGATCATTTGTAGAAAGTGAAGCTGAGCTCTTGGCTCCCACTGGCGGAGAGAAGGGTGATTGAATGATGGGGTGATGGACCACTTGTTCTTCCATGTGATCTTAATTACATTACAAAATGCTGTTCATCAGCAATTCATGGACAAGGAGAGAAAAGCTAGTCAGTTAGGGCTTTTTAATCTTGGCATGTCCTTCAGCACCACAGGCAATTTGCAGGCAAAACCCGTGTTCTCTAGCTGAGCATGTCTTCCTCATAAAAAGATTCCTTTTGCATAATCCAATTGAGCAAGTCTTGTAGACTGTACCTTAAGAAGAATCAGATTTTCAAATACTTGCCAAATGAGCTTGAAAGATTGTAATAACAACAGTAATTACTTGAGGATGCTTCCTGTGTGCCAAGTACTGTGCTTACCAAGCATCCTTTCATTGACTCTGGAGAAAAATAACCTCTAGGGCATAAGTACTATTATTATCTCCATTTTGCTGATGACGAAATTGAAGCATAGAGAGGTGGAATGAGTTGCCCACAGTTACAGAGTTAATAACTGGCAAAACTGGGTTGAAAATCCAGAATAATCTAGATCCAGAGTTGAACTACAATGTTTTCAAAATTTATATTTGTTATCTATTGCTTTATAACCAATTCCCCCAAACTTTAACTGCTTTAGACAACAAACATCTCTCACAATTCCTGAAGGTACAAAGCCCATGGCTCTTCCCTCCGGAGAATGGGAGGCAACCTGGTTTTCTCTTATGAGGCAGTTCATAGTCAGCTGTCTGGCTGGAATTCCCTGCTTCCCTTTCTGTTGGAATGAAGAAAAATAAGGTGTTCTTCCCCTATAGAGATGGCAGCTACTGGAAAGCAAGCTCCCAAGTCCTTAGGTAGTCTAGCCACAGGTGTTGGGATTCAAACCCAGGGGGGTAACAAATGTGCTTAGGGTAGTGAAGCTAGGGCTTAGCTGCAGAGTGAAATATGGTAGAGAAACTGTTTTAAGACAAACCAAACATTTAGCTCCTATTTACTGTGGGGAAATTAGGGATGCTCACTGAGGTTCTGTAATCTATAGTCTTTGATGTAAAGCACCAAGAAGAGAACCTGGAACATAGGAGGTACTTAGTAAATAGAAATGTAGTGGCAGTTGTTATTGTCATTTCAACTTTACATGGCTCTTGTAAGCATTAAGATAACATATGTAATTATGTTTAGTATACTTACTGCTTTTTAGATTGTTAACTTCCATGAGAGTAGGAACCATGTCAATCTGCCTTATTTACTACCATATTCTCAGTACCTGACACAGAGAAGATGCCAAGCAAATATTACCTGAATAACTATTCCTAATGCAGAACCACGTACATGCTAGGTACTCCATGATTGATAAATATCAGCATCAGCATCACCACCACTACCACCACCACCACCACCACCACCACCACCACCACCACCACCACCATCAGCATCCCCAACCCTAAGAATACCCTCTTGTGGTAATTCCCCTGTGTTCTCTATCACCATGAGACCTAATTCCACTTCCATTGCAGATATTTTTTATTCACAGAGAATTTTGTTTATTTTTCCCACTGTAACAAAGTATATGCTTCACTATGTTGGTCTATATTGTTATGACTCAAGGAAAAAGATATACCTTATCCCTAAATAACCTTAACAAGTTCTGTCAGTAGATTCACCCAAAATCTCTTGGTATCATCCTTTCCTGAGATAGAATCTCTTCTCCACCTTTTGCTAACTACGTGGTCTTGGAAAAGTTAGTACATCTCTCAGGACCACATTTATAAAATGGAGAAAACAGTACCAACCATATATTGCTGTTGTAAGGAACAACTGAGATGTTCTTTCTCCCAATTCTTACGTATGCCTGTTCTATGGTAGATCTTCCATAAATATTCATGGAAATTTTTGGATAAATGAATGACGTAACTTGTGTTCCCAAACTTCACCGCACATTCTAAAACTTGAGCTAGCACTAGAGAAAGAAGAGATCTTTCCAAACTTGAGGGAACTCTGAAGAGGTGGAACATCTAGACTCTAGGACTCAGTATGACTCTGGGCAAGTCCTAAGATGTGATTCAGAGCCTCAAGTGCCTTATCCATTAAATAAGAGGAAAAGCTCTGCTGGATTGGGTCTTCCACATAGTAAATTTCTGACAGTGGGATGCTTGAGACCAATACTATTGTTTGGTAGGTATGATTGCTTACTATGTGCTAAGCACTGACAAATGTCTGCTGTATAATACCATGGAACCCACTCAATGCTCCTGTGACTTGATATTATTTTACAGATGGGAAACAGAAACTCAAGGGAATATATTCTAGAGCCAGGATTTGAACCAAGATGTCTCTCATTAGAGAGCCAATAGGCTTTACTTCTTAGTTTGTTGCACGAACCATTCAGTCACAAATATAGGCACCTCCAGTCTCAGTCAAGGAGAGCTTTGATGAAGGTTTACCAAGGCCTGGAGAGTTTGAGAGAGGTCTTAGCCACTTCCATTTATTGAAGTTATGATGTCCCAGTGTATTAGAACAAAGGGAGAGAGGAAAGAAGGGAGAGAGAGAGACAAGAAAGACAGTAAAAAAAAAAAAAAAGAGACATAGTTACCAAAATGTTGTTATGTTAGATTGTTTGTGTTTTTTTTTTTAATGTTTACATTTAATTCTTATGTTTGTATGGTTGTGCTGATGACAAGTGTGTGTGTGTGTGGGGGGGGGCAATAACCTCAAAAATCCCAATCGAGGTCCTATAAGATTGAGAGGCCTGGGCAAATGGCTTCCTGTCTTTCCATTTCCTCCCTTCCACCCTTTCATGACTCCCATAATGAGAGGCCCTGGGTGACATTGAAATATAGCCTCAGCTAGCTTTCTTGGCAGATCCATAGAAGGAGACTTCTAAGACACTAAAGCTGGTGAGAGGAACAGTAGCAAGTCCAAGGCTTATATCATGTCATAGGTTTGACAAGACATAGATATTAGGACCACAACCCACACAACCTTCAGAAACCCTCCTCCAAATGCTTCCTCCATTTTTCTCACATGAATTTGATTCTTAAAATAGTGACAGTAGTAGTAATAGTAACAAGAGCTCACCCATAGAGGGCTATTCATATGTGTGATAAGCACCCTAAACATAATGCATTCTTGCCCACAATTCTGTAAGATAGGTACTATCATTAGTCTGTACCTTTTTTCTATGTGAAGCAACAAGAGAGATTAAGGGATTTACTCAAGGTCAGGAAGTGTCTATATTGCAGAGGCAGGATACAATCAGTGACCATGGCTACCATTTATTGAGCACTTACAATGGAATTGTTACAAGGATTAAATGGAATAATTCATGTAAACATTTAACCCAGCATGTCACATCAATCCTATTATTCTAATCATCATCCTCTATTTACAGATGGGAAAACCAAGACTTAGAGAGGTCAAGGAATAGCTGGAAATACGCAGCTAGAAAGTGGCAGAGCCATCCAGTCTGTCATGTGCCTAAATGCAATTGCAGATGCCCTCTGCCCCCTGGCCTCCCCAGGAACTGATTAGAAGCCAAGAAGGTGAATTTCTGACAGTGTGGCAGCGTCACCTTGCCTGGTCTCCCTAAAGTTTCTGTGCTGTGAGTTCCTGGCTTTTTTTCTTCCAAGTGCAACATAGGAAAGAGTTCCAATCTCTTAAAACATGCCTTTTCCTCTTAAGGCTAAGTTTGATAATCAAATAGATTGTTCTATTCCATGTCTACATCAGATTTCTTACAAAAGGTGGGTATTGTTTGTGGCACCTTTCGTAGATTTTTCAGTAATCTTTACATATAGCAGCACAGACCCATTCTGGCCAGCCCAAGCAAGGTTTTTCCCGTCATTGTGTATGTAATAATCTACCATTTTATATTTATTTCATCAGTTTCAACAATTCACAAGAACACCCATAATCTTAGATCCAGTAATCAACTGTTTCAGAATTGCCCCATCCTAAATTTAGGCCTTGAGCTTTGTAATTTAGCTTGAGAGCTTCACTGTTGAGTGCCACTCTTTCACGGATGAGGGAAAGTGCCACTGTTTGGGCTGTATTTAATTCTTATTATTTAGTGAGTTGAACTGGATACCAAGGGGTTTAATAATGGAGGGTATAATTGCTTTAACGCTGTGAGGGCACAAGGCTGCCGACTTTCCCAGTCTTTGCTAACTCTCTTACAAATGAGACATTGTTACTCAGTGGGGCTTTCCTGCTTCAATATTTTAATAAAATAAATATCATCCCAGAGCAGAAATTGTGGAGGGATCAGTTAAGAAGATGAAGCTACACATGAGTGCTGACATTCACTGACTGAGAACTTGCTAAGTACGTGGCACTGTGCCATTAGCTTATTTAATCTCACAACAACCTTAGAAGGTAGGTACTGTTACTATCCCATTTTACAGAGACTTAAAGGGATGATGAGTATATAGTGGGTCACATAGTCATGGCAGAGCTTGGATTTGATCTCATGAACATCTAGACGATCTAGAGTACAGGTTTGCAATTCCTGTTGCATTGCCTTCCCAGAACAGACCTCTTTAAATTCTTTTTGCAAAGTACTGTGGAGAGAATAAAGGAGCTCTGGTAGCACAATGCCTAAGGCATTTGACTGCTAACCAGATGGTTGGCAGTTCAAACCCACCAGCCACTCCCACAGAAGGAAGATTGGGGCAATCTACTTCTGTGAAGGTTTACCTCCTCAGAAATGAGGGTCACTGGGAGTCAGAATCAACTCGATGACAGTAAATTTTGTTTTATGGAGGGAATAAGGAGCTCTGGTGGCCTGGTTGTTAAACCATTTGGCTGCTCACCAAAAGCTTCAAAACCCACCAGCTGCCCTGCAGGAGAAAGATGAGGTAGTCTGCTCATGTAAAGATGTACAGCCTTGGAAACCCTATGAGGCAGTTCTACCCTATCCTATACATAGGTCAGTATGAGTCAGAATCCACTCGTTGGCAGTCAGTGTTTGGTTTGGTATGGAGGGAATGAGACCTTGGGTGGTTCTAACAGTTAAGCACTCAGCTATCAGCCAAAAGGTTGGCAGTTTGAACCTACCCAGAGACAGCTCACAAAACAGGCCTGGCAATCTGCTTCTAAATGGTCCTAGCCTTGAAAACCCTATGGAGCAGTTCTTGGCACAACATGGCGTCACCATGAACAGGAATCGACACAATGGCAGCTAATGGCGAAAAACAAGAGGGAATGAGAGGCAGACAGAAAACACAATACGTAACGCCTTATAAGAAACTGGAAAAAGTCCCAAATGCGTTGTGAATTCTGGTTGTTTATTTGTCTGTTTCCCAAGTGGACTGTGATAACCCTCCCTACCAGTCAGGATTATCATTGTTCCTATGCCCCCCACCCACCCACCCATTCTTCAACTATGACCCCAACAACTGAGAGAAAATTGGATTTTAATCCAAAGTGTAAAATATACTACGAAGCTGTATCAATTCCCACTGCTAAGACACTTTTCCTTTTGTGGTAAGACTCACACTTGACTGCTTGATGAAAAGAGTGTGTTTCTTCCCTTATCAACATGTTTAAACCCTGCTGACATCAGTAGACATGTTAAAAAATAGATTTAATCAAGGTTATTTAAAGGAGATATAAACTTTTCGCTATTTATTAGTATACTGAGAGTGACATGTTAATGACCTTAAAATCTGAAGTTATACATCTGAGACAATTGAGCAGATTTTAAGACAAATGATGGTAAAATTGACAGCTTATTTGGATAATACATTCTGATTGCCAAGAAATGGGATTAAATTCTAAAATTTAAGCATATTTATCTAAATGTAACTTGGAATTCATCAACGAAACAATAAACGTTTTGAAGTGACAAAATAAGAATCAGTTCTGCTTCTAAAAGTATTTAGAAATCAGAAAGAAAAAAAGAAGACTAGACTTGCTGGGAGCTCTGGTAGCATAGTGCCTCAGGCACTTGACTGCTAGCCAGAAGTCTGGCAGTTCAAACCCACCAGCCACTCCTCGGAAGGAAGGTTAGGCAATCTACTTCCGTAGTGATACTGCTTCGGCAACCCAAGGAGGTGTCGCTATGAGTCGGATCTGACTCGACGGCACATAACAACAACAACAACAGACTTGCTAGGAAATTGTCTACTTTACTACTTTATTTTATGGCAGTAGTTATATTTTGCTTTTTATTTATTTGTTCTCTTAACTCCCTCTCCCAAAATCTAAACTCACCAATCGTTGTACACAATATATATATAATATAGTTGGTTGCTTCATTCACCAAGTACTTCTTGAGTGTTGGATCAGGCACTAGGCACCAGTAATACAGTCGCAAGTAAGACTCAATCCCTGATACCACAGGTACATGCCACTTGGGGGGTACACGGAATGAACACAAAATCAAAAATTTATGTGAAATTTCAAATGATGGTAAATGAGATGAAGAACATAAAGCCAAGTTAGGGGCTAGACAATGCCTTCTTTGGGGCCAGAGCTGGTCAGAGGAGGCCTTTTAATGGGTAGAATCTGAACAGAGACTAATGAGTGAGAGTGTTCTGATCCCTTTCATGTAGCAGGTGGTTATTTTTCATCACCACTGAATCAGCTCTAACTCCTGGGACCCCATGTATAACAAAACAAAATATTGCCTGGTCCTGCCCCATCTTCACCACCATTGGTATACTGGAGCCCATTGTGCCCACTCTTTGTTGAGTGCCTTCCACTTAGCGGACTCATCATCTAGCATTCTATCAGGCATTGTTCTGTTGTGACCCATAACATTCTCATTCACTAACTTCTTGAAGCAGATCACCAGCCCGTTTGTCCTAGTGTCTTTGTGTGGAACCTCCAGTGAAATCTGTTCACCATAGTGACCCTTCTGTTATTTGACTACCAGTGTCATTGCTTCCAGCATTATAGCAGCACACAAGCCACCACATACGCCAACTAACAGGCAGGTATATACCAAGTACTTCTCCAAAACCAGCAGAGAACTAAGGATTTTATCTGAAAGAGAATAATTATCTCTTACTTCCTCTTCCCCATGTTTTCCTAGTTTTGTTTTCTTTGGAAAATATTTATCTAACATAAAATGACCTCAGTCTATCTTTCCTTCCCCTTACTCCCAAAGTGAAGACAAAGCATTTAACTTGTTTGAAGGGCAGCCAAATGTGAGCAGCTCTGGTGAGAGAACCAGTTGTCCTAGTAACTCAGTTGCACCCTTTGGTGTGAAATGCTTCTATTTGGGTGAGGTAGCCTCATCCCTTGGAGTCTTCAGATACCCCTCTCCCTGTAGGAGACAGCTTCACATTTCACAAATGCACATTGCCGTTGAATTGCCTCTTTTGCCAGGACTGATGAAGTGTCAATGGACCTTTCCCATTCATGAGGCTGGGAGTAAGGAGTTAATATGCTAACCTGGAAAGAATTCTGTATGTTGCTTTTCTGGGGTTCACAGCCTCTTTTTTCAACCTTTAAGGGGAGGAGAAAAAGGTAGGGAGATGAGATACTATTTGATATGATCCTCCTAAAAGTCAGGCAAAGTGGTTCAGTGGTAAGATACTTCCATGCAGGAAATCCAAGTTTGATTCCAGCCAGTGCCTCAAGTGCAGCCACCACCTGTGAGTGGAGGCTTGTGTTCTGGTTCCCTAGTGCCGCTCTGACAAGAATATCTACCACAAATGGGATGGCCTTAACAAACAGGAGTTTATTCTCTTACAGTTAGGAGGCTTAAGTTCAAAATGCCAGGCTCTAGGGGCTGGATGAAAGCCCTTCAGCTCTGCCTCCCGCTCCTGCTGTCTCATTGAAGCTAGAGGCATCTCTTCACTCAGGCAGCTATTGGCTGCTGAGGCTAACAAGCCCAAGGTTGAAAGATAAAATGGCACAGTCTCAATGTTACCAAACCACATGGCAGGTCATTGATATGAGTCCATTGAAAGTCCCAGGACCAGCAGAGCATGGCAGGCTGCTGAACAACGACTTGGCTACAAGAAGGGTTCAAGCAAGCCATAAGCTAGAGACCATTCTCAAAACTGCTTCTTATATAGGGGAAGCAGACCACATACCCCAAGCAGCTATTCAGCTGCTCCAATAGATTCCACTATGGAATTAATTACCATTCTCATCAGGGGGAATAACTGCCTCCAGCTGCCCAGCCACTCAACCTGGGCCAGCCAAGTTGACACATAAACTTCACCACAGCTTCCATGCTGTTATGATGCTGAACAGGTTTCATCAGAGCTTCCAGACTAAGATGGACTAGAAAGGAAGGCCTGCGGATCTACTTCCAAAAAATCAGCCAGTGAAAACCCTATGAATCACAATGGTCTGATCACATTGTGCATGGGGTTGCCATGAGTTAGGGGCCAATTAGATAGCAGGTAATAATAACAGCATCATGGAATTCCTTGGTGGTGAATATGGTTAACACACTGCTAAAGGGGCAAGGCAGCCACATCTTCTGACCTCCTCTAACCACACAAGAGGAAGACAGAATCACCATCAGTAGCCCAAGGCCTATTCCTGCGAGGCCAGACATGCTGCCTCCCTCTAGCCCTTTCACCAACCCTGGCACCAACTGTTCCTCCTGCACCACCCACCACCTCTCTGCTTGGTTCAGTAATTCACTGGAGTGGCCACACAGAACTCACATATTATGGAGTTTATTAGGGAAGCAACAGGCTACAATTCAAGTTCAGGAATACACTTAGTCTCTCTCAGCCCACTGTCTCTCAGTTGACAATCTCTCTCCCTTCTCTCCCAGCAGTGCATGTCTCTCACGTCTCTCTCTCAGCAATGTTTGTCTCTCCTGTTTCTCAGCCAGCAGTGAGAGATTTCTTCTGCCTCTAGGAGGGCTCCTTTGAGCCTGGCAGAGTGGCAAACTAACCAATCCCAACATCAGAATTCTATACACCTGAGAGTGAGTGAACTTCCCAGAAAATTACTTTTTGCTGATCCCAACAGAAATACCCCAGGTGGATAACTTTAACAATCAGGAGCTAATCAGTTAGTTGCTCATGGCAAATTCCACCATGGAGTTTACAAAGATGTATGGCTAGACAAGCCACACTATGTAATTTACTACACCACACACACTCAGCTGCTGAAGGAAAGGTTGGAGTTCTAATCCACCCAGAGGTACCTTGGATGAAAGACTTAGTGATTTGGTTGCAAAAAAAAATCATCCATTGAAAACCCCATGGAGCACAGCTCTATCCTGACACACGTGGGGTTGCTGTGAGTCAGAATCAATTCAACTGGTAAACCAGCTACTTGGCATACTTTACCTTATCTAATATTTACAATTTACTTGAAAGCTCAGGAATATTCTGATTTTACAGGTGAGAGAAAACTGAGGCCCAAAGTACTTAAATCATTTCTTCAAACCACACAGTTCATAAGTGGTGAGTTCAGAAGGAAATAATACTGGAATGTTCTCAGTGCTCAATCTATCCAAAAACCTTCTACCTAATTCTCATGGCCAATGCCTCACATGTGGGATATCAAAACTACAAATTAAAGTTTAAACCAAAGAAAGCTACAGTCTCTAAAATAATCATTTCCAATAGGAGAAGATATTTCAGGTAGTAAATTGCCTGCCTTAACAGGGGGTGTCAAAACTGTATCAGCGATTTATAGAGAAGTTGAAATAAGGAACAAGACAAATACATTTGGACTTTACCAAATTCCTCTTACTTTGGGAGGAAGAAAAATATTATTCTCTGGGAATGGGGAAAAAAAATAGATTCATTTCTCTCTGCTATTACGTGAGTCCAGCTAAGCAATAATGCACTGCAAAGCCAAATGCTCTGATCGGTTTCTCTGAGCTGTTATTAAAGTTTGCAAAATATCACTTAGATTCCTCTTGGCAGAGTTTCAGTATTGTCTGTTGAAACTGGAATTGGGCTGGTACTCCTCATTTCTGTTAGACCTGCCAGAGCTGGTGAACCCACCACACAAATCTCCTGGTGCCAAGGCCTTCATCCAGTGTAGGCTGGTGGCACCCCGAGAGCCCACACCCTCTGTTGGCTCCCTGATATGACTCAGTTCAAGAGTGACTGAATCAACTTTCTTTCTCTCTTTCCTCTTTGCTTCCCCTCCCGCACACACCCCAACACTCACATACACAGTTTGACCTTTTACCCTTAGCAAGAATGAGAAAGGAACTACACAGAGTAACAGGTCTAAGTCTGTCTTAGAAGGTGTCCGCCTGATGAAGTTGGGGCCTCTTGGCCTGTATTCAAAGAGAGGCATGAGAACTCTTTTCCTCTCCTGCTCTGGAAGATGATATTAACTCTCCAGAAACATCCCCTCCCCAACCTTTGCTGTCTCTGCTCTTACTCCAGCCCTGTGAGCCTGTTTCATTTCCTCAAATACCCCATGCTCTTTCTTGCCCCAGGCTTTGCTCGTGCTGATCTTCTGATTGGAACACCCTTCCTCTCTCCCCTTCTAGTGAACTGCAGCTTACCTTCTGGGTCTTAGCTTGATCCTTCCCTGATCTTCCAAGATGGTTTAGATGTCACTGCTGTGTGTTACTACAGGGAACCTGAGCTTATCCTGTCACAGCCTTGGTTGTAATTAAATTGTCTCCCCAGTCCAGGTGTAATCTCTGAGACACAGAATGAGGTCTTTTCCTCACCCCATATATTAGGATGGGCTGACTGCTATAACAGATTGACCCAAATGTAAACGTATAAAGCTCAAACACAATAGACATGAATCTCTTAATTGCATAACAGTACTAGGCAAATGAACAGATAGTCAGGAGAGCACTAATCCTTTCAGTCACTCAGTGACTCTGGCCAGGAGAGGCTCTGCCATAATCAATATGTAGCTTTCAAAGCCTCCTGAGAGGTAGTCTCCATTCAATCTAGCCAAAAAGAAAGTGTGAAAGACTGCATCTTGGGAGGCTTTCTAGCCCAGGTCAGGAAGTACGTACATATCCGTTGTTCACTTTCTATTGGTGAGAACTTAATCACATGGCCATGCCTAATTGCAAAGGATGCTGGGGCATATTCCCTGGATGAGCAAGCACTTACTCTTTAAAACTATTTGGAAAATCCCAAACAAACTTGTTGCCTTCAAGTTGATCTTTACTCAATCTTAACTCTAACAGTGAGTGACCCTGTAGGACTGAGTAGAACTGTCCCACAGGGTTTCCAAGGTTGTAATCTTTACAGAAGCAGAATGCCATGTCTTTCTCCTGTGGAGTGGTTTGTGGGTTCAAACTATCTAC
>NW_006921760.1:2632966-2665109 GCF_000298275.1 Orycteropus afer afer
TTTGTTTTCTTTATATTGAGATGTAATCCATACTGCAGACTGTATTCTTCAACCTTCATCAGTAGGTGCCTTAAGTCATCCTCACTTTCAGCAAGCAAAAAACAAAAAAGACTGGGTGGGACTATACAAATGTGAGGTCTTTGTGGTCCACCGATAGGATTGGATAGCTTATTAACAACATAATAAGAAACAGGGCACACTTGTGGGCATGGAACCATGAAAGCAATGTGTATGGAACCCCAACATGGGGATTGGTCAGTTTTGTCATTCCACTTGGCTTAAAGTGGCCCATCCCAAATGCAAAAAAAGGGGCTCTCACTGCCATGAAGACAGAAGAAGAAACAGAAGTGGAGTGTGTCCTCGAACCTGAAATCCCTGCACTGAAACCTCAGAGAGACAGTGGCAGCAGAGGCAGCAGAACCAAGAGACCACAGTGAGATGGAGCTGCAGGCTTGCCAACGCATGAAGCAAGAAAGCTAAGTGCCTTTGGGCAGGTGGCTTGCTGGCAGAGTGGAACTCACCTATCAGAGCTAACAGAGATTTGTGACACTTGCCCAAGCAGGGGGAGGCCAGGCCAAGGCCTGCAGGCATGGCCGAAGGGAGGCTGTCCTGATTGAAGAAATGTATCCTAAGTGTACCTGAACCTGAATTGTAACCTGTTGCTTCCCTAATAAACCCATAATCGTGAGTACTGTGTGTGAATTCTGTGTAGCCATTACAATGAATCATGGAACCCAGCAGAGCAGTAGAGAGTGCCAAGGGAGGGGGAGTTTGTATCAGAATCGGTAAAAATGTTGGAGGGTGGCAGCATGTCTGACCTCGACCTCATAGGAACCAGCCTTAGGCTGTTAATTCTGGATCCACCTTTCTCCTTGTGAAGTTAGAGGAGATCAGAAGACACCGCACCCACACCCTTTTTGCAATTATAAAATGAACAAATTAATTAATGAGTGGAAAACTTTAAGGCAAAAGATATCCCCTTAACATATTCCAAACTGTAATATAGAACTATCTTTACACAGCTGATTGAAATGAAAAAAACTGAAACCCACCCATAATCAGAGAACCAAACCAAAACCAAACTCACTGCTAGTGAGTCAATTCTGACTCATATCTACTCCCATTGCCAAGGCTGTAAATCTTTGTGGAAGCAGACTGCCTCATCTTTCTTCTGCAGAGCAGCTGGTGGGTTCTGTATTAGGGGAAAAGAGATCCCAAATTCAAACAGGCTCAATAGTGAAACTTTTATTAAGCCTTGGACAGGACAAAGACAAAACAAAGATAATAATCCAGGATGAGGGAAACCATCAGCGTGTAGAAAGCTGTATGGAGTCCACTGAGTCATGGCCATGAGGCTAGTTATATATAATTTGGGGGGGAAAAAAAAACGGGAATCATCACAAAATCATGATTGGTGGCAGATCGATTCATCACTGTTGCAAGCAGGACTACGGAAGTGGGGGGAAGACCATGATTGGGAATCGAACATAGGAAAGGGTTACAGGATTTGGTTCTGAGCCTTGGCTTCCTGGCTAAGTGGTGGTCTGGATAGGCTGTGACTCATGACCATGCAGCCTGAGTCTTAGCCACAATGTGGCTACCAAACAATATCAAGACCCCAACCTTAATTTAAGTCAGAAAAGGACACACACAGGCAAGTTCCCTAGTTCTGTGTGGGCTCTACTTTCAGTCATACTCTTCCTGAAGGCAAACTGCCCTTCCCTAGTTTTGTCCTGGAACTTGTGTATCTATGCATAGCCACAATGCTATGGTCAGAAAGAAGCCAAATGGCGTCTGAAACTTATGTTAAGCAGTTGGAACCACCGGCTTTTTGGTTAGCAGCCAAATGCTTTGACCATTACATCACCAGAGCTCCTTAAGCAGAGCTCAGAGAAGCAGGTATAAATATTAAGTGCCTTAACTATCTTCTTTGTTCCTTCCTGGACTACCAATGCTTGGCACTGCACCCAGCATATAGTTTATGCTCAGTGACTATGGGCTGACTGTATGAGTGATTGGAAATTGTAGACTGTTGAGATCAGAAGTGACTTAACATCAAGTGTATGTTGTGCTAACCCAGTGATCTTCCTGTACTAGCAAGCACTCTCACTCCCCAAGCAGCACCTTCCATCTCCCTTCACCCAACAGTTAGAAACTCCTTCTTTCCACTGAGCTGAAACCTGGCTCGCTGCACCATCCCCATATTGGTACTAGATCTCTCCTTTCTGATCATACAAACCATGGGTCCTCCAGGGGTGCTCACACCTAGCTGTTCATCAGAACCACCAGAGGAGCTTTTTAAACCCTTACCTAATATTTATGCATGACACCCTCCCCCTCCCTACTCCCCTCCCCCTCCCTACTCCCCTCCCCCCTCCTCCCCCTTTTCCCACGTGACAGGCACTCTCCTCCTTTTACTGGCAGATTATATCTCAGGAGGAGGCATGGTATTTCTGCCCCCCAGAACTCATAGGGTTTGAAGCATCTGATGCAATAAATGTAGATAATTGGGTTTCAGCTCTGAACTTTAGGTGGCAGTCATTACCGGTCACAGTAGGGCAGCAGTGCATATTCTCTCATTCCAGGGAAGTCTTCCCAGAGGGGAACTCTATTTGTGAGCTTCTGTAATGAAGGGGAAACCAGGGAGAGGATAGGGAAGTTGGGTTTTTCTGAGTTCTTTCATCTTGATTCACTTAGTTGAAAGTCTGAGCCCAACCCAAGTTAACTCATTAAGTTCCCACAGTTTGTTGTAGCTTTTCAGCCTTTAGTCATCATAGTCAACATCATTGGAACAAAAATAATGGCAACAGTGCCTGGGGAAGTGGGAAGGACAAGTGTAAAGGTCCAGTGTGAAGGTGGAAAGTAAGAGGGGAAAAATTAACTGTAAAAGGCAAAATGATTTGGGCTTCGGGGAAGCAGGAAAGAAATCAGGGTGGGAGAGAGTGTATCTGGACATTATACCATAGACACATTTGTCCTAAGTTTTATGTCTTAGTCATGGTCACTACTCTTTCCTTTAAGGTTGAGGATGTCCTTATATGAAGAGGGACAATTGGAAAGTACGAAGGATAAATTCATTTATAATCATAATACCTTATATTTAATAAAATGTTTTTCTTAAAGTAACGTGTTCAATTACATTCCTCTGCATGAGGCATAAGTTTTATATCAATCTTCTTGTCTAATAAGTGAAGAAAGACTCAGAAAGGCAAAGTGACTTACTCTGTCTCATACTGTGTTGTGCCAGGCCCAGATCTTTCAACCAAAGTCTTTTAACCCCATGTCCAGTGTGCTCTATTCCTATGTGGCCAATGGTTTATGGAATGCTCTACGCATTCACACTCACTATTCTTCAATTTTTTCCTAATGGGAAAAAGACTCACAACACCACACATATATCCAAAGCACCCATGTTCCTCTGAGCTGCTCTCATCCTCAGCTCACATGTTACCCTCTCTATGAAGTTCTTCATGACTCCTCCAAGCTCTGACTTCATACCTTCTTCTGTTGTGTACGCGTAGAACTTTGTTCCTACCCTGGTTATAACATGGATCTCACTGAATTCTAGTTATGTTTACAACACTCCCACACATACCATGCTGACTTTCTTGAGGGAAGAGATAGTGTATACACTCATCTTTGTGTCCCCAGCATCATGCACAGTATATAGTATAGAATGGATCCTCCATAAATATTTGTTGAATGGTTGGACGGTTGCATGGTCAATGGATGGATGGACAGACAGATGGATGGGTGGATGGAAAATCTTTCAAGGTTGAGATTAAAAGAGATATACAAGAAGCCAGGATATTGTCAAAGGAGGGCTTTCTTGACATTCTGATAAAAATTAGATCCTTCTGATGCTTTTGGTTTAGATTTTATCTATATTCTTTACTTATCCATATTACTTATCCATATTCTGCTGGAATTTCCATTGTTGAAATATTTATTTGGCATGAATCTTCATGCCCAGAAGAGAAATAGCTTGTCCCAGGAAGCATGGTGTGGGAGGGAGAGCACAGTCTCCAGATAGCCAGGATGTGAATCATGCTTCTATGAGTTATTGAATGTATGAATTCTTGCTAGGAACTTAGCCTCCTGATGCCGCGCCTTCCTGATCTATTAAAAGAGAGCAGTAATGGTACCCTCTGTACAAATGATCTGTGAGGATTACATGAGATGTTAAAAGTAAAATGCTTACAATACACCAACACTTTGGACAGAGTATGACAGAGTAAGCACTCCATATGCAAGAGTTCTGTCTTCCTACTGCATATAGCTGAATCTCTGGGACCCAGAAGGCTTGGCCAAACCAGCTCTGTATCTGAAGACCCAGCTTCGGAAAAGCCTGAAGTGATGATGGAGGCAGTTTTGTGGACTAAGCAGGCTGTGGTTCACTGCGTCCTCAGATGAGTTGCTTCCCTTTTCTGAGCTCAGTGTCATTGGCTGTCCTGGCAGACCTTCCATTATTCTTCAATGAGCCCACAGTCAAGCTCTGAGTATTACTCCTCCACTTGGCCTGTTCTGCAATTGGAAATGGACTGTAAGCTCCTTGAAGACAGGGACTTTTATCCTTGTCCTTGCAGGCCCAGGCCCATCTTGCTTCTCAGGAGGCCCTTCATGAAGTTGTGCTGAGTTGAAATAAACTTGGCTAAATCACTTAATGTGCTCTTTGGGGGTTCAGTCAAGCTCCTGAACAGTAAGCCCCAGAAAGGTTCTGGCTCATTAACCCTATTCCCGTGCAAGCAGTTAGTGAACTTAATGATCCTGCTGCCCTCAGCATGGCACAAAGCCCCCTCGCCCAGATTCCTCCTGGGTCCTCTCTGGAAACCAGAGGCTGCCAAAAGCCCTGGCAGTCCAACTTTCCCTGCAGGTTTGGGGAAGCTCAGCTGGACTCTATAAAAATGGGGTGACCTTCTCTTAGGTTCTGGGCAACGTAACCTCATACTCAGATGAAGGGACTTACCCTGGAGTTGTGGCTCTTATTTTTTTATGCCAGTATCTCTCTAGCACAGTGTCTGCCAACACTCAGAATGAGTGGACAAACGAATGAACGAAGAAACGAGTAAACGAAGAAACGAATAAGGCATAGTTTTTTGGAAGTATCAGTGTCGAGATGTATTGCATTTAGCTAATAGAGGGAGAAGCCTAGGAAAAGCTACTCTTAATATAGTCTAATTGTTTAAATTAAAAAAAAAAAAAAAGGAACCTTGGTGGCTAACAATAAAGCACTTGGCTGCTAACCAAAGGTTGGCAGTTTGAACCCACCCAGTGGCTCTGTAGGAGAAAGACCTGGCCATGTGCTTCTGGGAAGATTACAGCCTAGAAAACCCTATGAGGTGATTCTCCTGTGTCACATGGGGTCGCTATGAGTCAGGAGCAACTCAGTGACACCCAACGACAACCACGACAATAAGAAAAGAAGTCTCCCATGAACGATTGTGTGACATAAGCACAGGGCAGGGGAAGGATGTCAGACTCCTCTGGCCGCTTCTATAAACACCCTCCCCAACCCTCTGCCCTTTCATGAAGTCTCAGTTGAGAAATAGCTGTAATAGGTGAGCAATGATAATGTCTTTGAGTAGAGATTGATGGAAACAGGTATCAGCCCAAAATATTTTTAGAGCCAGAAATACTGTTTGCTCAACAATAAGTTACATCAAAGAACTTCAACATTTCCCACGGAGGTCAGCAGTTCTGCAAGTGATGTGCTGAGATTCACACCTCTGCCAGCAGCTCTGCTCCTGGCCTGAACAAGAAAACAGCTAATCTGTTAACGTCAATAACCAGAAGAGGCGATTTTGCCTTTTCTGATTAATGTTCAGGTGTGTCTGTCTCTGAAGAGCCAGCCTCTGGAGGCTTGTTAGGCCATGGTTAAAAATGCACAAGTCCCTTTATTTAGAGATTTGTTTTTCTTCTTCTTCTTCTTTTTTAATCTGGAAGCCAGAAATATAGCCTGCAGATTTCTTTCCTGGGAGAATCTTAGAGGTATCCTGTTTCAGCCAGCGTCATGTCACTGTTGTTCCCATGATCGGTGGCATCTTTAAGCAAACCGTGTGGCCAAAACTAACCTTGGTTTTCTTCTGATTTTAAAATATTGCCCTTTCACAGAAGGAGGGTTTCTGGGCAGGGAGGGGAGGAGACTGGTTAGGGTTGGGTATGGTAAATGCAGAGTGAAACTAAATGTGCACGTAACGTTGAATGTAAAACAAACTCTTAAAATAAAAACTAATAAATAAAAAACACAAAATATTGCCTTTTGTCTCCATAACACCTGTTACACAGCAATAGTCCTTTCATAGAGTATTTGGAGTTAGAAAATAATAATATTAATACTAGTAACATTGAGTGCTAAGTGTGCTTTGTTCTCTTATTTCGTTGTATCATCACGTTCTAATTTCTGTGTGATGGACGAGGGGAGTCACTGGCTGGACTCAGAGCCCAGACTGCCCCAGAGCCTTCAGTGTGCTTCCCACCCACCTCCCACTCCCAGTGCACACACAACTGTGGTTTTTCTTTTAACACAGCACCATTCTGCACCTAAAATACAAAATAATTTAGTATTCGTTATCTGTGTGGTTCATTGTCTGACTCCTCTCACTAGGATATGAGTTCCGTGACAGCGAGAATTCTTTTTATTCTGCTTGGTTCACTGACGTATCCTGAGCTCAAGTGCAGGGTCTGCTACCTGGAAAGGCTTGGCTCTAGGTTGCTATTGTTGCCATTACCTGCTTAGTAGTACACGCTGTCTCTCTTATCTGTGTTTTTCTGGTGGGAAAACTGAGGTCAAGGGCCACCTGGTGATTACTAAAGAAGACACAGTGAGTGAGTTAGCAAGAAAAACCAGATCTCCTTACTGCCATCCCAGTTCTTTGCCTAAATCCCAACTCAATCTTGCCGTACTTTTATTATGCTGTAAAACGAATAACTGTTTATGAGTTCATTCCCAGGCACATTATTGCTTTTACATCACATCAAAGAACTTGAGACAGGCAAAAGATATAGCCCTATTGATTGTTCTCAGAAACAACTTTTCATCCCGCAAGGAATCCACGTTTAAGGCTCATTTTGAGGACCAGAGCCAGTCCCCAACCGAAGGCTAGCATTTCTACCTCCTTTTTGATCAAGGTAGTAGTGTTTGGTTTTAAGAGTCTTGAAATCAACCATCAACATTAAGAGCCCTTTTCCAATCCTATCTACCAGACTTCTACAACCTTAAAATTGACCTTAAGTCAAATGCTGAGATGGTTTTTGTTCCTGGATACTTAGTAGGTCGGATCAGCACATCTGAAGGGAATCTTCTAGGAAAACTCTGGGTGCTGTAGGAAGCCTATGGGGCCGTTGTACTCTGTCCTAAAGGGTCTCTGTGAGTCAGAATTGACTCAATGGAAGTGGGTTGGGTCTCGGTATAGGAAGTACCAAAGAGGTGACTCAGCCCTGCTCTGAATCAGGTATTGAATCCGTGGGCCAGTTTTGTAGGGTGAAGTCCTGAATGGGGGCTAAAGAAGAGAGTGACAACTTTTAAAACAAAGATGTGTCAAAAGAAAGGGATTTATGTTTGGCTTTCTGAAGGAAAAAAAAAACAAACAAAAAGAAAGGACTCCCAAACCCGTCAAGAGAATACATTTATTTGAGCATAAATTACTGTAACATCACTGGCAGCAAAACACACCTCCTCATCCTTGTATTGATTTCTCTTCATTCTGTTGTTCAAACTGAAATATGTCGCTCTCGGTAGAAGACATACACAGAATCATTTTTCTGTGTCTGATTATGAGCCAAGGTGAATCTGCTGTCATGTTTATTTGCCGAGAGTTGGGGGGCTTAGCTGTGGTTTTAAGAAGTTAGCTGGCTATGTGCATTAAGCCTACAACCTTGACTTGAGTAGTCCCATCCTCTACTCAGGGAGGTACTGCAGTCATTCTCTGCAATGAGGATAGTAATGATCATGGTAATACAATAATAGGGAGTATAAATGGTTCACATGCTCTACTGCTAACCAAAAGGTTGGATGTTGGAGTCTACCCAGACGTGCTTGAGAAGAAAGGCCTGATGGTCTACTTCCATAAAATTAGTCACTGAAAACCTTACAGAGGATGGTTCCACTCTGACTCGTATGGGATCGCCAACAAGTAAGAGTCAACTCAATGGGACCTGGTCGGTTTAATAATAACAGGTCTCATAAACCTGTCTACACCTTAAAAACACTTTCGTATACCGGTTTGACTATATTATTGTAAAATCATCCTGGTTAGGTATGACATGGATTCTTATCATCTCCATTTTGTACATTGGAAACTTGAGTTAAGAGGAATTATGGCCCTAGGGCACATAGCTGGTAAATAGCAAAGCCCAAATCCAAGTTCCTCTGGCTTTCAGGATTTTCCCACCTCACAAGCTGCTGCCTGCTCACCTAGGCATCCTGCAGGCATCTCAAATATCCAAAATCAAACTGTTTTTCTTCCCCTCACAAAACTCACTCCTCTTTGGTGTTTTCCCTCCTTATTTCATAACTACCCATCTCCCCCACCACCCAACTTAGAAACCTTGGTGTCTACTTGAATATGTGTCCTGTCTCACTGCACACTTCTTAGTGTTGACCAAGGGCCTTCATTTTTGAAACGGCAATCAGAGGTGTCCCCTCTTACTGTTGGCACTGGCACTGCACTGATTGAGACCTCCATCGTGTTTTGCCTGGACTACACTAAAACTCAATAGCTTGATTCAGTCAACAAATCATCACTAAACCTCTTCTATGTGCCAGGCACTGTGCCTGGAGCTAGGGAGACTATTCAGACGAAAAGCAAAGCATGGCTCCTGTTCTCCTGGTGCTTCTGCCCTCTATAAACAGCAATCAATCACTCCAGCAAATGTGGAAATACAGCTATGACAGCTGCTACAAAGGCAGATACAAGAGCATTCCACCTTCAGTACCAGCCAGAGTGCTAGCTCTAGATCACAAACGGGATCAAGGCACATCCTCTGCTTTAAAACGTCCATTGCCTGCCTATTGCCTGCACGATCAGATCCAAACACATTAGCCAGGAGTACAAGTCTCTTCATGCTTGGGCTCCAAATGGTGGATTAAGTTGCAAGCCCTGGCTGCCCCATTCCCCCCACCCACCCCTCACTCAATTAACTCATCCTTTGACTAAGCCCATATCTGGTTTTTTTTTTTTTTTTTTAAACTTCTTGCCATTGTGGAGACAACGCTGCTTCTTCATTGTTCCACATCTTTGCTTAATCAACACTCTTCCAGAAATGCTGTTCCTCTCCCTGTACTGGGAGCTATCTTACTCATGCTTCCAGATTCAGCTCAGGTGCCACCTCCTCCCCGGGATGTAATTCATTATTCCTTACGTTTTTTAACATGTTATCCACACACTAATATAGCACTTTCTCCATTGTAATGTACTTAGTTACTTTCTTTTCCCACCCCATAAGATGGTGAACCACTTGCTGGCAGGGCTTATGTTTTAATTAGTATGTTGTTGTTGTTGTTGTTGTTGTTGTTGTTGTTATGTGCCGTCGAGTCAGACCTGACTCATAGTGACCCCTCCTTGGGTTTCCGAGGCAGTTTCCCTACAGAAGTAGATTGCCCCATCTTCCTTCTGAGGAGTGGCTGGTGGGTTTGAACTGTCAACCTTCTGGTTAACAGTCAAATGCCTTAGCCACTATGCTACCAGAGCTCCTTTTAATTAGTATAGGTTTGAATTCCTGTTGTGGTTTATTATTATTGTTATTATTATTTCATAGAACCAGACCATAGATGTGTAATTGTCATTGTTGTTGTTGGGTGCTGTTGGTAGAGAAGATAGAAACATCTTGATCATTTATTATGATTGTCACCCGTGTCTCCAGTTTCTCAGCAGCATCTCTTCTCACCCGTTTAACATCCAGAAATTTTCCCTCCTGTTTTTTAGCTCATGTGCAAATCATTCTGGAAGTCTTCCTAGTTTCATGTTCGACCAGATGTCTTCTCTTCTGTCTGCACATTTTCTCCTCTCCCCTCATACCACCCCCTCCCTCAACATTGTAGCATCTGAGGCAGGAGCCCTGGTGGCACAGTGGTTAAAGCACTTGACTGTTAACTGAAAAGTCAGCACTTCAAACCCACTAGCCGCTCCATGGGAAAGAGATGAGGCAGTCTGCTTCTGGAAGGATTTATAGCCTTGGAGACCCTGCGGGGCAGTTCTGCTCTGTTCTGTAGGGTCACTTTAAGTTGGACTCCACTTGATGGCAGTGGTTTGGTTTGGGTTTGGAAAGTCATTGACACAGCACACAGGTTTTGCATATTTGTGTAATCACTGGTTAAATGATCACCTGGCAGCTATATTAAAATGTGGAAGAGTTATTTGGTGGGAAGGAGCCCTGGTGGAATAAGTGCTCAGCTAATAATAAGAAGGTTTGTGGTTTGAACCTACCCAATGGCTCCATGGAAGAAAGTCCAGGTGATCTACTTCTGTAAAGATCACACCCAAGAAAACGCCCTGGGGCAGTTCTGCTCTGTCACATGGAGTCACCATGAGTTGGAGTCACCTCGATGACACCAAACAGCAACATTCTGTGGGAAGGCTTTGATCTGTTTTTCCTTTGTTTATTTTTTTGTGTATTTTTAAAAGGGAAGTAAAACATCAAGAATGAATGAAGCAACTGTCAACTGTTTCTACCACCTTTCCAACCGAGATCTGTGTCTAGATTTTGTTTCTGCTAAAGTAGCTTGACTCATGATTATTCTCAATTAGTTCTCAGGATTTGAAACAGGAAATTGAGCAATAACTGAGAATAGTTGAGGATAGCTCTTTGAGAAACTGATTTTATAACAAGATAAAAATAGTGGAAGAAGATGTAATTAACTGAAATGAGACTCTCATGAGGGAGGTGAGCTGTTATTATAAACGTATACTTCTGAAAGACCTACAGTTCCCTACAGTCTGGAAACAATAATGAAATAATTTTAGATTTTATTTTCTACAACTTAATATTCACAGAGACAAAGTCATGGAATATAAAATTGTGGGCAGATTATTTGTGTATATCAAAATAATGGATCAAAATCTTTGTAAAGAAGGGACCAGTCCCTGGAGGAGGACATCATGCTTGGTAAAGTATGGGATCAGTGAAACGGGAAGATCCTCAACAAGACAGGTTGACACAGTGGCTACAACGATGGGCTCAAGGTTAGCAGGGATCGTGAGGAGGATAGACTCCATTCTATAGAGTCCAAGACATGTCTGGGGCTTTGGCAGAGATGGATGGAAGACTCAGCTGGGCTCCTCTCCCTCTTCATGCATTCTTAAGACTTCTCCACATGGTCTTGCCACCAGGGTAGTTGAATTTCTCAACAGATCAAGTGGAAGCTGCTAGGCCTAGAAGTGAAATTATAGTGTTTCTTCTGTGAACCTGGGCAGTGTTTCGTTCTGTTGTACACAGAGTCACAGTGAGTTGGAGCCAACTTGACGGCCCCTAACAGCAACATCTTTGTAAAATTAAAAAGTCAGAAAAAAAAATTAATAACTCAGAAGAACTGCTGTATGGAACAAGATGTTACTCACCATTTCCATCACTGAAGGGTATGACTAATGATAGCTTAGTGCATAACCAGAAGGCTCACTCCACTGGCATATGTGCCAAGAGATACTGATTCTTTCAGCCTTAAAGACAGAACTCCCAGGTCAGTCCCCCATCCATGAACAGCCTCACTCATTTAGCCCAGAATCCCAGCCAAACATTATCATTTTCAATGTGTGCCATAGAAAGATTAGGAAGCACTTGAATGTTGATAATAAGGACATCATTCAGTTACACAGTGGAAACTCAGGGACGAATTCTGTTTTGTTTATCAATTGCTCTGTAACAAACTGATTATAAATCTTAGTGGCTTAAAATAATAGCCTTCTTATTATATCTCACAATTTCGAGGGTCAGGAATTTGTGCAAGGCTCACTGGGTGACTCTAAAGCTGCACATGACACTGACTAGGATTTCTCTGTGGTTTTTAGCTAGTGGCTCCTCCATTCTATAGAGTCCAAGTCATGTGTGGTGCCTTGGCAGAGATGGATGGAAGACTCACCTGGGCTCCTCTCCCTCTTCATGTGTTCTTAAGACTTCTCCACATGTTCTTGCCATCAGGATAGTTGAACTTCTCAGCAGATCAAGTGAAAGCTGCTAGGCCTAGAAATGAAATCATAGCATTTCTTCTAAGAACCTCCATTTGTCAAAGCCATAAGAAGCCAACCTAGATACAAAGTTGGAATGGGAAGGGGTAAACTCTACCTGTCAGTGGGAGGAATGTCAAAGCATTTGCTACTGACTTTAACCCATCACAGACTGCTAACAAATTTACCCTTGTCTATTTGATTTAGGAGCTCTGGTAGCATAATGCCTAAGGCACTTGACTGCTAACCAGAAGGCTGGCGGTTCAAACCCACCAGCCACTCCTCGGAACGAAGGTTGGGCAATCTACTTCTGTAGTGATACTGCCTCGGAAACCCAAGGAGGGGTCGCTATGAGTCGGGTTTGACTCGACGGCACATAACAATCAACAACGACAACAATTTGATTTAGAAAGAGCTCTGGTAGTGTAGTGGTTAAGGCATTCGGCTGCTAACCAAAGGATCGGTGGTTCAAACCCACCAGCTGCTCTGTGGAAGAAAGATGAGTCTGCTTCCATAAAGATACAGCCTTGGAAAGCTAATGGGATTTGCTCTGAGTTGGAATCGACTTGATGGCAGTGAGTTTGGTTTTAGAGTTACTTGATTTAGGGAAAGAGCCCTGGTGGTGCTGTGGTTAAGGGCTGAACCTGTTAACCAAGAAAGATGTGGCAGTCTTCTCCCATAAAGATTACAGCCTTGAAAACAGTAGGGACAGCCCTACTCTGTCAGGTGAGGTTGCTGTGAGTCAAAATCAACCTTTTAGCACCCAACAACAAATACAGTTTGATTCAGGATTTATAATTTAGATTTATAACTAGAAGCAATCAATTATTTGTTCATTCAGTTATGTAACAAGTATTTGGAGGCTCTTGCTTGCTGTATCCATAGCACTGTGCTGGCTACTGAGCGAGACTGAAGAGAGTAACAGAGCACAGTCTTTGCCTTCCAGGAGTTTTCCATCCAGATATGAACACAAAACAAACACAGCAAGCAATTAGAGTCTACAATAATATAATTAAAGTGGCAAAATACATATCACCAACCAGTGTAGCCAACACAAATGCCTACAGGGCTCAGGCAAGCAACAGAATTGAGCTGGCCTGAGCAGAGTAGTCAGTGTGATGAAGATGATGGAGAACTGAAGAGTTCATGAAGTTTCGCACCATACCTCCAGGAGCAACCACTGCTCAGCTCTAGCTGGTTATTGCCATGTAAGAAGCGGGGCACAGATGCCGTAACCGCCAGCATAGGACAGGTAGTGGCAAACTCTGGGGCTTGTAGTCCAAATCCAGCCTACCACCTGTTATTGTAAGTAAAGTTTTAGTGGAACACAGCCACACTTACTTGTTTATGTCTTATCTATGGCTGCCTTCACATTACAGCAGCAGAGTCTCAATCTCCTGCATTTTTTTTTTAACATTTTATTGCGGTTTGAAAGAAAGTTTACAAAGCAAATTAGTTTCCTGTTCTACAATTTATACACATTTTGTTTCATGACGTTAGTTTCAATCCCATCAATATATGTTCCCACTTCCTCCCTGGGTTCCGCATTTCTATTTGCCCATCTTTCCTGCCCCTTCCTGCTTTCTGAACTTTGTTTTTGGTCTCATGTGGTTGATTGTTTTGAGGAGCATTTTCCTCACTTGTGTTATTATTCACTTATGTTGTTTTGTTGTTAGGTGCCGTCAAGTTGGCTCCAACTTACAGCGACCCTGTGTACAACAGAATGAAACACTCCCCTACTCCTGTGCCAGCCTCACAATCCTTGTCATATCTGAGCCCATCATTGAAGCCATTGCGTCATCGCGTTAAGGGTTTTCCCCTTTTCCACTGACTCTCCACTTTACCAAGCATGATATCCTTCCCCAGGGAATGGTCCCTTCTGACAACATGACTGTGGTAGTTATGTTTCAACTTGACGGGATCTGGTTTTGAGTCTGCGGAGCTGGATATAATTATTCACCATTATGAGACTGGTAACCAACTCCGTGGTGGAGTCCACTGTGAACAACGGATTAGCTGCCTTAGGGATATGGTCTGCTTCCATATAAGAAGCATTGCGATCTTTGGAAGTTTTTGCCATGCTTGGACATTGTATGTATGTATGTAGCTGAGGTGCCATTCAGCAGCCTGCCATGGTTGCCTACCAATCCTGGGACTGTTTCTGAACTTGAACTAGTGGCCTGCCTTGTTGTTTGATAATCTTGAAACTGTGTCATTGTACTTTTCAGCCTTGAGTTTGTCAGCCTCAACAGCTAGCAACTGCCTGAGTGAAGAGACACCTCTAGCTTCAGTGGGCCGGCAGCAAGAGGCAGAGCTGAAGTCCAGGGTTGTGGGGCTATCACCCAACCCCTAGAGCTGGCACTTTGAACTCAGACTTCTAGCCTCCTAAACTGTAAGAAAATAAAGCCCTGATTGTTAAAACCACCAATTTGTGGTGCTTTCTGTTAGAGTGGCACTGGATGACCAAAACAATGAGCAAAGTAGGTGAGATGAAGTGTGACCATTCTCACTTTCAAGG
The DNA here is from genome assembly GCF_000298275.1 of Orycteropus afer afer. Lineage (NCBI taxonomy): Eukaryota > Metazoa > Chordata > Mammalia > Tubulidentata > Orycteropodidae > Orycteropus > Orycteropus afer. Next base: position 2,647,643 of record NW_006921760.1, read on the forward strand.
ATGATTCTGGCCGTGCTTCTTTTAGGACAGATTTGTTAGTTCTTCTGGCAGTCTATAGTACTTTCAGTATTACTGCCAACACCACACAGCCCAAAAACATCAACTCTTCCCTGGTCTTCCTTATCCACTGTCCAGCTTTCACATGCATATGAGGCTATTGAAAATACCATGGCTTGGGTTAGGCACACGTCACTCTTCAAACAGACATCTTTGCCCTTCGGCACTTTAAAGAGGTCTTTTGCAGCCGATTTGCCGAGTGCAATATGTTGTCTGATTTCTTGACTGCTACTTCCATGGGTGTTGATTGTGGAACCAAGTAATACGAAATCTTTGACAAGTTCTGTCTTTTCTCCATTTAATGTGATTCTGCTTATTGGTCCAGCTGTGAAGATTTTTGTTTTCTTTATGATGAGGTGTAATCCATACTGCAGACTGTAGTCTTTAATCTTCATCAGTAAGTGTTTCAAGTCATCTTCACTTTCAGCAAGAAAGTGTGGTGGTTGTGTTTTTGTGTCAGCTTGGCTAGGCCTGGTTAAGTGGCTGGGCAGCTGCATGTAGTATTCCCCATGATGACACTGGTAATCAACTCCATGGTGCAATCTACTATAAGCAGCTGTGTAGCTGACTTTGGGTATGTGGTCTGCATCCTGTATATAAGCAGCAGCTTTGGGTCTCTAGCTTGTGGCACGCTTGGACCCTACATGTAGCCTTGTCATTGTTCAGCAGTCTGCCATGCTCTGCCAACCTTGGGACTTACAAGGGACTTGACTTAATGGCCTGGTGCATGGTTTGGTAGCATCGGGACTGTACCATTTTATTTGTCGACCTTGAGCTTGTGAGCCTCAGCAGCCAGTAGCTGCCTGAATGAAGATGCCTCTAACTTCAGTGGGCCGGGAGCAAGAGGCAGAGCTGAAGCCCAAGGTCAAGGGGCTTTCACCCAGCCTCTAGAGCCTGGCACTTTGAACTCAGACTTAAAGGCTCTAAACTGTAAGAGAATAAACTCCTGTATGTTAAAGCTATCCCATTTGTGGTATATTTCTGTCAGAGCAGCACTAGCTAACCAGAACAGCAAGGTTGTGTCATCTGCATATTGCAAGTTGTTAATGAGTCTTCCTCCAACCCTGATGCCACGTTCTTCTTCACACAGTCCAGCTTCTCGGATTATTTGCTCAGCATACAGATTGAATGAGTATGATGAGAGGATACAACCCTGACACACTCTATTTCTGATTTAAAACCACGCAGCACCCCCTTGTTCTGTTCAGACAACAGCCTCTGTCAATGTACAGGTTCCTCCTGAACAGAATTAAGTGTTCTGGAATTCCTAGTTTCTCAGTGTTATCCATAATTTGTTTGTTATGATCCACACAGTTGAATGTTTTGCATGGTCAATAAAACACAAACATCTCTCTGGTATTCTTTGCTTTCAGCCAAGATCCATCTGACATCAGCAATGATATCCCTCATTCCAAGTCCTCTTCTGAATCCAGTTTACATTTCTGGAGTTCTCTGTCAATATACTGCTGCAACTGTTTTTTAATTATCTTTAGTAAGATTTTACTTGCATGTGATATTAACAATATTGTTTGATAATTTCCACATTCTGTTAGATCACCTTTCTTTGAAATGGGTACAAATATGGATCTCTTCCAGTCATTTGGTCAAGTAGCTGTCTTCCAAATTTCTTGGCATAGATGAGTGTGCCTCCAGTGCAGCATGTGTTTGTTGAAACATCTCAATGGGTATTTTATCAATTCCTGGAGCCTTGTTTTTCACCAGTTCCTTCAGGGTAGCTTCAATTTCTTCCTTCAGGAACCGTTGGTTCCTGATCATATGTTGTTTGGCTGAAAGATAATTTCTAAGAAGGAGTTCTGTTCCAGCTTTGAAGAGTATCTAAAAGTTAAGGTTGTAGGGACTCCACTGGTTTCTATCAGACCATTATCTGGTCCTTTGTATGATTTTCAATTTTGTTCTACATTTTTATCCTCCTGATTTTTAAATGTTGGAAAATAATTCAAATTTAACCTACCAGCTACCAGTTTTCAACCTCTAGAATGGACAATAAGTGCTTTAAGGATTCACGAGAGCATGAGATGAACGTAAAGTAGAGTGACAATATTCAAAATGTGGTCTGCAGACTAGTGCCAGGATACAAACTGTTTATTACTGATCCACAATGGGATAAGTAACTTGAGAATAAACATTCAGGCTCTCTTATACCTATTTAAAATCCAAGCCTGTAATCAGTGAACATGTCTGTTGGGTATAAACCAACTTGGGTGTTGCAAAAGTTGAGTTGTGAGCTATCCTTAGTGTGAGCCGAATACAGTGGGACCACTTGTGACCAAGCCTCAGAAGAGGGCTCTTAAAGAAGTTGACCTCAAATAATGGGTAAGATTTGGATAAGCATAAGGGGACATAACACTTTTCTAGGTATTAGCAACGGCATACAAATTCAGAGTCAGGACAGCCCTGAGAATGTTCGGGGAAGAGCACAGTCCTGAGGGTGTAGTGGAAGATGTGAGGGGTTGTGTAGAGATTGTGTAGAGCCTCCGACACAGGTTTTGTACATTTGAATTTTAACTTGTAAGGAACATGGGGTCACAAGAGTTCTGAATGAATCACTGAACTCCTAGAATGCACCCCCTCTTTTCTCCTTTCTTTCATGACCTGGTTCACATTCCACCCTCTCTAGAACCAGTCTGTGCAACAGTGATCTCTACTTTGTGTGAAATCCAATTAGCCCTTTTCTCTACAACGAATAAGATCTATTGTTAATTATAGTTCTATATATGTTCTGTCTTTCCTCCCAAATATTTTAAACACTTTGAGGACAAAATCCCCATTAAAAATATCCTCTTTTGCATAGAAGATGTTCATATGGTGTGTGCTGATGAAAAGGACAGGCAGTTTTTAAGAAGACTAATCTGTAAGAGAATCTTAAATATACTAGAGCAGAAGAGATAAAGTGTTATCGAGACCAGTTCGAAGTCTATTGCAATAGCCTAAGGGATGAATGCTGAGACCAGGAACTGGAAAGGAAAAACTGATGTAGGGAGTGTGTACAGTGAAAGAATGTGTGTGTGTGTGTGTGCGTGCGCACGCACATATGAATGCGTGTGCGTGTATAGTATGCCTACAAAGTCTTGTTAGTGATTTCTGAAATTTGCACAACAAATTCATTTTGTTATAAAAACAAAATTGATAATAAACTCCAATCCTTAAAAGAGTTTTCCAGATTATTGAAATTTACCCTTCTCAGCCACCAAATGGATATTTTAAATTGATCATTATCCACATCAGTTATTGATTATGCTACATCTAAAAACCTGCACTAATGGCCCCAGACTGCTGCAGTTCAGTCCTTTTTCTATTTCTTCCATCCTCGATGAAACCAAGCCCACTGCCATCAATTCAATCCCAACCCAAGGCCACCATTTAAGGCAGAGTAGAACTGCCCCATAGGGTTTCCAAGGCTGTAAATCTTTACAGAAGCAGACTGCCTGCCTCCTCTTTCTCCCATTGAGTGGCTTGTGGGCTCAAACCACTGACCTTTAGGTTAACAGCTGACTGCTGTAACCATCTCACCACCAGAGCTCCTCCATCCACTCCAGCCTCTACCAGCTCCTACTAACTAGTGTTATATGTAGGTCCTTGGTGCTATCCTGCTGCTGCCTTTGCAGAACTTGTTCTGAGTGAGGATGAAAGGGTGCTTTATGCTTCTGCTAAAGGTGGAGAGCACTTGGTGTCATCTGTTTTCCTTGCAATGTATAAACTCCTCAAAGCCTTCTCGCTAACATTTAGATTTATTACAGTATTCTAGATCAGGGTTTAGCAACGAGGTTTTCCGCCCCCCCCCCCTCCTTCCTTCCTTTCTTCCTCCTTCCTTCCCTCCCTCCCTTCCTTCTTTAAGAACCAGATAGTAAATGTCTTTGGCTTTGTGAGTTATATTGTCTCTATAGCAGCTACTCAACTCTGCTGTTACAACATGAAGGTAGCCACAGTCAATACATAAACCTGAGAGTGTGGCTGTGTTTCAATAAAACTTTACAAACAACAGGTGCTGGGTTAGATTGGGACTCCTGGTGCCATAATTTGCCAATTGTAGCTTTTTAAAATTGCCAGAATCCTAACTTTCAAAGTAGAGGGTTTTGATTATAACTGTGTTCATAAAAAATTAATAAGTGAAATAGTAGGATTTTTATGAGTATAGAAGTTATATTCCTCTAGCTAGATCATTCGTACTTAGATTTTAAAAAATACTTCAAATAAATTCTCCTAACATAATAATTGCATAACAGCCTGCCTCGCCGCCTTTAACCTGTCATCTGAGTAGTCCAACATAGCCCCTGCCACCAGCCATTGTTCCACTGCACTTTCTATTCCTTTCCAATTTATGATGTCCTTTTACTGTGAGGTGCTGTCTTCTACACTACTGATTTCTGTAGGAAACAGGAGCTTTGCCATCAGCAGGAAAGTCATAGGAGAGAATTACTATTCCATGAATGCTGTAGCTTTAAAGCAAAGGTATTGTTGTTGTTGGGTGCCATCCAGTCGGCTCCCACTCATAGCGACCCTGTGCACAGCAGAACCAAACACTGCCCATCCTCACAGTCCTTGCTGCACCTGAGCCCATCGTTGCAGCCTCTACATCAATCCATCTCGTTGAGGGCCGTCCCCTTTTCTGCTGACCCTCCCCTTTACCAAGCATGACATCCTTCATGCTTGATAGCAAAGCAAAGATAAACACCATTACTTAGTATCAAATTCAATACTAAGTTAAACTATTTTCCTCCGCCTCCAGATTTCCAAATTAAATTAAATACCAAGTTTCTAACATCTGTGCCCATAGCAGATAGCATCCTGCACATACATACCTATTAAAATGCTTCCTGCTTCAGTGATATTTGGAGTTTCTCTGAGACAAAAAAATCCATCTCCTTAAGCCTCCTTAGCTGAACATTGCACTGCAAGACATGAAATGCTTGACAGTAGTGCCTCTTTAGACACAGATGATGCTACCAAGGGCAACACTATTACCATCCACTGGAACACACTGCAGAAATCATGACCTTGGCACACAGGCCACTAGATGTTGAAATAAAAGATCTTGACATCCAAGCATAGAAAGTGAACAACAGTGTGAAATATACTTAGTTGCTGTCTAAAGTGACAGTTCAGCCAGCCAGACTTCTGTCTGTGTGTAGAGCCTTTCTGACAGAAGAACATGACTGATTCCACTCTCTGAGTTTTACTCTGTCAACAGGGTAATCCAGGTCTTCTAGGGATTCCATTTTGAATAATCCATCACTGAGATGAATGAATCCTCAGAGTTTCTCGGTTGTTTCTACTGGGATATTATTCCTTGGAGCCACCACCAGACAGCAAAAAAAAAAAAAAAAATGCTTGGGCTATCACAAGTCCATTTACATATAATTCAAGAATTCTACCCTCAATTTCAAAGTAAGGTTCAAGATCACTGTTTTCCATGCTATAATGAAACATTTTCCCTCTTACATATTTTCCTCCTTCTCTATTTCATTCCTGTACTCACCAGAATTGGCCTAGAATGCACTCATCACATGACCAGGTAAGCATTGAGGAGTTAAGCAGTAGGAGATCCACAAGCCCTGTTCATCCCTAAGACCTCTAGTGTGTGGAATAATTATGCAAGGACCTTGGTCCAGACGTCAGCAGACCTAGATTCACTCCAGGCTCTGCTCCTTCGTATTCTAGAATGGGTCATGCTCAAAGCAACTGTGAAAATTAACAAGGAGGAAATGAATTTTGATGATCTATTGCTGTATAACCCGTAGTTTAGGGGCTTAAAACAACAACAGGTATTACTTCCTCATGATTTTGACATCTGGGCAAGACTGAGCAGGCATCTTTTATCTCTTTCCCACATGGTATTAGCTTGAGCTAGAGGATCAACATCCAAGATGGTGCACTTAAATGGCTGGAAAATTAGTGCTAGCTATTGGCTGCTGGAACTCAGCAGGGCTGTGAGCAGGGAGGGAAGCCTCACTTCTCTTCCAAGTAGGTTTCTGCATGTGGTTTCTTGGCTCACTCAAAGCATGGCACCTGGGTTCTAAGGAGGAAGCAGAAGTTTCCACTCCTTCCAAAGATTAGGCCCAAAACTGGCACAAGGCCATTTCTGCCATATTCTGTTGGTCAAAGCAGTCACAGGTCTGTCTCAGGTTCAAGAGAGTAGGAAGAGGGATCCCACTTCTCTGTTAGAAATAAGGAAAGAACTGTGACAAAGAATTTGCAGCCCTCTCATCCATAGTATTTGAGAGAAGAAATTTCTCTCGAGGTCAGTCATAATGTTGTAGTTTCTGAAGTATAAGTCTTATCCAACACAAAAAACCCACTGTGTCAAGTCAATTCCAACTCATAGTGACCCTATACAAAAAAATTAAAAAAAAAATCCACTGCCATCAGGTCAAATCCAACTCATAGTGACCCTTTCAGACAGAGTAGAGCTGCCCCCATAGCGTTTCCAAGGCTATATATCTTGCAGAAAGCAGATCAGACAGGTTGGTAGGCTTGAACTACCAACCTTTTGGTTGGCAACCAAGTGCTTAACCACTGTACCACCTGTGCTCCTTCTCCAACAAGAGGCAGATGTAAATCCAGAATTGTATCTTTTTGCCAAAAAATGATATCCAGCCTCTGTGCATTATCTGAGATTCATCACGTTCTTATTCTTGTGACTCAGAAGGAAAGGATTTGAGATTTGTTGTGCATCTACTGGGTGCCAGACCCATATTACTTCATTCACCTTATTTCTTTGCATCTGAAACATACTTTTTTTTTTTCATTTATTTTCTTTTTACATTCCTGGATTGTGTATATCATAATGAAGGAAGTCTTAGAATCACTCCAGGTCATCTGGCAGTCTTACGTGCATAGATTTGACCATGATCATTCTTACTTTCATCACTTCACACTCAAGTTATATATATTAGTATGTCCCTGTGGAGTTTAATTACTATTAAAAAATATCTTTTAAAATATTAGACTATAATTTGGCATTGAAACAAAAATTTCTTTTCTCTGTCAGCCATCATGGAATCAATGATGAATTAGTGAAACAAATTTTTTACATTGGAGGAATGATTATCATTTTGTATTCTTTTGTAAAGCAGCAACCATGAGCTTCATGCTCTTGGAAGACATCACAAGTAGATTGAACTGTTATTTCTGTACATGCAAAAGGATTGCTTACCACTCAGCAAACTCATACCTGAAGGCAAAGCAATTGCCAGGTTGTTCTTAACAGAGGAAAGAAATCTCAAGGCAACAAAAAGGCTAATATTGGGCCATGGGCAGGACTATCCAAAAACTATTGTGTCATAATCATCTAATTGGCAGTATTTTTTTTTTCCATTTAAGAATGAAAATGGTACATTTTTTTTTTTTTAAAGACTTTATCTTGGATATAGTACTTACAATCCTATCTATAGTTGCTATACAGTAATAGGACCATTCCCTGGAGAAGGATATCATGGTTGGTAAAGTGGAGGGTCAGCAAAAAAGGGAAGACCCTCAAAGAGATGGATTGACACAATGGCTGCAACAGTGGACTCAGGTATAGCAACTATTGTGAGGCTGGCACAGGACTGAGGAGTGTTTAGTTCTGTGGTACACAGGGTCGCTATGAGTCAGAGCCAACTGGATAGCACCTAACAACAACAACATATAGTAGTTGTCACAAAAATGCTGTCATTCCTTTTACAGGTGAAGAAACTGTCACTCAGAGAGATTAAGTAACTTGACCAGTGTCACAGCTAGCAAGTGGAAGAACCTGTTATTTTCATTATCCTGCACTGATTTCTTAAAATTGTAGGACAACCTAGGCTGGTGCTTTGGAAGGATATGAAAGTTGTGTGATGATAGCCCGTCCATCTCCCCACCTGCAATAAAATTCAAAACTAGGAAGGAAATGCCACTACAGTCTCCCCAACCAAACTGTAACCCCTCAGAGAGAGGGCTTCCCAGGTCCTGGGTCACTGCCCAGGAACTCCTGATAATCCTACTGAGAGGAGTGAACAAAACAAAACAAAAAACTGTTACCATCAGATCAGTCCCACTTCATGGTGACCCTGTGCATGTCAGAGTAGACCAGGGCTCCATAGCTTTTCAGTGGCTGACTTTTTGGAAGCAGAGTGCCAGACCTTTCTTTGGAGGTGCGCCTGGATGTCCTTGAACCTCCAGCTTTGGGTTGGCAGCCAAGCACATTAACTGTTTGACTAGTTGAGAGGAGTAGCTGATGTAAAAAGCTGATACATGCAAAATGTTTTCTAAGAGGCCCCATAAAAGCTAAATAATCAGAGTAACTGCTCTGAAATAGGGATACTTTAAAATAAGAAATAATTTCCAGGAGCTCAGGAGTAGGTTTGGGAAAGACTTGCCTGAACTGTTATTTTAAACATACTTGGCACCTTGCAGAAGAAAGCTGGGTTTAGGCCACTGCTGCTCACTGCCCCTAAGGAAACACCAGGGACTTCACCTTTCCCTTCCTCCCTCACCTTTGCCAGCACCATTGTGGGCCGTGTAGGCAGCCGCTAGGGCCTATCTCTCCCTTCCTAGTTTTCACTGAAAAAATGGAGAGAGGAGGCTCCTAGCGTGTCACTACCATAGTGAGGGAGAGCCTACTGCTCCTGTTACAGTCCTTCAGTATTGATCACATTTGTTCTGCTTAGGAGACTATGCTGAGTCCTCTGGGGAGATACTACTCACAAAATGCAATCCCTTCCCTAATGAAGTTTCCCTAACTAAGAGATTTATAAGACAAGGCTTGGGCATACTTCCTAGTCATTGCTGTAAACAGCAATGAGCACCCCGTCCCTTTTGCTCCCCTGAAATCTTGCTCCTACCTCAGCACACAGCGCATTGTATACTAGTGGTTTTTCTCTGTGTCTCTCAGCAGACTGGGAGCTTCCTAAGGGCAAAGGGCTGTGTGTGATTCACTTTTATATCCCCAGTCTTCATCACAGGGCTGGGTACAGCTATCTAACCCCATTTATCTCATTCTTTCTTTCACTCATTCAACATAATTCGATGGGTATTGGGAACAGGGGAAGATAGGCTTTATAGTAATATGAGAATATTTTTCAGAGAAGTAGCCAATGAGGTGGCCCTGGTAGAAAGGGTCAAATTGGGGCAGGAGGATGAGGAAGGAAGCAAAGGTAGGGCAGTGAGGAACTAGTCCCATCAGTTCCTGTGTCTAGAATGCAGGGTAGACACAGCTAGAATGAAAGGCTGAGGTGTGATAAAAAGACCAAAAACCAAACCCATTGCCATCAAGTCAGTTATAACTCTTGGCAACCCCATGTGTGTGTCCAAGTAGAACTGTGCTCCATAGAATTTCCAGGGGTTGATTTTTGGGTAAGTAGATGAGTAGGCTTTTCTTCCAAGGTGCCTCTGGTTGCACTCAGAGGCCAGTCTTGGTTGCAGCTGAGTGCATGAGCCATTTCCACCAGCTGTGATAATTAAAGACATTGAATATCAGGCCAAGGAATTGTTGGCCCCCAATGGCACGTGATTAAACAAATCCTCTTCCTTTCCTCAGAACATGCAGGAGGCTACATTGCTCTGGATGAGAGGAGGGAACATGGGTACAGGTGGCTTCTCATTAGAAAATTCTAAATGATGTAAAAATAAGGCTGCCTTAGCAACCACAGGCTCTGGGTCTTGTCTGAGATACTGATGTTACCTCCATAAGGAGGGGGTGATGCATAGCAACTAACAGCCAGGGTACCGAGATGTCATCCTGGCTCCATCTGTTACTAGCGGTATGACGCAACCAACCTCCTTGTGCCTCAGTTTCCTCAGTTTGAAAATGGGTGTGATAATCACATCACCCTCAAAGCTGTTAGGAGGCTTACATTTAATGATGCCTGTAAAGCCCATGGGAACACTGCTTCTTGGCACATAAGGGCCCCACGAATGTTAGCTATTATTATCCCTTCTCTTCTGCGTACCTTGGTTTCTTCATCCAAATGGAGATAATAATACTTGTCCCAGCCCATTTCTCCTGGACCCTGATGGAATAAAATGCAATTAAATGTGTGAAAGCAATTTGGAAGTTATGTGCTGCGCGCCGTGGCACGGTGGTGGTAGGGTTGTTAATTACTGCATCCTTGGCTGAAAGTCAATCCCAAGGGCGGGGGCAGGAAGCAAAGCTTGCAACTGGTTCATTCTGGTTTGACACCCTGCTGAGAATTTGCATTTCCACCCCAGAGATGCTGAATCAGAATCTACATTTTGACAAGACCCCCAGGTACATACATAAGCATCACTTGTGGATCTGTAAGACTCTCCTGGAGACTAAAATGTCGGTTCTGATTCAGTATGTCGGGTGGAAATGCAAATTCTCAGCAAGGAGTGGAACCACAATGAACCAGTTGGAAGCCCTGCCAGGGAGGTAGAGAACTCAGGGATCACCAGGCTACTGACCACAGCTGTATGTACTGGAATGGCTTCTCTGGACACAGCAAATCAAGGGGCAGGACTCAGCATTTGACTGGCCCAGAATGATAGGAAGATGAGAACTGGGAAACCACTAAGCTAGAAATGAATGAAGTTTAAACCTCACAGCCTTGTAAGCAGTGTAATTTCAAACATCATAATCTTGGCCATCAGGACTCTACCTGAAATCCCTTCAGCTTCATAATTCTGTGTCCCAAAATCCATTGCCATTGAGTTGATTCCAACTCATAGTGACCCTATGGGGCAGAGTAGAACTGTCCCATAGGGTTTCCAAGCCTGTAATCTTTACAGAAGCAGACTGGCACTTCTTTCTCCCAAAGTGTGGCTGGTGGGTTTGAACTGCTGATCCTTTGGTTAGCACCTCAGTGCTTACCCACCACCTCACCAGGGTCCTTAATTCTGCCATCAAGTCAATTCCAACTCATAGTGACACCCATTGGTTTCCGAGATGGTAAATGTTTACAAAAATAGATTGCCCCATCTTCCTTCCACGAAGCATCTGGTGGGTTTACAACCACCAGCCTTCTGGTTACTAGTCAAATGCCTTAGGCACTATGCCACCAAAGCTCCTTAATTCTGTATGCAACTTGATAAATTGCAAGGTCACACTGATGGCCACCGGCCAGTTTCAGCAATTAATCACAAGGGTCCCCAAGCAAGTTTGCAACTCCTGCCAAGTGGATTCTTTAAGTGGAAACTGTGTACACAAGAGAAATAATCCAATCCATGCAGTTTCATAGCAATGTGCTTTGTAGCTCTGCCAACACAGAGAAATTATCTGTTATCATTAAGACATCCAAGTCTCGTAACTTTTTCCTCAATGGAAATTAGTACTTACCAGCCCAGGGAGGATCTTTAACCTAACTAATATAGACTGCAACCTGTTGAGAGCTCACCAGTCCGGTTTAGACCAAACTAAACCCTACCTATCCCACCCACCCTCAGCATTTTTGCATTTGGGGAGCTCAACTTGAATGGATTATTTTTTCCTTTTGATGGTTTCTGGAACAGCTATCTGAAAGGAGCCCTGGTGGTGCAGTGGTTAAAGCACTTGGCTGCTAACAGGAAGGTTATTCATTTGAGCCCACCAGCCCCTTCTGTACGAGATGTGGCAGTCTTCTTCCATAAATATTTACAGCCTTGGCAGTTCTGTTTGGTCCCATAGGGTCGCTAAGAGACGTAATTGGCTAGAGGGCAGTGAGTTGGGTTTTAATTTGGGGAATGTCTGAACTATTTGCATTTTCTCCAGTGTTACAAGCCAAAGAGTCAAAACCCACAGGAAAAAACAAACTAACCTTGGAGCCTATCTTCAGAATCCTAGACATGCCCAAGGTGAAAAGGCCTGTTCCAAAGGAAGTCTTCGTAAGAGTTCTTGTTTGATTTTGCCAACTCCAAGAGTTTTAGGTAGACAAGGTAATCTTCTACACTTCAGAATGTTTATAAAGCCATTCCTTATGACCATTTTGTATATAAAGTGAATCTGGGAACATGATGGCGAACAGTAGGGAATACCTTGAGCCCTCTCTATGTAAAGCAGGGTAGGGATGGGTGGCAGTAAGGATAACTTTACACAATGAGTGGTCCAATTTGGGGCTTCACCTTGCTTTTTAGGTTTCTTCTTTCTGGAAACTTTTTTACTAAATCACTCAGCATCACAGTTTTCCTATCTACTGGATGGTAGCTACTGAGCACACATGGTTGTTTAGATGAAATAAAATTTAGAATTAATTTCCTCCATTTTACTAGCCACATTTCAAGTTCTCCGCAGCCACATGTGATTGCTATACTGGACAGAGCAAATATACAACAGGTCTGTCATTGCAGAAAGTTCTGTCACACAGTACTGAGAACGGAATCGTGAGGTTATCTTCGACTAATTGGCTATACAAATGCATCCCTGCTGAGAGCATCTGGCCTGATGATACGTTCTCCCTGAAATGCATAATCTCATATTCATGTGGTACAAGGTGATAGTCTTCTATTGTCAGCAAGCTTCTAGTTTGAGATGTCCGTAAAGCTGGAGGAGGTTTTTGCCATTTTTCTGGAAATGCATCCCCAAGACAGAATTTGATTTGTGTATGAAATATCTCAGAATGTATGGAGTTCAGATACTTGCACATGGTGAAATCCCTAAGTCACTTCTCATTAGAGAATATGACTGGGGCCCTCAAGGAGCTCTAGTGGCATAGTGTACAAAGCATTTGGCTGCTAGCCAGAAGGTCAGTGGTTCAAACCTACCAGCCACTCTGTGGAAGAAAGATGAGGGAATCTACTTCTGTAAAGATTTACAGCCTCAAAAACCCAATGGCTGTCACGATGAGTCGGAATAAACTCTATGGCATGAGTTTGGGTTTGTTGTTGTCGTTGTTGTTTTTGGTACCATGATCCTCAAGCAAATTCTGCCCATCTTTTCAGAAACAAATGCCTTCATTCATGTACTTTCTCCATTTATTCATTCTTTCCTTCATTTATTCAACAAACTTTCAAGAGCACTTTGAATTTCAGGCATTCTACAACATACTACAGAAAGCAGCTCAGGGTCCAAAGCTGTGGTGCTTCGAGAGTGATCCTCAGAGGAACAAGCTTATTAGAAATCAGATTCGTGGGCCTGCCCCAGACCTAGTGAATCACAGTCTGTCTGCTTGGTGCCCAGAAATCTGTGTTTTACACAGCTCTCTGTGGGATTTCTAAAGACAACAAAGTTTGAGAAGCACTGGTCTAGAGACTAGTACGTAGCCAAGTAACCCAAACACGGTGTGATAAAAGCAAGGACACAGATACAAAACTCTTCAAGCCCCATGGTCTCCAGGGCAGTGCAGGGCATTTTAGTAAGTACTACTGAGATGGTGGCCCGTTCCTAAGTCCCAGGACTGTATGCAGGTCTCAAAGTCACTCCTGTCTGCTCTACTCGAAAATGCAATATATGGGTCATGGCACTATATGACATCCAGGTTGCTTAATGTTTTCTTATAGAAAGGGAAGAAGCCTAGAAACCATTTTTCCCCATGGTCCACACCACTTTTCTGTGTCTGAAGGACCAACCACTGGTTTGGTACTAGGGGAAAGCGTAGGAGCTTACATGGACTTGGTCCAGGTCGGCTTCAGGAGAATCACCCTAGCAGCTTGTAAGACACAGAACTTTCCAGACCTCCCCCTGGACATTCTGAATCAGTGGAGATGGAGACAGCTGCTCAAAATAAAATGTTTACGAAGCTTCCTGAGATGAGTCTGCTGCAGTCAGCCTTAAGAACTTCTGTCCTGAATGTCAGAGCCCTTAAACCCGGAAGCCAGAGAAGTGTAACCCCTCAAATCAGAGTCAGTTTTTGAGAGGGTTGTTTTGGCCTCAAAGTTCAGACTGGCAGCTTTAATTATGGTGGAAGGTAAGTTAGCAAATACGGTGTCTTTTTTTTTAAGAGAGAGGCAGAACTTTCACAAAAGTGTATTCTCTGTGTGTGGGTGTGTGTGTGTGTGAGGAGGCAGCCTCCCTCATCATCTGAACCCTCCAGATCTCCCCAGATCAAAGTGGCAACCCAAGTTAACATGAACCAGAAAGCTAGGCTACATAAACTCCTCCTCTAAACAGTTTCAGGAACCAAATCACATTCTAGGGGGAGTTGAATTAAAACAGTAAAATCAAGGGGTGAGGGAATGGGGGCGTGGGGTGGAGGCTGAGGACTTCCTACCTTCTTAGCCCTTCTTGTTCTAAACAGTTGCTTGAAAAGTATTCCTCTTATTTTCTGCTTAACGCGTTCTGGAGTCAACCAGCCCCTGTACTCACAACCAGATCAAAGGCCAAGATCTCTTCTTGTCTTAAAGACTGCAGCCTGTCTTAGATCCTGGGTTTCTCCAAGTGTGGCTTCCTTTGTCTCTGGAGTGAGAGTTAAAGTATCTACCTCAGTAGGTTGCTGCAAAATGAACAGTTTCTCAGCAGGATTATAGGCGCTTGTGTTTGCTTAAGGATGGTGCTTACTATCATCATTATTATCTACAGCGAGTCTTCAGTAGGTGTAAATTGTTCATTGTTAACCAGAAGGTTGGAGATTCAAGACCACCAGAGGTTGCTCATGGCCATCTACTTCTGAAAAACCAGCCATTGAAAACCCTGTGAAGCACAGTCCTGCCCAGGAGTCGCCATGAGTTGCAGTCACTCAACGACAACATTGCAATTTCAGTTCACTAGGGGTGATGAGAAATAAGTTCCAGGCTAATTTGTACCCATCATCTGTTTTATTGCCCTTAACTCACATCCTCTGCCACCTGATACCCACCTTGTTTAAGGTTCTGACCTCCATTTTCTTGTAGTTAGAGGTTAGGGTTGATTCCTTATTCATACTCCCAGGAAGCAAACAACCCCTCCGCAGTCTCCAGGGGGCAGGTAGTGGCAGTAATGGGACCAGCCTTAAGAGCACACATGACTACTCCCACCAAAGGGCAGGTAGTTGAGTTTAGTTTTATTGCCACATAAATCCTCCTTGGTCCTTCTTTCATCTCCTAACTTCTTCCACACATTCTAATTAATTAATTGAGCATACCTGTCTAAATCATCCAATCTTGATTCTTATATTGTATGCCTGTGAGGGTACTAAGGTTTAGAAATGATTTAGTGTTAGAGGTTTTGATTACATTGAATGTAAAATAAAATGAAATGAACAAATGATTAATTGAAGAAGGGGGTGAAGTTTGAAATTAGCTTTATTTCCTGCACACACCAGAGACCCACTTGTATTGGCTTTTATCTTGGCCTATTTTGGGAATGATATATGTGGCTCAGAAACAAAAATAGAAGATAAACAGGGAACGTGCATGCCCTAAACCATGGTCTCTCAACCTCAGCGTTACTGATACTTGGCTGGAGAATTGTCTGCTGTAAATGGCTGTCCCGTGCATTCTAGGATGTTTTGCACTATCCCTGTCCTTTTCCTAGTAAATGCCTTTGCAACTCCCCACCACTCCAGTTGTGACAAACAAAAACTTTCTCCAGACATTGGCAGATGTGCTCCAGGGGAGACAATTTCACTGGGTTGAGAACCACTGTTGTGAACAGTGTTGTTTTGACTCAGAGTGACCCCAGGTGAACAGTAGAACTACCCCACATGGCTTTCCCTCTTCACAGGAGCAGGCCACCTGGTCCTTCTCCCGCAGAGCTGCTGACTAGGTTTGAACTGCCAACATGTTGGTGAGCAGCTGAGTGCTCAACCGTTGCACCATCAGCGCTTTGCTGTAAACATAGGAAAGGTAAACTGTTTCAACTGTTAAGACAGAAATATAATTCATTATGTGCCGATCAGACCTCCTATTTATAGCACTTTGAGTATTTGTGGAGCATGCTTTTACACAAACACAGTTACAGGTGCTCTCTCCTGCATCCCTGTTGAAGTTACGGAATTTGTTTTTCTAACTCATGTTTCTTACTGCATTAGGAACACACCGTGGGGAGACCAGAGCTGGGTTCTGGTCTCAGCTGTGTAGATTCTTAGCAGTATGGCTGTGACAAGTTCATGAACTGGACTCAATTTCTCTCAGTACATTAGGAGGCTAAAGTAACCTAAATGAGGATTAAATTAGATGAATGACTGCAGATACACCTTTGTGGGAATGTTGTAGGTACTCAAAAAATGTTAGCTCCCTTATCATTGGCTATTAAGCTGGGGCAACCATGGGTCTCCCTTCTTTGGAATGTGCTTCTTACATATGATATTATTTATCCCTCATGAAAATGCAATCAGGCCCACCCTCCCAAAGCCCTCAAACTCAGTCACATGAAAGACACTTTCAGAGAGAAGATGTGTTTCTGAATGGAAAGAAGGCATTAAACAGCCCTTCTAAGTAATAAAGTCCTATTTCCTCTTATCAACCTCTGAGAGGTGGGGCTTGCTAAACACGTTATCTTTTCCTTTGCTGCTGAAGTGGGAAGAAGCAGAGCTGAGCACATTCAGTCCCGGATCTGTTCTCAAACCCTCTGCCAAGCTGGATATTGCCTCCTGGGCCAGCCACTTCCTGCCTTTGAAGTGTCTGGGTGTGAACTCTCCTTATCAAGGAACTGTCTGTAGTGTCTGCACTAATCTGGGGGTGGGTGGAAGCCCGAGTGTAGACTGTGGCCTTGGCAGGCTGGCAAGCCAGGAAGAGGGTTATCTGTCTCCCACAGGGTGCAAAGTCCCGGGCATTTTGTTTCTTTTCGTCGCCTCCAGCTGTGGCATAAAGACATTGTTCTATTTGTGTCTCTGGTTTCTCAAAGGAATTTGGGGAATGTAGTAATAATAATAAAACAGTAGTAGCCATCATTTATGGATTTTTTTACCCTTTACCAAGCACCCTGCAAGGTGCTTTTCTCTATGAGCCAGTTTTATCCTCACAGCAACGCAGTGAGGTGGGACTATGATGACCATTTTAATGGTGAAGATGAAGACCTGAGGCAACTGAGGTTTTCAAGCTCATGAAGTGTGGTGCCTGGGGTGTCAGTCCAGATCCACCTGAACCTAGGGCCACTACTCTTAACCACTCGGCTCCAATGCATCCCTTGTTGAACCAGGCTCTGAACCATTAGACAGAAGTGGTGATTGCTGTACTAGCAATGTTGTATAATAGTAAAATATTTGGTGGTGCAGTGGTTAAAGTGCTTGCTGCCACACCAGGAGTTCAGAGGTTTGAACTCACTAGCCGTTCCATGGGAGAAAGATGTTCCATGTAGAGAAAGATGCTTCCGTAGAAATTTACAGCCTTGGAAACCCTCTGAGGCAGTTCTGCTTTGTCCTATAGGGTCACTGAGAGTTGCAATCAACTCATCAGCAGTGGGTTTGGTTTTTTGGGTTTTGATAATAAAAGTCTAGATTACCTTGAAAAGACTGTTGGAAGAATTATGGACATCAAAGGCAATTCTGGTGAGGGCTCAGAAGAAAGTGAGGAGAGCTATAGAGTCTTCTGTATCATCTTAGGAAGTACATATGACCCCAGCAACAGAGTGTTACTAGAA
>NW_006921760.1:2669614-2688769 GCF_000298275.1 Orycteropus afer afer
GATGTATGTGTAAGGCACTATAGGGAGTACCCAGATAAATTATTAGGAAAATTAGAAAAGCAGACAATTAAAAATAGAAAAATCAGGAAAATATTACCTGCACCAACACACCCAAGATCAAAAACAGGGTTGCAATTCAAGTAGTTCAATTTCTGGTCAAGTTTTAATGACTTTTGCAGTTCCTAACCTGCTCAGCCCGTCTGACTTTCCACCTAGCTAACTCAGAAGCTCTAGCCATACTCTCTCCAATATTTTATTCTATATTTTATCCCAGGAAAGTTTACTGATGAATGAAATCCCCTGCAATAGTATACCTTCATGCCATTCTCAATCTGATCTTATTTCATGATCATGCATGAACCCCATGATAAGTGAAATGATTTTTCAAACATCAAACCTATCATAGAGCTGGATGCCAATTCCAGAGGTCAGGTTTAACTCTCTTCCAAGCAACTTTGCCTGTCTCTGAGATGGCATCTCCCATGCCCTGCCAAGTGATGAGGGAGATTCTAATGATGCAAGCCATCATGAATCTGTTCTGGGCTTGAGTAACCATTATCCAGACTAGAGTTCTCTTTGACCTAGGATACTGGGGCTTATTTGAAGAGGATAATCGCTACATAGCAGTATCTGGGAACATAAAGGAAATCATTCACAGTATTTTCCCCTTTTTTCTCCTTGCAGCCTCAACTGAAGGTTCTCCATAAACATGGTGAGCCTTCCAAGCTGCTGTCCTGCCAGTTGATATGAAAATGTCTTGTTCTTCACCGAAAGACCAACTCATGGCACTGCCTGAAGATGTCCTTGAAGCACTGACAGATTAACTGGATTAATTGAAAAGACACCCATGCAGTCAAGATGATGGGCTTTGGGAAATCTTAGTTTGCTGAGGATTTTTAAATGAGGTGCATAATATACAGTGCCAACTTGTTCCAAGTGGTCATTGGCAGACCATTAGCTGGAAAACTGCTTCCAGTTTTCATCACTGTGCGTAACTCAAGTTCCCCCTGGGGAGCCACCTGTGCCCTTCACTAGAAGTCCTGTTTTAGCATGGCAACTACTGGATTCTTTTATTATGTGTGCAGATGGCATGATGTTTTAGAAAAAAATTACAGCAGTTTTGCAATCTCAGTGGAAGTGTTCACAATAGTATGCCCTGGTAGGAATGTAAACATGTCTCGATTGTGTGAGTTATGATGTCTAGAGACATTCTGTCCAACTCTTATGCACTTTATATGAGAACACTACATCGATGAATTAGCACGTTCAGTACATGTGAGAAAATAAGTATTTTCTCTTTTTTTTTTTTATAAATCTTGTCCAACTTCTGGCTCAGACTGTCCAAAACAAGCTCCACGACTAGTACAGCCCCAGTCGTTTGTGATAGGTTGGTGTAGATATGGCCACAATACTGTTAGACTTCACCTCCGACACTTTACTGAAGAACTAGATTCATTGTAGCACCAAAGGGAAGTAGGAGGGGATCTAGTGGTTATAATACATTAGCCCTTCTATCTAGACACACCTGTACCACATGCTCATATAAATACTCACACCCACGAGGCTTCTATTCAGCCAATGTACATATTCACTCCTTCTGAAACAGAGCTCTTCCAGAGAAAAAGAGGGTGACCTTCTTTCAGCTGCTAACCAAAAGGTTAAAGGTTCAAGTCCACCCAAGGCACCTCAGAACAAAGACTTGGCAATCAACTTCTGAAAAAAATCAGCCATTGAAAACCCAGGGGAGCAAAGTTCTACTCTGACATACATGGGGTTGCCATTAGTCAGAGCCGACTTGACAAGGCCTGCTTTCCTTTGATCAAAGAGCATGGTGGGTTGATGGTAAGGGCAGCAAAATGCAGTTTTCCTGTGGGGTCTGACTATCAACACTGTGGAAAGAATTTTAGGTCAAGTTTAAATCACAACCCTCTGAGCAGACAAAACAGCGTGTGACCATCCTGCATGCCCAGAGAAGGAAAAGTTCAGTTCCATAATGGGTTCTTTCCTCAGTATAGACCCTCCCAGTCTCCTTTTATACCCACAACTGATTACTTTTTTTAGTATGTCTTAAAACAAAGCACAGTCTTGGAAAAGCTGTTGATCCAGGTATTTCTTATCTTTGAGCGTTAGAGAAATGTCCATATTCACTCACTGACCCCATATAACGCTGTAGCACTTTTTTCCTGAAAATATAAAGTTGGCTAGAGGCTCAGCAAATATGCTGTGTGCCCACTGTCCCCATCCACAACTGCCAGGCACAAGAGACTTTTCTTTAAAATGTATACATTACAACTTCTGGGGTCCTTCCAGCACAAGCAAGCGTGGTATTTCAGGGTGTCTCCAGACATACACTCATTGTCTGCTTTCCTCACAGCTTGCCTCCCCTCAGGGTCTCAGGAAATACAAAGCCAGTTGGAAACCACCCCAGTCTGAAATTTGGAAACTTGACAGGAAAGGGAAAGAGATCCAAATGTGATTCTGGTGAGTCACCAGCAGGGTGACTGACGAATCCCAAGCTGTATGTAGCACCAGAGAAGGGGTCTTCTAAGAGGGAACTGGGAGAAGTTCCCATTGCCCTTGAGATCTACCTAGTCCTCTGACGGGTCAGCACTGGGGACATCATTCCCGAGACAGAGGGCTGTGCATGTGTCATGTAGGAAGGCAAATGATAATTGTCTACAAATCCAGAATTAGGAGCCCAAATTCTGGCTGCCAATGGCCATAACGTCCTACCTTGCCTTGCCCATCTCATAAGATTCAATTCAAAGAGCAGAGTTTCCTCCTTTCATTCCTTTATTCAGCAAGCATTTGTTGAGTATCTACAATGTGCCAAACATTGTGAAAGATAGATGTCCCCTGCCTTATGAAACTGTATCTTCTCCTCCCAAACACTATCACCATAGCATGTTTTCCACAATGAAAACTGAATTGAGAAAGTATTCACCCCTAGCTAGTGTAACCTGGGAAAATGCACATGGCAGCAGGCAGAGCCACTGCCCAAGAGAACGGGAGGCTGAGGAAGAGGTTGCTATGTATTTATTAACCTTTCCAAGGGCCAGATTTAGCTGGTGAGAGCTTCCCAAAGCAGCTTTGACTTGCTTTCCTTGATTGCCACCCTGGCTACCTGTATTCCCATCCTTTCTATAGGTACAAATATTTGTCATTATGCTGGATTCTGTAAAGCTTCAATTATATAACTAGTCTTCGTGACACAAAATTGGGCTTACCTAACGAATCCAAGAGAATTACTGCCAGATGCTGAGATAGGGTGGCTGGGAAATAATTGATGTAGCCAAGAACATCGTGAGACTACTGCTGACACCCTTGGAAAACTGGACAGGCATTATGGTGCAGATGTTCCATAAATGATGGTGGCTCATCTTTTCTTTTCACTCTTGCAAAGTAGGCCCCGAATGATGAAAAAAGTAGAAGTTCTAAGCATTTTTTAATGAAAGGAGTGCTGGAAAATCATCAGAAGATGAGGGGTGACAATGGAGATGGAAGAAGACATTAAAGAGCCCAGTTGAAGAGGGCTCCTCTACAAATGCCTTAATGCTTGTCACATACCACCTATTTGCATATGAACTACTATTTTCCAAACTGTAGACCTCTGGTTGAAATCGTGTTGGGGAATAGTTGTGGAAACATAACAGTATAAGATCTGAACAGTTGCAAGGTCAACCAGCAGAAGAGAAATGACTTCATTCCCAGCCTGTGGGTTTTTTGCTTACGTGGTGATCCGCCGTGCTACTCATGGCTACTTCCCGCCATGCTGTACCTTCTTCTCAAGGTGTGTGTGTGGAATTTTATGTCCCAGACATCTAGAGATGCTCGTGGTGAATCTTGTTTAGTAGGAAGTGGGACAAAGTGGGATAAGGGATAAATATTTGCTGTCTAAGGGCTGTAAACTGTTGATGTTTAACTTTTCCTTTTACTTAAACCTGTGCTACACCTTCTTATTAAAAGGCTGACACCCACACTTGTGCAGGAAAGGCACTCTTGGGAATGAACAGAAATGAATAATTATCAGGCTCTCTAGGGTGCCAAGGGGATTAGCTTGTTCCAGCTCCAGAACTGAATGTAAAATGTACAGAGCATTGGTAGTTCTGCTAGAAAAATAAAAACCAAATCACTTCAGTAGGTTAAGACATAGGTAGGGGGATAGAGATCCCGTCAACTGCAACAGCATGCCTGCAGATCCCTGCTCAGGCTCTGGGAGGTGTGATGCCCCAGACTTGACTTCTCTCTCCAGAATCTGAGTATGGGGAACACCAGTGGGTTCCTCTGGAGAGCCACTTCTGAGCTGCCTGGCCAGAGGCTCTCACAGTCCTTAGTTCTGATGGAATTCTGCTGTTTTTAACATTTAAGAGGAGAAGCAATATCAACTTGATGTGAGAATCTAAACGAAGGATGAAAACTTATCATGGATTTTCCCTCTTGTTAGTTGCAAATGCTGTCTTTGTCTGCAAATGTCACATAATTGATTTTGGATAGGAACAATAAAAGTCTCCCGGAAGAAAAGTTTTCAAGACCCCCTTTGCACTGTTTAGTTTTACCAAAGCCTCCGCTGGCAGTCCATTAGCACCTTCATTCTTGGAGACGTTTGCCTCTCCATTCTTCAGAGTAATTTTGTTACTTGACAACTAGACTTAAAGCTGCCGTAGACTCTTTTTTAAAAATCTAATCTTTGAAAATGACATAAATTACTTTATTCCTTAAAGGCTGTTTTTATTCACCTCTCCCACTCTCACAGCCCCTCCGCCCCACTTCTTTGCTTTGTTTCGTGTGACTTTTTCTTTTCTGTTAGTCTCTTTCTTTTACCATACTGCTGTGGGTAGATTTCAAGCATTCTATAAAGAACTCAAACAGAAAAACATACTTTTAGTTATCACCTAAGGAACAGTTTGAACCCACCAGCTGCTCTGCAGGAGAAAGATGTGGCAGTCTGCTTCAGTGAAAAGATTATAGCCTTAGAAACCCCATGGGGCAGTTCTACTCTGTCCTGTAGGATTGCTGTGAATAAGAATCAAGTCAACAGCAGTGGGTTTGGTTGGGTTTGGTTTAGTCATCACCTTTCTTTTTTTCCCCTAGTCCTGACAAATACTTTCTTCTTAAGTGTGGTCTGGGTGAAAGCTTGCTGTCTCCAAAGTGGTGAGGTATGCATTCTCGTCTTCAGGAGATGATTGGTCAGCACCGCTAACAAAAAATAACGAAAACCCGAGGTCTTTGCAGTCGGGAACAAGGACAGACCAGGAGATGCTTCTACTCAGGGCACAGCTGGGGACTTGATTTCAAAGACAGGCAGGTCCTGCCCCTTCGTCTCCTCAGGTCTGCATCTAATCTCGTGACCATTCACCATCTGTGAATTCTGCTTTCCAAATGCACATGGTGGCCGACACCACTGTGCAGCTTCAAGATAAAAGAGTACCACATTTTCATTACTTTGCTCTGGCGACTTAACTCTAGCGGGAAGACAGGGAACATTCTTTTAAAAGCTAACCACCTATGAGCAGTTGTCTGAATGCGCAGGGAGGGTCTGCCACACCTTAACGAACAGAACAATCTAGTCGCTGTCCTGGAGATTATGATTAGAGGAAGTGGCAGGAGGGGTGGATCAGTTTCAGTTGCTTTCTGTCCATCACCTAAGCCTTGCGGGGAAAATTCTGGGCTCTGAGGCAAACCCTGTTTCTAAAATCCAAATTTCTAGAGGTGAAATTCACCAGGGGAAGTGTAAAGGGTTTACATTTAACCAGCAGGGGCTGGTTTTAAACCTCCTGCCCAAAAGCAAAAAGACTGAAAAATGACTTTTACAGAGTAGCAGAAATAAATGAACAAGGCTTTGTAAAATGAATTTCATTTGCCATGCAGGGCTGTCTGAAAATCTCACAGGGACCCAAGCATTCTTATTTCTGAGCCCCACTCTTCCAAGTATAGCAAACATTAAAAGGCACCAACAACACAAACTTAATACCATTTGAAAGTAACCATATGACTTCAGTTTAATTGCAGCTGACTGATAGGCATAATAGGAGTCAATTGACATGGCTACGAACAAAAGTTTGGCATCGGAAGCCATGCAGAAGCGCCTTGGAATGACCAGCCATTGGATCACAGTTCTACTCTGAGACACATGGGGTCACCACGAGTCAGAGTCAGCCTGAGGGCAACTGGCTTTTTACTGGTTGGACTGACATGTTATTGAGTGTTGTCAATATTTAGGCATTATTTCTGATTATACAATATCCTTTTTCTATTTTGGAGCCACTGGTTTGAGGGCTTGGTTTGTTTAGTTGTTCCTTATGTTGTTGCTATTTTCTAAACCTCAAATATTTCCAGAAGCCACAGTTGCCTAATGGGCAGAGTGGAGAAAACAGCCCCACTGACGTGAACGACAAGGAGACTGTTAAATTAACCAACATTGGTCACCAATACCTAACACAACTAAAACACAGACAACTCTGCTAGTTGCCTTCCACATTGTTTTTAGCCTTTTAAAATCTCAACCACTTGGCTCAGAGGAAATACACAGGCTACTTTCATGTGGTTTTGCCACATTATGACACACACAGGCCCCAAATGTGGAATTCCAGGCTGGGTTGGTGTGGATACATTCTATCATCCCTTGTCCCTCAGAAATCTATAGAAAGGTATTCAGATGCTCAACTCTGAAAAAGCCATCTGAGACAGGAAACCCTTATTACATCATATTCCCCTCAGGGTGGGGGAACCGATTTTATGACATAACCTTGAAGAAAAATGTGCTTGCCATTAACGGCCTCAAGCCACTGCTCTTTGCTCTCCTGCCTCCAGATTTCTTTATCCTGCCCTAGGAGATGGTGGTCTTCTCCCATCTCCTCAGAGGTTAGCCTGGCCTCTAAAATAGCACAAATACCATAAAGGCCCTTTTTTAAGCTCTGGGTAGATTTCCTGTTCAAGTATGATTCCAAAAATAGGATTTGAAGCTGGTTATGGTCATTGCTTCTATGACCCCTAAATCAATTCTGTCTTCCTATTTGGTTGTTTTCATTTGTTTGTTTATTTTACCTGCAGTTAACTGCATTGAGTCTGTTTGACTTGGGGGCTGCCTCCTGACACTATGGCAGCATTTGACAATCCCTCTGTCCGGTCTCCATACAGCACCTTTGAGAGAAGACCGAAAACACTTCTCTCTACATAGCTGCCACTGAAATTCTGAAACAGGTGGCTCAGTTCTTTCTCACTTCAAAAAGGCAGCTATTTACAGGTGGAAACCTCAAAGAGAACCAAGGGCTATTCATGTTTGAACATTGGAATCTTTGTCTCTTTCATTCTTACTCAACTCCCTCCTCACATCACCAGAAGGGGAAGCTTGCACCTCCACAGTGGGGGTTGGCTCCCCACTGGGGAACCCCAGCAGGAGGGCTCCCACTTGCTTGAACTCACACTTAGGCCATTTTCAGGCTCCCTGGGGCGCTGAATGTTTTCTCCACCACTGCCTTTCCTCCAATAGAAGAATGCTGCCCTTACAAGGCCATGTTTGAGGAGGCCGTGGTTTGGCCGTTGACAGAAGCTCACATTGCAGAGAGCTGAATAATGCCAGGCTCTGGACTTTGCACTGTGAGTCTCAGCCATGACTGAGAGAGAAGGAGCGACTCTGCTGAGAACCAAAACCAGCACCAACGTTTTAAAACTACTTCCACCACAACCCTTAGATCACTAAATCATACTCCTGGAGTTCTGGTTAATCCAACTACTTAATATCATTAGGCACTAAATTAAATAGCTTTACAAAAAATTTTAGAAAAGATCAATATTGTAACGAAGTTGCATATTAGCAGTAAAAAGCACCTGAGAAAAGAAAATATTGATCAGTTGTGGCCTATATATTCGGTTATTCTTAGATCTTTGTGGAGATTGGCTCTGTTCTGATAAAGAAGAAGCAAATGTTTTGAATTCAAGAATACTGGACTAACAGAAATCGCCACTATCTCTGGGCCTCTGCTCATCTGTTTGGGATGCATGCGACCTGTCCCTTCTTAAAAGATAGGGTCATTTTGAGGTTCAAATGACCTACGGGGAGAAGCTGTCCTGCACCACTAATCCATGTGTGTAAACTGTGGTGGTGAGCTGGGTTATGGGTTTTATTCTTTGCCTTATTTTATGCCTCTTCCTCAAAGCTGTTATTCCTTAGTTTCCATTATTTAATTTAGAACAGAAAATAGAATGATGAGAAAGAATGATTCAGTGTTTTGTACACACACTTGCTTTTTCCAATATACCCAGGCTAGTCTGCACAGCCTGTGGCCGACATGCTCATCATTTATCTCCACTTCTCCACCTTGCTGAGATTTGGAGCGCTATGACTGAGCCTGGAGACGGAGTCTCAGACTTGGCTCAGAGCAGGTGAAGATTGCCCAGCCTTGGCCAATCCCTGGGACCAATGAAAGTGTGCAGTTGGCAGATTGAGGGACACAGGAAGCAGAAAGCCGCATCCACCTTCTTACTGGATGTTAGTGTATGTGCTTGAAAAGAAAGAGGAAGGAAAATCGCGCAATGTGAGTTGAATATAAAATCAGTACTCTCTATAGGGTGTGAGGGAAAAAAAATCTGATGAAAATGACTGGTTTGCTATTTCACAAACTCCATTGTTGATTCACACTGATTAACAAGTAGGTTTCATAACACAGAAGCCCTGTGTAGACAGCAGACATTTTTATAGGTTCCGTAAGTGAGTAGTTAAAATAGCGGTGTGAATTCTGTTGGTCCTCCTAGAGTGCTTAATTAAATATTTTCCTTCTTCATTGCCTGCAACCGTGGTTTTTTCCTCTACGCACCCTAGCCTACAAGGATACAATCAAGTGATGTGATAGACAAGAGTGCCCTTTCTGTTGGATGTTCACTTTGGTTCCCTTTCTTCACTAAAGATGAGAATTATTGTACTCCACAATTTTGAGCCACTGATTTCTGTATCTCAAGCAGCTACCAACTTGCCAATTCCCTTTGGGTCTCCTTTGTATTTTCTTATAATGTTTCCTTCTGTGTTGGGTTGTCCTCAAAGCGTTAAGGGGGCATGATTCTTTTTAAATGAATACAAATGAGACTGTACAGATCTTCGCCCCCTTGTGTCTGTGAGCATGATCTCTGTTGGGCTTGGAAATCCGCTTGATCATTTTGTATATTTGACTGTTTTGTATTCAGCATTACTTGACTCCTTATGTGCATGGCAATGTATTAAAATGTGGGATTTCTATTATCGAGTAAAAGTGTTTTGATTCTGATTTTCAACCTATATCCCTGGGAAAAAAAAAATTACATTAAACTTTTCATTTCTATTTTCTTCAGCTCATCAGCTTTGCAGAAGAAAAAGAGAAGTTAACAGCACTTCGCTTTCCCTGTGTTAGCTAATGATGCAATTCATGGTGCAAAATTGTCCTCAATTATGCTGTGTTTCCTGGAGAAATAATATATGTGAAATGAATTGGTGGCCTCCCTCCAGCTCTGAGCACACAGAATTCTCTTAACACCAAACCCCAGCAGCATGATAGCTGTTACTGGGGAACACTTTCGTGTTGAGCACAGCTGGGCAAAAGGCACAATTCTCTTGATCCCAAACATGGCAACACCTTAGAAAGAGGTGGGACAACAGATCTTGGCTCACCAATGTGCTTTCACCCAAGAGAGTCATAAGTGCTCATAATGACATGATTGATGGCCTTTTCCATCTCCATCTCTCTCAGGTAGTGACCCATCAGCTGTCTGTATTTTATCAGTAGAGATATCTACCTTCAGTTAATACCTGCCCAAGAGATCTGGGATTAGCAACCAGTGTTCCCAGACCGATTTGGCATTGCCAGGTCTCTAGCTCAACAAACACCTGAATACACTCCACATGTTTAGAAAATGTGAAAAAAAAAAATGTTCCCAAATTTAAAAAAAGAAAAAATCCACTCAATATGATGCACAAAATATAACAGCAGATTTTTTTAAACTTGTTCTACTGTTTTCATCCTTACTTTTCTAAGGAAACATCTTAATAAGTAGTTATAGACACGATGACTTTACTGAATATGACGAATTGCCTCAACTGTGCAAGAGAAACTTTCTCAGAAAGGAAAAGGCACTTATAAATTGCATGAAAGAGAAAGAAGACACCCATCACCTTTTTTATTACGTGTTTACTGTAGAGTTAGTTTTCATCCAGAAATGATTTCCAAAAGCAAAATACGTGATAACCTTTTAGTTAGCTTTTACTGGCTCAATGTGTAAACCCTCAAAATCTCTCCACACACCTGGAAATGTAAAAGCACAATTGTCTACCACTCCCTCTTCATGCAGATTAAGAACACACAAAACAGGACAGTCTTTTTGTCAGTTAACCTCTTTAAATGTTAATACTGTACCCCTAAAGTCCAACATTCTCTGTCTTGAGTGTTTTGTTTTTTGGATCATTGCTAACTATTCCTTCTCTTCTTGTCTCTTCTCCCATAATTTTCTTCCTTTTCCTCTACCATTTCTCTGCCTTTACTTTCTCTCTCCCTTTCTGTTTTATCTTGAGACTCCTTGCTCTTACCTTCCTCTCTCTCTTATCTTCTCCTCATTTCCCTTTTCCCTCCCATCTCAAGCTCTCTCTTCCAATCCATTTTTCCCTTCTTAGTTTTTTCTCCCACATTAGGGTATGGCAGTCATCTTATGACTCAAGATTCAAGAGATACCTATCTACAGATTCAAGAGATATTGGTATCTCTTGAAACATAAGGGTTGGGTGTCAAGTTCTTCCCAGGTTATTTTCATTTGTCCTTCTGATTGTAGCAACCCCTACTAACACTTCATTAAGCAAATTAACTCAAGTAATGAAGATTAAAGCCAGATGTGTTTTCTGAGGTAGGTGAAAACTTTACATGGCAGCTTCTCCCCAAGCCAGAAGTAAGTAGATGCCCCTAGATACCATTTTGTCAATGTGGGGGAAAAAAAAAAAACAAACCTCCTGCCATTTCAGTGAAAATGTAGTAGCAATATTTTGATCAAGAACAGTAATATCTGAGAATCTCAGTTATGGCCACTAAAATAATTTGTTGACCCAAGATTATTCAGAAGCTTATAAAATCTCTCAGGGACTTAGTAAATGAATATACCTGTGCTACCGGCCGTCTTGTCCTAGAGAACGTCTCAATGCTTTCCTGGTGATTTATTTTGCCAAGAGCTGTCCCTGATTGAGGAGGTTTCTTAGGGTGATTCTGAAATCATTAGGATTGTAATACTTTCTCAGATGTCAACTTTTATGGCGTGTAGATAGATGTATATTGTAAAATATAGTTAGTTTTCATGATTTTGTATATATATTGAGAAATCAATTTTAAAATAAGCTTTAATGAAGGATACCACATTATTCTCTTTTTGTATAGCACTGAGGGAAGGGAGAGTGGGAGCGGATAATGATAGTTGTGTAAAGGTGTCTCACAAGCAAAGGTGTCTCACAAGCAAAGATTTCTCCTTTCTCATGAGAAATAGAAAACCTGCTAGAATTCCATTTTTTCTCATACCTTTGTCCTTTTGGTAGTGTAACCCAGATAGTACTAGGTCCCCCATGGCCCAGGCTCAGCAGAAAAGTCTAAGGAGTTGAGGGCGTCACTGAAAGCAACTCCAGATTTTACTTTGTCCTTCATGAAATTTGCAAAGCAGAATTTTGTGGGGGGAGAGGAGAAGGCTGCTAGAACTTGAAAATATTTCTTTCTTATGTCACTCTCGTTATCTTCCACCCAAACATAACTAACTCTTTCCTTCCTTGCCCCAGATCTTCCTCCCTCTCCCACTCTCAACTCCCCACCAAGAACTCCCAGCCACCAGCACTCGCTAACTTGGATCTCCCCTACTCCCCTTTCCTTCCATTTCCATTCTTCTCTTGTAAATCTCAGCCCTTTTCCATGTAATTTTCCTAATTTCACTTGTCCATCTCTGCTTTTCTATACCTATTGTCTTGATGCTGCATCGTAAAAGCATAAAAACCAAGGTAATAGACATAGAATTTTCCTTAGTGAGCAAGGGAAAGAAAGGGTTATGGTAACAGTGTCTTTTTTCTTAATAATTTCCTTTATCAGTTTCCTTCATGAGTTTTCTTAATAATTCATGTTCCAGAATTATCATATCAATGATCCAAAAAGGAAGACTGATAGAAGGTCTCTTGGTTAATGTGTTTGCCACTGATGTCTCAAATTCTACCTCCAGAAAGTAAGTCTTATGAAATTCAATGTCTTTCTTTGTTTATTCAATCATTTAACAAGCATATATAGACATTGTAGTGCTGTGCTATATGCCAGGAACTGTGCATGGCCCTTGGCTAGGTGTTGATGACTCAGAGATAAATGACATTTTTACTGCCTTTAAAGATCTTACTCCATAAGATAGGGAAATAAGCAGCTCAAAAATAATGTCTTTTTCAAGGAATCCTTATTAAGATGCAAGTATCTCCAGAGGTTAATCTCCAGATGCTGGGATTAAGGAGAAATGCAAGAAGGATCTATAGTCAGGCAAGCTCTGGAAACAAGATGTATGTGATTTATCCCTTCTCCTAGAGAGTCCCAGTACACATTAGCACATTAAAGGTTCTGAGAAGTCCAACAGGCAATAATCAAATACGTTTGTTCACTGCAACATTTTCAAAATTCATTCAAGTATCAAATATTTTCCCCTAGAGAATGCCCATAGAACAAGCCCTTTGGAAAATGCTGCTTTAAGCCAATCAGTTGCTTGATGACAATATGTAATCTTAGCCAGGTGAGTGTCAAGGCCTTCAGGAAATAAGTGGTGCAAATATGAGCCCCAGAGAGGAAGATAGAGGCTTTGGGGCCAGAAAATGGGCTAAAAACAAACTCGCCAATTTCTATTAATGAAACTAATTTGCAAAGCATTACTACATGTTCAATTCTCTGAGACTATCACATCCTAGTCCTGTCACCAGCTGTAGGCTGGAAAGAGGAAAACAGTTGGGTGACCTTTGCCAAGGTTCATATCCCTCTGGATTTTAATTTTCTCTTCTGGAATATTAGGGGATTGAAATGGCTGGACTCAAATATCCTTTTGCAGCACAAAATTTTGACTCCAATTCTAATTTTGGATAACGTTATCTCCAATTTTGCCTTTAAAGAGAAGTCCATGCCATAAAGTATATACCATAAAATGGAAAGATATGAAACTAAAATCAGGATCAGAGAAACTAGAGAGCAATTAGAAGATCAAGACAAGGTTGTAGGTTGTAGCCTATATATCTCCAGCATCATTAGCAGAGAGGAGCCATACATTTCACATCAACCTTGGAGACAAAGTGATCTAATACAGAATTTACAACATCCATAAAAATAAACATAGATGTATTGTGAAGAAAAATACAGGAGTCACATGAATTTTTGACATAAAACAGAAGAAACTGTTCAAACAAAACACTCTGCTTAGGGCTATGCCTCCAACCACTGGGAGCATGAGTTCAGTCTTCTCTGATGATGGAGGTGAAAAAGTTGGAAAAGTACCACCTTGGGGGAACTCAAGATTTTCCTCCGCCGTAAGTCTGAGAGAAATGTCTTTAATGTGTCTTCGCAGGTGGGACCTTGAGTGTAGCGGTGGACAATGCCCCTCTAACATGCAATAAAGATCTTCAGATAGCTTCTGCTTAGGATGTTCCTCCAAGGCAGCAAAGGACACAGCAATTTTGTGCAGCCCGCTAGGAAACATTCCGTGGGGGCCAAAATAATGTGGTCTCAGTTTATGAGCTCATCAAATCTTAAGGTTACCTAAAGGATTGAGAACAAGGAATAAGCAAGATGTTGTGCCATAACTAGGGTCCCCTAGCAACCAACCTCGGTCATAATAGCAATCATGTTTTGAACATTTGTAGCATGGCTGGTACTTTAATGCATTGTTTTATTTAATCTTTGCAATAACTCTCCAAGGGAAATGCCTTAGTCAGGACTCCTTCAGTAGCAAGTGACAAAAAGCCAACTCAAACTACCTTAAGCAAAGAGAGAGAGATTGATTCTATTGTGTAATGGAAAAATCCAGGGCTAGATGGAGCTTGGGGCTCTGTCTCTCAGTTTCCGCAAGTGCTGCTTTCTTCTGTGTTGGCTTGAGTAGGAAATACAGCATCTCACAGCTCCAAGCCTTCCGTGTACAGAAAGATGACTGCTCTCACAACAGCCATGCCAGCCTTGAAAACGGACTCAAATTAGCTATCTTTGAGTCATATACCAAACCCTTGACCCAGTCAGTATGTCCGAGAGGATGTGGTCCTCTAACTGGTTGGCCTATAGCAGGAGTGCTGATGTGTGTCCCAGCCCCCTAACTCCAGAAGAAATGAAGAGCAGGAATGCCTCCTTCCATTCCTCTCTTCGGGTTGACTGAGGCCATGTTGTCGACCACACAGTCCAGATGGTGTGGCTCCAAGAAGAGGGGTGTCCCACCTACATCAGACTGTACATGAGCAAGAAATATAACTTCATTGTGTAAACCTTTGAAATTTCAAGATCTGCCTATTGTGGCACTTAGCATTAACTAACTAATTCAATATGAGAAGTGTGAAAAAGCCTAATGTTTGAAAAATCATAAATAGGCTTTTATGCTTTTTAGAAGATACTGAGAGTTAAAACTTGGTGTACAATTCCTAACTGCTTCTCACTTTTTCAGGAGCCTTTTTTTTAATTATTATATATTTCCACATTGTGTATATGTTCTTTAATATTCCTGTTATTATCCCTTCTAAATTGAACACAGAGTTGCTTGGCTTAAAGTAAGATTCACCACTTTTGACATTGTTAACAATTTCAATTTAGGTTAACCTGCATTAAACAGGGGCCTGTGCTTCTAAATGCTAGTCTCAGAACTTTCATTACTTTTATTTTCCATTTATTTTTATAAAATTGTTTTTGTTGTATGTCATCAAGACAGCTCTGACTCATAGGACTCTGAATGCAACTGCCCCGTAGGATTTCCTGGGCTGCAATCTTTATGGGAGCAGATGTCCAGAACTTTTCTTCCACAGAATGGCTGGTAAGTTTTAACCACCGACCCTTTGGTTAGCAGTCAGGTGCTTAACAATTTTGCCACCAGGGTTCCTTATTACTATAAAATAGTAAGATAAAAATTGTAAGAAAATATTCATAAAATTGCCCAACCATGCTAGGATGGTCAAAACTAAACTATGGCTGACAAGCAGGACTGCTATGTAATGAGTTCGAGTTTCCAGATGTATGAAAGTTTGAATTCTGTGCAGAAATAGTGATTTTTGAGCTTTCGAGAAAAGTGTGTGTTCGTGTGGTTACACCAGATGGAAATACATAAACTTGCCTGAGTATCTGCCCCCTAAGCTTCTGAAAGGAACTTTCTGGCCCCTCTCTTGACCACCTCAGTTCACTTCCCATCTGACAAGGGGAAACATTAACTAGATTATGTCACTCTTGGTCGGTAATCCTACCTACCATAGCTTCCTCTTGGTATGAAACTCAACACTCTACTAGCTTCCATACGCACTGCCATCGTGTCAGATACGACTCATAGTGACCCCTCCTTGGGTTTCCAAGGCAGCATCACTACAGAAGTAGATTGCCCAACCTTCATTCCATGGAATGGCTGGTGGGTTTGAAGCACCAGCCTTCTGGTCAGTAGTCAAATGCCTTAGGCACTACGCCACCAGAGCTCCTACCAGCTTCCATAGGCCCCGCATTATCTGCCCTTGAGTGCCTCTGCAACCTCAGCCCTACGCTCTGCCTCTTGCTTACACTGGTGTTTTGATTTCTCAAACACACCAGTTGTTGATCTTGAGGCCTTGCTGTTCTCCATGCCTGGACGCTCATGCTCATGATCTTCACTGGTTCTTTCTCAATATTCTGGTCTTTTCTCAAATATCACATCTGTAGAGAAGCCTTTTTATCACTCAAATTACCACACACACATGCAAAAAACCACTTATGTCCCAATAGAAGATAATTTACTTGGGACTACTGAAGGAAAGGGAGCTCTGGTAGCAAAGTGCCTAAGGCACTTGACTGCTAACCAGAAGGCTGGCAGTTCAAACCCACCAGCCACTCCTCAGAAGGACGATGGGGCAATCTACTTCCATAGTGATACTGCCTTGGAAACCCAAGGAGGGGTCACTATGAATTGGGTCCGACTCGAGGGCAAACAACAACTGAAGGAAAGGGAGTGCTGGTGGCATAGTGCCTAAGGCATTTGACTGCTAACCAGAAGACTGGTGGTTCAAACCCACCAGTCACTCCTCAGAAGGAAGGTTGGACAATCTACTTCTGTAGTGATACCATCTCAGAAACCCAAGGAGGGATAGCTATGAGTCGGATCCGACTCAACAGCAGTGAGGTTTTTGTTTTTTCTTAATTGAAGGAAATTGGAATTTCACTCATTTTTATATCATATTATTGAACACTATTAAATTTTTTGAGAGTCATAATGTTTTGTGATTATAAAACCAAACCAAACTCACTGCCCTTGAATTGAGTCCAACCCATAGCAAGCTTCCCTGGGTTTCCAAGGTGGTGTCTCTATGGAAGTAGATTGCCCAGTTTCGTGGTTATACAGGTGAATATTCTGTTCTCGGGAAATATTTGCTGGACTTTTTAAAGATAAAGCGTCAGGATGTCTGTAACTTACTCTAACTGGTTCAACAACAACCAAAAAACCCACATATGTGTATATACATGCACACACAGTCATGCATACACAGAGGGGGGAGAGAAAGAAAATGTAGGATAGTGTTAATAATTGTGAATTTAAGCAAAGAGAAAATGATGTGCATTCTATTATTTTGACTTCTCCAGAGATTTCAAATTGTTCAAAGTGAAAAGAGGAAAAAAAGCAACTTTAAAAGTTCCCACCCTCTAATCTCTATCTTTTTATCTTGTTTGATTTTCTGCATAGCATCTAAATTTTTCCAAAATGATTTATTAATTTAACTCATTAGTTATTGTGCTTCTTCTTCCAACATGATATAAGCTCCTGGGAACAGAGCCTTTGTCAATGTGTTGTCTTTGTTGTTTTTGGCTGCCCTTGCATTGATTCCAACTCATGGTGACCCTATGTGACACAGAGTAGAAAAGCTCCCTGGGGTTTTCTTGGCTGTAATCATTACAGAAGCAGATCACCAGATCTTTCATCTATAACCATGGGATGGGTCCAAACCATTAGTGTTTAAGTTAGCAACTGATCACAAACCACTTACAACACCCAGGTTCCTTCTTTTTCACATTAATGACATCTTTATCAGTCTAGTGAACCACTTTATCCCAAGCTCCTAGACCAGAGTAACATTTAATTGGTAGTTGTTAAGTGAGTAAATGAATGGCCACCCAGATATCCTCAACCTACACCACAGCCCATCCTCCTTAGGGATGAATCAGAGGAAGGTTCCTCCAGCACCTCCCACCTCCAACAACCAAAGGATAAAATTTGTGCCCCAAAACAACCTCAAAAAATCATCAAATCTGACCCAAGCATCCACACTCTACCTTGTGGAGCTACAGACACAAGGAGCTTTATGTCTTCCAGAGAAAATTCAATCAGTCCACATACAACAAAGATGAATGAGAGAGTCCTCACTTTTCATGGGTACTCTAGCAAGTCCTGCCCCATAGATTTCCCAGTCTTCCTTCCAAGGAGTGGCTGGTGGGTTTGAACCACCAGGCTTCTTGTTAGCAGTCAAATGCCTTAGGCACTACGCCACCAGAGCTCCTAATAAATTGTATGAGACAGGTAAAATTATTAGTCTATTTACAGAGGAAGTGAGCAAAGCACAGAAAGGTTTCATTATGACTTGCCCAAAGTCCACTTTTTAACAGACAGAGCCAAGAGTCAGACCCCATTTTTATGACTCAATATAATTTGACCTTTTCACTATGTTCCAAACTATCTAAAAATATTACTTACAATTACTAACAGCATTTTTATTTGCCCAATGAGTTACAGATTGCAGAGTATATGAGTATATGCTCATGCGTGTGTATAAAACAGTCAAAATACACCCTCTCCTCACTTATTGACTACCTGATTATCCAAAATTTTGCATTTACAATAGTAAGAAATCTGCTATTCAAGTATTTTTCACATTAATGACATCCATGTGGCAATAACAAATGCTGAGATGTGAGGCAAGAGTAATGTTGGCCGTGATGGTTAAGGTTATGTGTCAACTTAGCTGGGCCATGATTCTCAGTTGTTTAGTAGTTATGTAATGATGTAATTTGTCAGTTATGTAATGATGTGATTTGGTAATTATGTACTGATGTAGTCATCCTCCTCCATTCTGTGATCTGCTGTGGTCATCCTTCCTTTTTGCATTACGCCAGTTTTTACATAATGACCTGGTCCTTGGAACCTAATGGTGTCCATAAGTGAGGAGAGGGTGTAGTCCATCCCATAAAAGAAATGCATACTTGTCTTAAAGGCAGAGCCTTGTAATGGACAATGACTACTACTTATATTGTCAATGAGACAGAGGTTCTCAGGGCTGATTTTGATCTAATTCTCCAGGTCCCATAAGTCAAGTGTTCTGTTCCTTAATCCATCAGCTTGCCCTTCTGCACTCCCACCTCCATAAAGACTGTCAACACACCACAGTGGATGGCCTCAGAGCCCTAACATCACAGCCTGACAACACCTAACACCTTGTAAGCTAAACAGAACCCTGCTTCGATCAATACTTGGATGGAAGGCAAAAACTGAAAAAGAATGTCGAGCATTGCAAGGAATTGTGTTGTTCACTCAAGAGGTTGCAGTATTACCTCAGAGTCAATACTACACCACTTGCCTGACAGGAAAAGAGGGCTATTTGAGAAGCATCACTACTATCTTATGCAAGGAACAGAAAGAACAATTCCTAAAAATCCAATAGCACCTTCCAGGTAGAGAAGTATTTCTCCTGGCCAAGATTTAATTCAGGTAATTGTATTCTCATCCAAACTTCCAGTGACCTCCAATTTAGTCAAACAAGCTCGCAGATTCTACATGCTGTAGAATACAGTGATAAGTGAAATTATTGCAATAATGAAATACTTACTTTATATTTAAAAAACCTATGGTAAACAACCATAGGGAGCTCTGGTAGCATAGTGGCTAAGGCACTTGACTGCTAACCAGAAGGCTGGCGGTTCAAACCCACCAGCCACTCCTCGGAAGGAAGATGGG
>NW_006921760.1:2700179-2702232 GCF_000298275.1 Orycteropus afer afer
CTCAGAAACCCAAGAAGGGGTTGCTATGAATCGGATCTGACTTCACAGCAGTGAGTTTGTTTTTTAGTTATATTGAAATATAATTAATAAACCATAAAATTCACCTACTTAAAAACACAATGTTTTTTAAATATATTCATGGGGTGTGCAACAGTTACCACAATCTAATTTTAGAAAGTTTTCATCACTTCATTAAGGAATCCTGGGCCCATTTACAGTCAGTTCCCATTCCTTCCCACCCTTCTCTCTCCTTGGGCCCTGACAACCACTAATCCACTTTCTGTCTGCATAAATTTCTGTATTTTTGACATTTCACATGAATGACATTATAACTTTTCTAACAGGCTTCTTTCATTTACAATGACTTCAAGGTTCATCCATCTTGTTGCATTTATCGGTTCTTTATTCCTTTTTATTGTGAAATAATATTCCATTGTATGGCTATACCACATTTTATTTATTTGTTAGACAACTGGGTTGTTTCCACATTTTAGCTATTAGGATAATGCTGTTATAAACATCTATGTACAAGCTTTTGCATATGTCTTGGTTTCTATCAGTTTTATATCTAAGAGTGGAATTCCTGGATCATGTAGTAACTCTGTGTGTAAGTTTTTGAGGAACTGCTAAACTGTTTTCCAAAGCAGTCCCACCATTTTACATTCCACCAGCCACGTATGAGAGTTGCAGTCTCTTCACCTCTTCACCAACAGTTCCTGCTGTGCGTCTTTTTGGTAATAGTCATCCCAGTGGTCTGAAGTGCTGGCTCACTGTATTTGTGATCTGTATTTCCATAATAACAAATGATGTTGACCATCTCTTCGTGTGCCTCTTGGTCATTTGCGTGTCTTCTTTGGAGAAAAATCCATTTAGATTCTTTGTCCATTTTGTAACTAGGCTGTTTGACCTTTTTTTTTTTTTCTTTTTTTTTACTGAGTTGTAAGAGCTTTATATATATATCAGATGTAAGTCTCCCATCAGATGTATGATTTACAAATGAGTTATATCATTCTGTTAGTTGTCTTTTCACTTTTTTTTTCATTTTTTGAAAGTAGTCATAATGTCTATATTTATTCAGACCAAAAAAAATCAATAATCTAGTGGAGTTTGAATGGGTTGAGAAATGGATAGAATGACTTTAAAATTAAGATTCAGAACACTTTTATTTTTTCCTCGAGGAATCTCCGTTCATTCACTTGACTTATTCACTCTCAAATTTGCCAGTTCTTTGACCAATAATGAATTTCTCTGGGTTTTATTTATCATCTAACTTGCTGAAGCCATCAGCACCATGCCCTCCTCTTCCCACAATGCATGATAAATCCCACAGTGCAACATAAATCTATATTGGCTCCCGTCTTCTCTTTCTCTTCTGTTAAAGTGGAGAAAGATTCCCCACAACTACCAAAACCCATTTCTTCCACATTGTCCATTTTTTTCTATCAGAGCCGTTAGCCTATTAATCATAGTTATTTTAAATTCCCAACCTGATTATTCTAAAATCTCTGCCTTATCTGCATCTGGCTCTGAGGCCTGCTTCACATATTTTGTTGCTGTTGTCTTTTCACTTCTCGATGGTATTATTTGCAGCAAAAAATTTTTAATTTTGATGTTTTTTTTTCTTTTCTCATGCATTTTTGTCCTATTCAAGAAACCACTGTCTAACTCAAAATTATGAAGATTTACTCCTACATTTTCTTCTAAGACCTTTATAGTTTCAGCTCTTATATTTAAATCTGTGATCCATTTCGAGTTAATTTTTGTCCATTATTTGACATAGGGACCCGACTTCATTCTTTTGCATGTGAATATCCAGTTGTCCCAGAGCTGTTTGTTGAGAAAACTGTCCTTTCACCACTGAATTATCTTGAAACCCTTATCTAATCAATTGATCACAATGTAAGGTTTGGGAATTTTTTCCTTACATTAATATGCCTCATATATTCCTCTAGAAGTTACAATTAATTAAATTTATCTGTTTTATTGTTTGGAAAGGTCTGATGTATTCTTAAAAAAAGAATTTGCAAAGTGTACATGTTGTTGTTGTTGTTGT
>NW_006921760.1:2703358-2704816 GCF_000298275.1 Orycteropus afer afer
CCAATCTTCCTTCCAAGGAGTGGCTGGTGGGTTTGAACCGTCAGCCTTCTGGTTAGCAATCAAGTGCCTTAGGCACTGTACTACCAGAGTTCCCTGGTAAATGCTATAAGATATTCAATTTTGCAACACAGTACTAACAATAGAAAAAATATGAATGTGGTTACATAGGTAGAAGCATATGCATATATGTCTATAGGAGCATATGGAGAACATCATGTGTAGGTTAGGTGTTGTGTTGTTGTTGTTAGGTGCTATTGAGTTGGTTCCAACTCACAGCAATCCTGTGAACAACCAATCAAAACACTGCCCGGTCCTGCACCATCCTCACAGCTATTGCTATGCTTGAGCCCATGGTTGCAGCCACTTGTCAATCCATCTCGTTGAGGGTCTTACTCCTTTTCCCTGACCTTCTACTTTACCCAACATGATCTCCTTCTCCAGGGACTGATTCCTCCTGATAACATGTCCAAAGTGCGTGACATGAAGTCACTTCCAAGGAGCATTTTGTCTGTTTCTTCCAAGACAGATTAGTTCATTCATCTGGCAGTCCATGATATAAGAATATTAAGTATTCTTTGCCAATACCATAATTCAAAGGCATCAATTCTTCTTCCGTCTTCCTTATTCATTGTCCAGCTTCCGCATGCATGTGAGGTAATTGAAAATACCATGGTTTGGGTCAGGGCATGTTAGTCCTCAAAGTGACATTTTTGCTTTTAAACATTTTAAAGAGGTCTTTTGCAGAAGCTTTGCCCAATGTTATACTTCATTTGATTTCTTGACTACTGTTTCCACGGGCATTGATTGGATAAAATGAAATCCTTGACAACTTCATTCTTTTCTCTGTATGATGTTGCTTATTGGTCCCGTGGGGATTTTTGTTTTCTTTTATGTTGAGGTGTAATCCATACTAATGGCTTCTTCTTCAATAAATCTTCTTCAATAATCTTCTTCAATAAATGGTTCAAGTCCTCTTCACTTTCTGCAAGCAAGATCATGTCATCTGCAAATTTAATAAGTACGGTGAAAGTATACAAACCTGATGCACACCCTTTCTGATTTTAAACCATGCAGTATCCACTCGGTCTGTTTGAACAATTGCCTCTTGGCCTATGTACAGTTTCCATATGAGCATAATTAAGTGTTGTGGAATTCCCATTCTTCCCAATGTTACCCATAATTTATTATGGTCAACACACATCAAATGCCTTTGTATGGTCAATCATAGTTGAATACCTTCCTCGTATTCTCTGCTTTCAGCCAAGATCCATCTGACATCAGCAGTGATATCCCTCATTACGTGTCCTCTTCCGAATCTGGTTTGAATTTCTGGTAGTTCCCTGTTGATGTGCTTCTGTCATCATTTATTATTATTATTATTTTAAAAACTTGTAATACTACTTGACAGAGTAAGAGAGAATATATATAAAGAAAAATTCTTTTGTTTTTTTCACTTCC
>NW_006921760.1:2705686-2714636 GCF_000298275.1 Orycteropus afer afer
GTTGTTATGTGCCGTCGAGTCGGCCCCGACTCATAGCGACCCCTCCTTGGGTTTCCGAGGCAGTATCACTACGGAAGTAGGATTGCCCAATAAAGCACATAGGAGGCACAATTACGGAATCTTCCTAGACATATCCAACAACTCTTGGAATTGGTTTACTAGATTGAAGGGCTTAGGACCATAGTTTCTTAGGACAACTTAGTCAATTGGCATTACATAGTTCATGAAATTAATGTTCTACAGTCGAGTTTGGTGAGTAGTACCTGGGGTCTTAAAAGCTTGAAAATAGCCACATAAGATACAACTATTGGCCCCTACTCATCTGGAATAAAAAAGAGTGAAGGAAACCAAATACTCAAGGAAGAAATTAGTCCACAGAACTAATAGCCCATATGAACCATGGCTCTTTCTAACCTGAGATCAGAAGAATTAGATGGTGCCCAGCTACCACTATGGACTGCTCTGACTGGGGACACAATAGGAAGTCCCAGTTAGAATGAGAGAAAAACACAGAACAAAACTCAAATTCATAAAAAAGACTAGACAGATTGGACTGAAAGAGAATAGATGTGTCCCTGAGATTGCCCTAAGATACTCTTTGAATCTAGAATGGGAATACTCCAAAGGTCACCTTTCAATCAATAGAGTGGATTATAAAATAAATAAAATCACCCGTGAGTAATGTGACCCTTAAAAAATTAACTATATGAGACAAAATGGTGTACACAAAAGCAGAGATGAGTGAGAAGGCAAGGAGAGGAAAGGAAGCTAGATCAATGGAAGCAGAACAAACAGAACAGAAATTATAAGAATGCTGACACATTGTGAAAATTGTAACCAATGTCATGGAAAAATTTGAACAAAAATTATTAAATGGTAACCCAATTCACTTTGTAAATTTCTACCTAAAAAACAATCAAATATTGAAAAAGGAAAAACAATAAACTAATATAATGATAGAATAAAAATAAATAGTATATATTAGGCCAGGAACTGTGCTAACTCTTACGTATATGTGGCATCTATATTTATAAGAATTCTACTTTTTCAGGGTACAATTATTTCCACAAATGAGGACACTAAGGCTTAGAGAGATTAAGTAACTTGCCTCAGACAGCTAATAATTTGGTTACTTCTTCATTTCCTAGTCTAAAATGTACTGATCACCCTCTGTATAATGGGTATAGCATGTAGATATTGCCTAATAGCAAATACAGAAGTTTAATGCTCTGAACATCTCAATGTCTAAATGTCCCTTCAAGGTCTGCTAGCATGGCCCAAAGCAGCCCACCACAAATAGGAAATGTCCTGAGAGTCTCCATATTTTATCTTTAAATTCATACAAACTTTCCCATCTCCATGCTATATCTGTGTTTATTTAAACTATTCCTATTACATAAATACTTTTAACCGTTTTTGGGGAAACATTTTTCTGTTTTCGAGTAAAGTGACTCCTGAAGGAAGTATACAGGTAGCTTTGCTGCCCTTTGAGGGTAGCACATTAGAAACAGGGGAATCCTTTGTTGTCCCCCTCTTTGTTTTGCAATTATAATGAAATTATTTCAGAGATTGTACGTACTCCCTCTTCTAGAACTATCCTTAGGTCGTTCTGAAAGAACCCTTAGGGGTCACAGCATTTTTGCTGATAATATAGTTGACTATAGAGTTGACTGATGGCATATGCATGGTCCTGATGCAGGGCTATAAAATAATTTCCTTTAAGAAAATCTTATTTTCATACTGACTTACATTATAAAAGTGAAGATGTATTCCCCAGAGGATCAAAGAAATGTAGCCCCAACATGCAATTTTGAAACAATTGCCTCTGCAGGAAAGCTTTTCAAAATCACATTTAAAAAGAAAGTGTATTATTTTTTATAAAATAATGTTAAAGCCAAACTAAGTCACAAGAAGAGCAAATAGTGTACTGAAACTTAAAATACTGTACCTGGAATGATATTTCTTTGTGGAATAGATTACATGAAAGGAAATACGTCTATTGCCTTCCTGGGCTTTATAATCAGTCTGACTAGTTTCAACAGAAAAACAAAAACAGTGTTAGGATGCTAAATGTTTCAGAATGTGTTAATTAAAGGTAATCTCTTAGTTCATCATGGATAGGGATATTGATGTGCTTGCTTAATATTCCTCGGGCTTTCTTTAGAGTGAAAATGGGTTTTTCTTCCAGTATGTCTTCATAACCCTGATTTTTATTGCTCTGGAACTTGACTGTCACAACTGGTGTCCAATTGAAGTTCTCTGACTTCAGCCAACCTATTGTCATGGAACTGGTTTTAATTCACGGGGATCCTATGTGAGTCAGAGTAGAACTGAGCTTCTCAGGATTTTCAATGGTGGCGTAGTGCCTAAGGGATTTGACTGCTAGCCAGAAGGCTGGCAGTTCAAACCCACCAGCCACTCCTTGGAAGGAAGGTTGGGTGATCTACTTCCGTAGTGATACCGCCTCGGAAACCCAAGGAGGGGTCACTATGAGTAGCATCCGACTCAGCAGCAGTGAGTGAGCGTGTGAGTGAGTGTGTGACTTTTCAGAAGTAGATTGCTAGGACTATCTTCCAAGGCACCTCCTAGTGGACTTGAAGCTATAACCTTTCGGGTAGCAGCAGAGCACATCAACCACTTGCACTATTCAGAGAGACTCCCTCTCTGACATTTTATTGGTGTGTGCCATCAAGTCAATTCTGACTCATAGAGACCCTATAGGACGGACTAGAACAGCTCCATTCAGTTTCCTAGGCTGTAATCTTGAGGGGAGCAGATCA
Organism: Orycteropus afer afer; assembly: GCF_000298275.1. Classification (NCBI taxonomy): domain Eukaryota; kingdom Metazoa; phylum Chordata; class Mammalia; order Tubulidentata; family Orycteropodidae; genus Orycteropus; species Orycteropus afer. The sequence goes on from NW_006921760.1 coordinate 2,708,467, forward strand.
CCAGGTCTCTTCTCCGACAGAGTGGCTAGTTGGTTCGAACCACCAACTTTTCGGTTAGCAACCAAGCACTAAACCACTGAGCCACCAAGGGCTCCTTTTCCTCTCTGTCACAACACTAGAAAAAGGAAAAGAAAGATTTACCAGTCAGCTGACTTTGAAATTTAGCCAAGTTTTTTTCCAAATATATTAAGTGTGACAGCATTGTGAAAGGGATAGCTTGTCAAGCATACTCTGCCCTATCTGAGGAGTGCCTGGTGAATGAGTGATGTAGGCAAGCCACAAATCCATTTGCAAGAGACCTGAAGAGCATCCTGGGAGGAACACATGCTAAGGGAGGGCCATGGTGTACTGAATAAGATCTAGTAGGAAAGCCTTGGTCAGTATTGATCCCAGCAGGAAATAGGTGGCACTCTTAAATTGGGTACTTGTAGAACTTTTTAATCAAGAGACGATTTACAAAGGCGGGTCTAGAGTTTAGAGAAACCAAACAGGCTAGTGTTATGCTGCATGGCTAGTAACATAGGGGAGCCTGTGTGGTTCCTGGAAAGTGGAGAAAGAAGGAGGATGATGGGAAAATACCTTGACTTCATTCTTCCGTTCCTCTCTGCCTCCTGTTGATTTCTCCCAAGCCCAACAAAATGTCAGAGTGTAATGGATTGAATTATGTACCCCAAAATATATATTGGAATCTTAACCCCTGTACCTGTGGATGTAATATAATGTAATGGTATGACCTTCCATAATGCAATATAATTTAATGCAATCAATCAGTTGAGGTCACACCAGCATATGAACAAGCTTAATGGATTCAAAACTTAATCACTCTAAGTTATAAAGAGCAGTGTAGACACAGACACATGTACAAACAGGAGGAAGACAGACACTATCAGACTACAGAGGCAGATGACCCTAAAACCCAGGAATTTCAAAGATTATCAGATACTAGAAACTGAAATAAGTTCAGAAGGATCCCTCCCTAGAGCTACACCTTGACTTAGGACTTCTAGCCTCCTGAACTGTGAGAAAATAAATATCCATTCTTTAAAACTACACACTTGTGATATTTCTGTTGCAGCAGCACTAGCTGACTAAGACAGAGAACAAGGGAGCCCATTATTGTATCCACGTGGATATCAATAGCCTCCATCCAAAGGTCCCCAGGAGCACACCTGTGGTTGAATACATTGGATTTGTTGCTCATTGTAGTGAGCAAGAACACATACCCTAATAAGGAGATGTTGGAAAGGGCTTATTTCTTGGAGTCAGGCTTGTGGTAGGTGGTTTTGGGAAGAGTTTAAGGAAATGAGCATCTTTGCTGTGGATTGGAAGCCATCAAGAAGCAAGGGTAAGGCAGCTTCTTTGACAATTTCAGCTTTACTTGCAAGCAGCCATCTAAGATGCAGCAATGGGTCTCTCCTCATCCAGAGCAAAGAAGAATGAAGAAAACCAAAAATGCATGGAAACAATCAGTCCAAGGGACTGGTAGACCATGCGATCCTCAGCCTATATGACCATGAGACAAGAAGAACTAGATGGTGCCCGGCTACCACTGTCAGCCACTTGGAAAGGAATCAGTGCAGGATATCCTGGGTAGTGTTGGAGAACAATGTGAAACAAAACTCAAAATCATTTAAAAAAAAAAAAAAAAGCAAGATTTACTGGTCTGATGGAGCCTGGTAAGACCCAGGACTATGGCTCCTAGTTACCCTTCAGGTCTGGAACTGAACTCACTCTTGTGGTTTCCAGTCAAATAGACAGGTATGTTGGTGGACATTTACATCAGGTAGATACACTCCTTAGAGTGATCAATCATGGGAGAACAGAAGGGCAGTGTTTTCACAGGGAGATAGCTCAGGGGGCAGGAATGCATAGGAAGGAAGGACAGAGGGAAGAGGTGACTACAGGGAGGAAGTGGGAAAAGAACTGCTACCTTGTGGGGAATTTCAGTCAATGTCATGAAACAAAATGTGTATGAATTTCTGTATGGAAAATGAATTTGCTCTGTAAACTTTCACCCAAATCACAATAAAATTTTTTTTAAAAAATATCAACTTTAGTCTTCCTTAATGCTTCCCCTTTCTAGATAATATTTAAGAAGATTCTCAGTTATAGAATCACCCCACCCCTTCCTGACAGCATCCCCCTCTTCCATCTAAAATGGTTGCCTCTTTTGTGTCTGGACAATGTTCATACTTTTGCCTGTGTTCTGATGTGAGCCATCCTGGTCAGGGTACCCACCATGATCATGGAGTGATGTTGTCCAATGCTGAGGGTCTGGGGATGTTTTATGCTCCACAGGGGCATCCCAACTCCCAGCTGATTGCCTCAGGGCAGCTTCAGGATAACACTGGTTTTGTTCATTCTCAAGTCTGCCTTCAACAAATGAGGATACCATGCACAATGTGATCAGACCTTTGTGGTCCATTGGTTCATTTTTTCAGCAGTAGATCATCAGGTCTTTCTTCCTAGTCCATCTGCACTTGGAAGCTCCTCTAAAGCCAGTTCACCATCATAGCAACACTGACAGATGGGTGGGGTAAGAAGTTCACGGCCAGAGACCAAACCCGCATCTACCACAGGGAAGGGGAGACTTCTACCACTGAACCACACTGCCTCTTTCTGGACGGTAGGTGCTATTTTTCTCTTCCTCTCCCATGTCAACAGTGAGAAGGGCAGAGAGAAGATCAGAGGGGCAAACCATGGTATCCAGCTCACAGAAGACACAAAATTCTGAATCCCCTATGATGCATACCATTGGGCCATATCTGAGCCCAGCTCTCCATGGGGAAAAGTAAGAAGTAATAGAACTGTTTCCGTAGAAAAGTGGTCATCTGCAAAACACTGAAACACAAGGCTACCTTCCACCAGAACATAACAAGGGAAAGAGAGAATGCCTTCTCTCCCACAACACTGCAGGTCACCGGGCATTGTGCAACTCAGGCATCTCGGAGTGAGGTTAACTTTGTGAAGGGGTCTGGCAGGGCAATGGGAGAGACTGCAATGTGGTACTTGACTGTAAACTCTGATCAGAGAAGAGCAGAGGGAGCACAGAGGAGTGGATTCCTCGGGACGCTCAGAAATACACAAAGGGCTTTGCAGGAAGCTGAAGTCTTGAATTCTGTAGGAAGAAGGGCCAACCAGTTGCCATTGAATCGATTCAGGCTTGTGATGACCTCACATGTGTCAGAGTAGAACTGTGCTCCATAGGATTTCCAATGGCTGATCTTTAGAAACAAAACACCAGGCCTTTATTCTAAGGTGTCTCTGGGTAGACTTGAACTTCCAATCCTTCAGCTCACAGCTCAACACGTTAACCACTTGCACCACCAGGAACTCCAGGAGGAGGGAAGAACCAATGAAATTTGTGTTTACTGGCATTGCAACTTAGTGTCCACAGTCTGCTGAGGCCTAGAGAAATTTGGCAGGCATATTTTTAAAACCCAAGAATCAACTAGAGTTACATGCATTTAATTAAAATGAACTTCTTCCAGAGTTTAGCAGTGGTGCACAGTGTAATTTCAACAGCTTTGTGCATCATTCCCAACCTGTAAATGTGAATAACTGTGCTTATTTATTTATAAAGTTCTTTGAGGTTTGGGGATGAAAGGCTCTTTTAAAGTACAAAGCATTAATTTTTTGTGACAGAGCAATATATGAGAAATGAACATGAAGCATGTAAAATGTTTTGTGTTCTTTCTTTAAGTTTTTCATCGCTTTCTTTACAGAGACACAAAAGCCAGTCTCCAACAGGAGATCTGGGGTTTGAGATAACAGAACTAATAAACGTTCTATAAGTATAAAACTCGACCTAGGCTTGAATTAGCTACTCCTTTTGAGGATGTGAGAAATAAGTTGATAGACAAAGTATTTTGTGCAAATGAACACATTTCAGTAAGTTGCACTGATAATTCTTAAGTGTATGTAAATGGACCTCTATTTATAGAGCCCTTCTATCCATTTCTGACCCGGATGAGCAAGTGAAGCTACAGCAATAGTCAATCATTACAAGTAACTAGACCACAAGAGAAAAATGTGCCAGTTGCTAGGTGATGACTTTCAATCTATCATTTTAGGCAATAAATATAAGATGAAGTTATGAGGAAAGAAGCTATTCATAGCTAAAACTCAAGCTAAAATGGCTATTATTTATTGCACGGAACTGAAATCGGATGAAGTTGAGAAACCCAACGTACCAACCCAGAAGCCAAGATGCTTCACAAGCAGACATATTTCAAGGGCAAATCCAAAGACAAATAGAAACCAAGGGTTTGGAAGGAGGGTGGACAGGATAAAAGATTGGGGGGAAAAAAAGCTGGACTAGATTAAGTCACTTATTATTATGTTTCAATTCACACAGTGAAAGAAAAAAAAAATAATGCAATATTCAGAATGTTCCCATTTCTGCAAAAGAAGAAAAGTCTATGGGCCCCCGATCAGTGAGTTAGCAGGTGGCATTAATGTTTGCAGTCCCTGTGTGGAGGAAACAGTTAATGTGTTCAGCTGCTAACTTGAAGGTCAAAGGTTCGAGTCCTTGCAGAGATGCCTTGGAAGAAAGCATGCATTGCAAACTCCCTGGAACACAGTTCTGCTCTGACACATATATGGGGTTGCCATGAGTTGGAGTTGACTCAACGACACCTGGTAATAATATGTTTGGCACAATGACATTTGCAAAAGGTATGTGAAAACTGCCCTTTGAGAGCATACAAATTACTTTGGAAATATAGGTAATGCAAATGAAACAATCCAAGAACAACACAAGCATTAAAAGTTATTGGTTAATACCAATGCCTGACATAACACAAGCACTCAGTCAATGCCAGCTGAATAGTAAAGCATCATACAGAGTCGCACACATACAGTGAGGGACAGCTATTGCTGGCTCCCAGTAAGATGAGAATTCATTTGACGTCATGGGAACCTCAGCTATCTAAATAAAACACAGCTGAGATTACAAATGCATAAGAAAAGCCTTCCTTCGTAACACATTTACTTTAGCAAGAGCCTGCATTCTGGTTCAACCCTTCACTGAGAATTTGCATTTCCACCCCAGATATACTGAATTAGAATCTACATTTTAACAAGATCCGCAGGTGATTCTTACAGATCTCCAGATGATTCTTATGTGCACATTTTGTTAAAAGGTAGAGTCTGTCTGATTCAGTGTATCAGGGGTGGAAATGCGAATCATCAGGAGGGGGTCAACCCCAATTGAACGAATTCCAAACCCTTCTTGTATCAGAGTTACATGGAGAACACGGTAAAAACACAGGTCACTGGGTTCCACCACAGAGTTTCTGATCCAGTAGATTTGGTCTGAAGAATTTGTATTTCTATAATCTTCCCAGGTGACCCCGATGCTGCTGATCCACAGAGCATATTTTGAGAACCACTGGTCTAAAAGATTATAAGTATAGGTAGTTCCCAGGTTACCAATGAGATCCATTCCTGTGTCTTTAAGTGGAATTTGTAGGTGTGGTGGTTATGTTTGTGTGTCAATGTGGCTGAGCCTGGTTGAGTGGTTGGGCAGCTGGTGGTAGTTATTCCCTATGATGAGACTGCCAGTCACCTCCATGGTGGGATCTACAAGTAGCTGAGTAGCTGCTTTGGGTATGTGGTCTGCTTCCCATATATAAGCAACAGCTTTGGGAATGGTCTCTAGCTTATGGCATGCTGCACGTAGCTATATCATTGCTCAGCAGCCTGCTATGCTCTGCCAACCTTGGGATTTACAATGGACTTGAATTAATGTCCTGCCCTGTGGTTTGGTAACATTGGGACTGTGCCTTTTTACTTGTCAACCTTGGGCTTGACAGCCTCAGCAGCCAGCAGTGTCTGAGTGAAGAAAAGCCTCTAGCTTCAGTGAGCTGGGAGCTGGAGGCAGAGCTGAAGCCCAAGGCTGAAAGGCTTTCACCCAGCCCCTAGAGCCTGGCACTTTGAACTTGGACTAAAAGCCTCCAAATCGTAAGAATAAACCCCTGTTTGTTAAGACCATTCCTTTGTGGCATGTTCTTGTCAGAGTGGCACTACGTAACCAGAACACTAGGCAAGCCAGAACACATGCATACGGTTCTTATTCAGCCTTACTTTAGTGCCAGAAGAGAAGCCCTGGTGACAGTTGCTAACCCAGAGGTTGGAACCCATCAGCTTCCCCAAGGGAGAAAGATGTG
>NW_006921760.1:2714824-2715951 GCF_000298275.1 Orycteropus afer afer
GGAAAATGGTGATGGTAGAACAACATGATGAACATAATCAATGTCACTGAATTGTATGTGTAAAATATGCCAAAGTGGCAAATGTTTTGTTACATAAATGCTTTTAAAAGAGTGACTATGTAACATTGGAAGGTGGAACCCTTACTTCCCCATCTGTGTCTTCTAAAATGTTCTTGTGCCCTACTTTGAGAAGATTGGAACCCCAGATTTCACCCCAGCCAGAGATTCTGATTTGGTTGTTAGCTAGCTAGTAGTTGCCATTGAGTCATTTCTGACCATGGTGACCCCTACGTGCAGAGTAGAACCAAGGAGCTTCTGATTCTTTCAGTATAGTAGTCTAACCCTTAACCATTCACACTACGCAGGGACTCTTAGTGAGACATGAGTATTTCTCACAAGCATCCCCAGGCGATTCTAATGTGTAGCCAAATTTCAGAATCTCTGTGCAATAACTTGTCGTGCTTTGTATATATAATCTCTCCCTCTGCTGTTTCTCCCTCTCTACCTAAAAAACATGCCCACATTATGCAGAATCAGATGGGAAATCCTTGCATTGATCCTGTGTCCCCACAAAGTACCTTTCCACCACATCCTTAAAAAGTAATGTAGGCCACTATAGACCCCTGTTTATTTAAAGCCACTCAATATTTAAGCCCTGAAAATCAGACTTTAGCCTCTAGTATCCTACCAAAACTATTGTTTTGATCCCAAGTAACTAATAGCCTCCTTTTTCTTCAATGCTTTTTTTAATATTGAAGTCCATTTAATCTTTGTTCTCATGCCTTGAATTTGTGACCTTACATTTCCTACCTTTCTGACCATTGTTCCCACATCATTTTGACACTTTTATCACTCTCTACCTCTTTAAGCACTCAGCTACTAACCGAAAGATCAGTGATTCAAACCCACCAGCATCTCCATGGGAGAAAGACGAGGTCCTCTGCTTCTATCAAGATTTACAACCTTGGCAACCCTGTGGGGCAATTTTACTCTGTCCTATAGTGTCATTAGGAACACTGGTGGCACAATAGTTAAGGTATTTGCCTGGTAACCTAAAGGTCAGAGGCTCAATGACACCAAACTCACTGTCATTGAGTAGATTCCTACTCATAGGGAACCCCATTTGG
>NW_006921760.1:2723931-2725753 GCF_000298275.1 Orycteropus afer afer
AGTCTTCCTCCCATGGCAGGCTGGTGGGTCCAAATCACTGGCCTTTTTGTTAGCAGCCAAATGCCTGCACTACTGCACCACCAGAGCTCTTTGAGTTTGAGGACACACACATGCTTAATTCCACTTGTTTTACAAGATTGTTTTCCAGAATGGGTGTGGTAGTTCACATTCCCCCACTTGTGAATGTGTGTGAGTTCCCATTTTCTCTCACTTTTGACAACACTTGGCACTTTTCAGTTTGAGTTTCCAAGCATTTAAATTTAATTGGGTGATGTGGTAGTTGGTAAATCTACCTTATTGCTATTTGTTTTCTATTTGTGTCTTCATTCCTTTTCTTTATCTTTTGTTCCTTTTCTGTCCTTTTTCGCATTAGTTGATCACGTTTAATGATTCCAACTTCTCCCCTTTGCTGCTTATTGGCTATAACACGTTTGTATTAATTTAGTTTTTGCTTTACGATTTATACCATGCATCTTTCACTTGTGTCAGACCACCTTCAAGTGATATTGCATTGCTTCGTGCATAGTGTAAGAACCATAAGACAGTATACTTCCAGTGCTCTCCTCCCCGCCTTTGTGCTATTCTTGTCATTTAGGGCACTTCTACTGTTTTATTATTATAAACCCACAACACTGTTATTATTTTTGCTTTAAGCAGTTATCTTTTAAAACATACTTAAATAATAAGAGCGTGTTCTATATTTACCCCCACTGCTTCCATTTCCTTTGCTCCATTTCCCTTCATGTGGATTCATTTGATTTCTGCTTAAAGGGTTTTCTTTAACATTTTTTATTGTGCAAGATGTTAGTGATGAATTATTTCAGCTTTTGGGCATTTGAAGAAGTCTTTATTTCACCTTTTTTGAAAAACATTTTCACTGAGTAAAGAATTCTAAGTTGACAGGTTTTTCTTTCAGATGTTTCTTCATTGTCTTCTCACTTACATTGTTTTCTGATAAGAAAATCACTACCATCCTTATTGCTAGTCTTCTGTGCATAATACATCTTCTTTTCTCTGGCCAGTTTTAAGATTTTCTCATTACCACTAGTTTTGTGTAATTTGATTGTGATGTATCTTAGTATATATATTTTCTCATGATGCTCCTTGTGCTAGGATTTGGTTCATTGAACTTCTTGGTGTTTTCATCAAATTTAGAAACTTTTCAACCTTTATTTAATTTTTTCTCTGTCCCCTTACCCTCCTTCAAAAGCTCCAATTACACATACTTTAGGCTGCTTGAAGCTGTGCCATACTTCACTGACCCTTTTGTATAGTCTTTTTTTTCCTCTGTGTATCTTCTTTTAGTTGTTTCTGTTGCTAAATCCCCAAATTCAATAAACTTTTCATCTGTAATTCTAATATGCCATTAATCCCACTTGGTATATTTTTCATACCAGACATTGTAGTTTTCATCCCTTTTATATCTTCTGTACCTTCATTTAACGTATTCTGTCTTGACTCCAGCTTCTTAACTATATGGAATACAGTTCTAAAACCCATTATAATGACCTTGTCTACTGATTCTATCATCTTTGTCATTTCTGGGTCACTTTTCATTGATTTTTTTTTTTCATTATGGGTATTATTTCCCACTTTTTCACGTGCTAAGTAGTTTTTATTGAATGTTAAAACAAACAAACAAAAAAAAACCCACTGCCATCGAGTTGATTCTGACTCATAGCAACCCCCATAGAGTTCTAGGACTGTATTTTTTTGCAGAAGCTGATTGCCTTATCTTCCTCCACAGAGTGGCTAGTGGGTTCAAACTACCAACCTTTTTGGTTAGCCTTAATCACAGCACCACCAGAGCTCCTTAAATATT
>NW_006921760.1:2726048-2735300 GCF_000298275.1 Orycteropus afer afer
AGACAAAATATGACCTTGATTGTATTCCACCTTAATTTAGAGACCATCTGAAGAATACATTTGATGCATTGAATACCAATGACCAAAGACGAAATGAGTTGTGGGATGACATGACATCAAGATCAACATCCATGAAGAAAGCAAAAGGTCATTAAAAACACAGGAAAGGAAGGAAAGACCAAAATGGATGTCAGAGGAGACTCTGAAGCTTTCTCTTAAACAGAAAGTAGCTAAAGTGAATGGAACAAATGATGAAGTAAAGGAGCTGAACAGAAAATTTTAAAAGGCAGCTCGAGAAGACAAAGAAACTTATAATGAAATGTGCAAAGACCTGGAGATGGAAAATCAAAGGGGAAGAACACATTCAGCATTTCTCAAACTGAAAGAACTGAAGAAAAAAATGCAAGCTGTGAGTTGCAATATTGAAGAATTATATGGGCAAAATATTGAACAATACAGAGAGCATCAAAAGAAGATGGAAGGAATACACAGAATCCCTGTGCCAAAAAGAGTTAGTCAATGTTCAACCATTTTAGGAGGTAGCATACAATCAAGAAACAATTGTGTTGAAAGAAGTCCAAGCTGCACTGAAGGAATTGGCAATAAACAAGGCTCCAGGAATTGATGGAATACACATTGAGATGTTGTAAGAAATGAATGCAACACTCAAGTACTCATTTATGCCAAGAAATTTGGAAGGCAGCTACCTGGCCAACCGACTAGAAGAGATCCACATTTTTACCTATTCTAAACAAAAGTGATTCAACAGAATGCAGCGAATACAAAAAAAAAAAAAAAAAAAAAAGTCATTAATATAACACACAAATTCTGCTGAAGATAATTTTTAAATGGCTGCTGCAGTATGTTGACAGGGAGCTACCAGAAATTCAAGCCAGATTCAGAAGAAGGTATGGAATAAGGGATATCATTGCTGATGTCAGAAGGATCTTGGCTGAAAGCAAACAATACCAGAAAGATGTTTTCCTGTGTTTTATTGACTATGGAAAGGCATTTGACTGTGTGGATATAACAAATGATGGATAGCATTGTGAAGAATGGGAATTCCAGAGCACTTAATTGTGCTCATGAGGAACCTGAACATAGAAAAAAAGGCAGCCATTCAAATAAAACAAGGGAATGCTGCATGGTTTAAAATCAGGAAAACTGCCTTGTGTCCTTTCACCATACTTGTTCAATCTGTATGCTGAGCAAATAATCCAAGAAGCTGGACCATATAGAGAAGAATGTGGTATCAGGATTAGAGGAAGGCTCATTAACAACTTGCAATAGTAGATAACACAATCTTGCTTGCTGAAAGTAAAGATGACTTGAAATAGTTGCTGATGAAGATCAAAGACTACAGTCTTCAGTATGAATTACACCTCAACATAAAACAAAAATCCTCACAACTGGAGCATAAACAACATCTCAATAAATGGAAAAAAGACTGAAGTGACTTGTCAAGGATTTTATTTTACCTAGATCCACAATCAATGCCCATGGAAGTAGCAGTCAATAAATCAGACAGCATATTCCTCTGGGCAAATCTGCTGCAAAAGACTTCTTTAAAGTGTTAAAGAGCAAAGATGTCACTTTGAAGACTAAGGTGAGCCTGACCCAAGCAATAGTATTTTCAGTAGCTTAACATGTATGTGAAAGCTGGACAATGAATTAGGAAGATCATAAAAGAATTGATAGATTTGAATTGTGCTGTTGGGAAACAATACTGAAAGTACCATGGACTGCCAGAAGAATGAACAAATCCGTCTTCGAAGAACTACAGCCAGAATGCTCTTTAGAAGCAAGAATGTCCAAACTTCATCCTACCTACTTTGGTCATATTATCAGAAGAGACCAGTCCCTGGAGAAGGATATCATGCTTGGTAAGCATAAAATATGCTTATGCATAAGATAAGCATGAGATATGCTTATGCATAAGATAAGCATAAGATATGCTTGTCAGCATAAGAGGGGAAGACCCTCAATGGAAGGCTGCAATGATGGGCTCAAGCGTGTCAAGGGCTGTAAGGCTGGCACAGGAACAGGCAGTGTGTCATTCTGTTGTACATAGGGTTGCTATGAGTCAGAGCTGACTTGATGGCACCTAACAACAACACAACATAAATATTCTTGAGGTTTGTTCTGGAATGTGGTTAAGTTACTTGGAAAGAGTGGTCCTTTGGGGTCTTGATTTAAAGATTTGTTAAACAGACCAAGCATCTCTTAATCTATGACAAATTTTTCCCCACTGGTTAAGACAGATCCTTTAAAAATTAAACCAAGGAAATCCTATGGATCAGTTCAACTCTTTCTGGTAGGATCACTGAGTTGGAATTGACAGCACAAAGCAACAACCGTAAAGTAAATCCCTTCTCACCTGATGCCTTGTGAATTACTGCATTTTCTAGTTTTGCTGGATTGAGCAGGCAATCTTCTTGGCCTTGTGTGAGTTCTAGTGGTTATTTCTTCTAATCCTTTTGGATGGTTCTTTTCCAGGCCTCTGGTAGTCTCCTTACATAGGTGCTAATCATTACTCAGCTAACTACTCAAGGAGGACCCTGTGCCAGTCCCCAGAGTTCATTCCCCCGTGAAGCTCTCACCTGTCTGTTGTTCTCTCCTCCAAGCCCTAGCTGCCTTGGCCTACCTAGACTCCCAGCATTGACTCTTCAACTATGAGAGACCACTGGGATCCACCTAAGTTCCCTCCCTTCTCCAAAGTCTGGAAACTCTCCAAGCAGTGGGCTGTGGCAGTCAGAGGGTGGACTCATTAGTTTCTCACCCAGCTGAGAACACTGCCCTTCATTGCCTGGTATCCTCAGTCTTGTGAACCTTTGTTTTTTTCCTATGCTTTAAGTTTTTTCAAGTGGGAAGTCAAATCCAGTCTTTGTTATTCCATCTTTGCTGTAAATGGACATCCTCCATGCACTGTAATTTTATTCTTTTATCTCCATTACTTTCATCTTATATCTACTTTTCCACTACACTTATGGAAATACTGTAAAATAAAAATAAAATAGCTATCATTTGTGAAAACTGACTATACGTAGGATCCATATTATATACCTGATAAATATTATATCCAACAATTATGACAGCAAGTTGTTGTTGTTGTTGTTGTTGTTGTTACGTGCCATCGAGTCGGGCCCGACTCATAGCAACCCTTCCTTGGGTTTCCGAGGCAGTATCACTACGGAAGTAGATTGCCTCATCTTACTTCCAAAGAGTGGCTGGTGGGTTTGAACCACCAGCCTTCTGGTTAGCAGTCAAGTGCCTATTTCAATTGATGAATGATTTTGAAAATTTGTAAAAGTTAAAAGTAGTACAAATGTTCTTAACACCTAGAATTAACAGTGCTAACCTTTTGCTGTATTTGCTTTTGATTTTCAAACCGGGCAATGCTGAAGTTTCTTTTGAACCTTCTTCCCCAGTTCCATCTCTCTTAAGATAACCATTATCCTTGAGTGGATGCATTCTATATGTCTACGGATTTACATATTTAACGTAGGTTTGTTACCTCTATTTACTAATGAGGCATCTGAGTTTCAGAGAGATTAAGTAACATGCACAGGGTCATACGGTTTGTAATTGATGGGACTAATATAATATTGGATCCCAAGTCTCTCTGGCCCAAAGGCATGTATTTAACCACAAAAGTAGATTTGTCTTCCTGAAATCTTCTTCTAATCACATTGTTTTCCAATTTCTATTGCTACCTATCATTTCCTGAATTAAATAACAATTTCTCACCTTGACTTTATAAACCTGACAAAGTATGACTTCAGTGTACATTACGTATTCCTCCTCTATGTAACCCCCTTCAAATGAAACAAAACTGTTGCTTTTTCCCTGTGTGACATTGAATTTTCTTGCTCTTATGTCATTGACTACACTTTGTCTCTGTCTAGAATGTCCTTCCCATATCCAAAAGTCAACAATCACACCAATTCATGGCTTATCTGACAAAGCACATCATTCATTCATTCATTCATTCATGTAGATGACCAATGGCTGTTTGAGTCCTTGTTCCTTTCTTCCATCTGAGGATTCTATCACCCTACTCAGAACCCCATACCAGAGCATTTTTCATCTCTTCCCCCAGCATTTTTCCATATTTATATTTTGTATCCACACCCTCCATCTTATACATGGGAGCGCTATTTTTGCATTACCTTGACTGGCTAGCTCAGTGACTTTGTGCATGGTAGAAATTCAATTAATGCTTATTAAATTATATGGTGTGCCCAGAAGTCTGAATATCCTGAAAAATGTAGAATTGATAAATAAAGCAGTGTTTGTTTTTAATTTACTATCAGTCATTTAGAAAAAAACACTGAATGCAAGCATTTTCTTTGACTAGTACACACACAGAGGTCTTTCAAATTATCCAGTTCTCTGTGCCATATGGAGCCTTGATAGTCAGTGTTTCTCCACCAAGCTTCTGAAACACAAAGGAACTCTCAACTCCACCCTTCCGCCCACAAGAAATGGTATTTACTCCTTCGAGCAAGTTGATTGAAAGATATTTGGATCCAAGCAAATAATTTTAGGCCAAATTTTCACACTGATGCAATCTGATGTTATCTTATATCACAGATGTTCTGTTCTGTGTTGGCCTGAGTGATTATATGTTATCATTATTGCCATGCAAAGTGCCACTGAATGAAAGAGCTTGTTATCACTGAGTCTTATGGTCACTGAGCTACAGAACAGCCCATTTTGAGTTGGAACAATGAATACAGTGGCTTCCCCCCAGCTAATTCCATGCAAGTTTGGTGCCATTTTATAGTTCTCATTGCCTTCATCTAAAACAGAACAGTGACTGAGATTATTCATTACATAAGGCTGAAAATAAATCATGTATTAATGCTGTATGTTATGAAAGAAAAGTCCACTTTCCGATACAGAAAGAATTTGGTGCTTGATAGAAATGCCCAGATTTACTTCTATGCTTGTGACACTCTATTTCACTGAGCTAGGTGGATTAACTAAAGAATGAGGAGGGAAAAAAAATATCTAAAATGAGAATAAAAAATTCCAGGCTGCTTCACCTCATTCAACTCTGTGTGTGTGGGCACCGCTGATTCGGACACGTACCAGTTCCTTTTTAATTATTCATCCTCCTAGAAGCTGGACAGACTAGAATTGTGCTAAAGTGTGTTGTGAACAAGTAATGAAATCTTGGACCCCTTCTGGCTCCACGCACCACTCACTCAGGGAAGCAGCACTGGAACACTCCCAAAGTTCATAGCCACAGAGCTACCCCAGCATTCCCCTCCCTCGGAGCAAATCCTGTTCCAATTTGGACAAGATGTACCAGACTTCATTCTTCTGGTGCCAATGCAATTTAGATCAGTGAGCACTGTTTGAGCACCTATTGTATGTCAGACACAGTGATTAATTCTAAAGTGAGTACATTTTAATCTCTGGTTTTGAAGTTCACACAAATCAATAGTCCTATAAAGAGCTTTAAGATACTATATTATGAACTACTATTACATGTAGTAACACCAAAAAAGGTAACACTTTAGTTCAGGCACCCCATATTGTAATGATGTATCTGGTTGGTGTGCTATGGCCAAATATATCATTAGATTGCAATTTTTAATTTATAGTTGGATCCAATCTAACTTTGGAAAAACTGGACAAGATTTTTCTACTCAAGACTTAATAAAAATAAGAAGGATTGAATAACCTGATTTAGTCATCCACACCTTATACTAAATTAGATATAATATTATCTGATAAGGGAGCTCTGGTGGCATAGTGCCTAAGGCATTTGACTGCTAACCAGAAGGCTGGAGGTTCAAACCCACCAGCCACTCCTCGGAAGGAAGTTTGGGCAATCTACTTCCATAGACATACCGCCTCAGAAACTCAAGGCGGGGTCACTATGAATTGAATCCAACTCTACTGCAGTGCATTGCATTTGTATTATCTCATAAAACACATATTGATGACTGGAAGATCAGATGACCAATGGATATCCATGTCTAAGTAGATGCCAATAAATACATGCATATTCATTCACATGTATAAAAACTCATTGCCATCAAGTTAATTCCAATTCATAGTCACCCCCATAGGGTTTGCAAGGCTGTAAATCTTTACAGTAGATTACTGTAGAAGTAGATTGCCTCATCTTCCTCCCATAGAGCAGCTTGTAGATTTGAACTGACCTTCTGCTTAGCACCCAAATGCCTTACCCTCTGTGCCATCAGAACTCCTTACACATGTATATATTAAAGTTTAATGACTACACTATAACTACTATGCAAATCCCAGTAAAATTTAATTGCAAATTTAACCTCTTTCACTAACAGTGTCACTCAAAGGAATATAACCATCATGATGGAGTCTGGTCCCTCTCAACTTATCTCCAGGTCCTATACGTGTCTGCTCAGTCACTTTGGGGTCCAATACTGGTAAAAGCTAAGGCTTTTTGCTTACTTTTCTGAACCAAGGCTGACATACTATTACAGACAATTATCCATCTCTATTACTGTCAGCTGCTCTCAAAGTGTTAAGTCTTCATTGGCTATTTTACCATGTCTCAAGCTATTAATATTCCTAATTTGCTATTGCACCAAGGTATGAGGTGCTAGACCATAACATGCTCACTGTCCTCCAGTGCACTATTGTCTGGCACAGTCACTAGATCCTTTATTTATGTTTAAATTTAGTGGCATGAGGGTTCTGTGGACCACCCAGGACTTCAGGGAGGGAAAGAGTGGCATCCAGCCTGAGTTTTCTGCACTTTGCGAGAGTTATCAATGCTCTTCCTTCTTCCTGGGGTTTCCAGGAGTAATCAAAACATACATGTTTAGGCAAGGCTGCACTATAATAACAGTATGAACAAAGGGCCAAGGGAAACAGGAGAGTGACTATGGTATTCTGACAAAATGGTGATGTTTATTGATAATGATTCATAAATTTTGGTCTAGCAGATGTATGGAAGGGCATTCCAAGCACAGGGAAGAGCAGGCGTAAATACAAGAATTTACTGAAGGAGGTGGCATGTTTGAAGAATAAGCAGCCCAATGTGATTAGTGTATAAGATGGATTGAGAGAAATTGGAAAAGTAACATGATTTTAGAGGTCTTTGAGTGCCATGATAAAGATTTTGGAATTTATCCTTTAAAAAAAATCTATCATATGTCTTTTACTAAAGTAGGTTTTGACATGATCCGGTTTGCCTTTTCCAAAGGAAACAACTATAGTGTAGAACAGACTGAAGAGGTAAGGGACTATGGGGGATAGACATATTAGGGTCACTGCATTAATCCAAGAGAGAAACGAGGAGAACTTCAGTGGGGAAGGTAGCAGAGCAAGTGGGGCAGAAGGTAAGTGATTTAGATATAGATAAAAAGGCTGAACCATCAGGTATGTCTAGGCAGTGGACAGTGTGCCCACGACCACATACAGGGTTAGCAGACAATGTTTCTACATGCATATTTGTATGCACAGTAAGAATGTCTAGGTATATAGTAGAACTGACAATGGGCAAATTTGTGGTGGTTTCTTGGCCACAGCCAGCTACCCAGACAGAGTGAGTAGTTGGACCTGTGGGCTCGGGACCATGGTTACAGGGTACATCAAGCTCAATTGGCACAGCATCCTACACAAAAATATTGTTCTACATTCTACTTTGGTGAGTAGTGAGTGGGATCTTAAAAGCTTACAAGTGGCCATCTAGATGCAGCAATGAGTCTCTCCTAGTCCAGAGCAAAGAAGAGTGAAGAAAACAAAAGACGCATGGAAACAATTCATCCAAGGGAGTGATAGGCCATTTGATCCTCAGCCTATATGACACGAGACCAGAAGAACTAGATGGTACCCAGTTACCACTGTCAACCACTTAGAGGGGACTCAGTGCAGGAGATCCTTGATAGAGTGGGAGAACAATGTGGAACAAAACTTAAAATTATTAAAAAAAAAAAAAAAAAGACCAAGTTTGCTGGTCTGATTCAGCCTGATCAGACCCCTGAGACTATGGCCCCTAGCCATCCTTCAGGTCTGGAATTGAACTCACTCCGATGGCTTCCAGCCAAACAATAGACAGGCATATAGGGTGAACATTTACATCAAGTAGATACACTCCTTGGAGCCATCAATTATGGGAGAACAGAAGGGCAGTGTTTGCGCGGGGAGACAGTTCAGGGGGTGGGAGTGCTTGGGAGGGGAGAGCACAGGGAAGAGGTAACTACGGGGAGGAAGTGGGAAGAGAGCTATTACATTATGGGGAATTTCAGTCAATGCCATGAGATAAAATGTGAATGAACTGCTATATAGAAAGGGAAACTGCTCTGTAAACGTTCACCCAAATGGCAATAAAAATTAAAAAAAAAAAAAAAGAGAGAGAGGGAGAGAGAGACTGGAAACAAATGGCCTGAGGGGATAAAGAAAGGTGGAATCAAGGGTAAAAAGTTCAGGTTTCTAAATTGGATGACAGGATGGGTTACGATACAATACAGATTTAAAAACATAGAGTTGTTGTTATTATGTGCTGTCGAGTCGGACCCGACTCATAGTGACCCCTCCTTGGATTTCCAAGGCAGTATCACCACGGAAGTAGATTGCCCCATCTTCCTTCCGAGGAGTGGCTGGTGGGTTTGAACCACCAGCCTTCTGGTTAGCAGTTAAGTGCCTTACGCACTATGCTACCAGAGCTCCCAAAATAAAAGGAAGATAAAATCTTGCTGTTGGGGATTGTGGAAGAAAGTGAAAGGTAGGTATACCGCTCTGGCCTAGACTAATCCCTGGTTTATGATCTGACTGATGGTCATCCCTCTTCTAAAGTAGCATCAAAGGGTAAAGCGGGAGAACCAAGTTGAGTCTAACCAGTGCAAGCAGGAATACACTTGGAGCATAGACCACTCTGGTAACAACCAACATCTACTGAAGAGACATTCAGATCTGACCTGCGTGTGTAAGGTGACCCTTCCTTTCTCGGCAGATGGCAGTATCCTCATAGTGGTAGACTGAACTACTTGGCTCTACTTCCTCAACCTTTCTGTAGCTGGACCCCAGAGGGGACTTTCTCTTCCCTTGACTTTGAGTTTGACCAATGAGAAATTAGATATGATGCCAGCAAGGACCTGAAATGTGCTGGTGCAGCAGGCCCTGCCCTTTTTTTTTTTTCACTTTTCTCATCATCAGTGAGAGCAAGGTAAGCACAGGCATAGCACAGAGTAGCAGGCCGGAAGAGCAGGAGGAAGGGGTGGAACCCAGGAAGCCAAAGAGAAGAGTGTTCAG
>NW_006921760.1:2740235-2741963 GCF_000298275.1 Orycteropus afer afer
GTGGTTTAAAAACACTGTTGTTGTTGTTAGGTGTCATTGACTCGATTCCAACTTATAATGGCCTTATGTAAAACAGTACTAAACAGCCCACTCCTGCACTATCCTGCACTATCTTCACAATCATTGCTGTGTTTGAGCCCATTCTTGAAGTCATTGTGTCAATCCATCTCGTTAATAGTCTTCCTCTTTTTCACTGACCCTCCACTTAACCAGGCATGATGTCCTTCTCCAGGGACTGCTCACTGCTGATAACATGTCCCAAGTAGGAGAGGCATAGTTTCACCACCCTCGCTTCTAAGGAGCACTCTGGCTGTACTTCCTCCAAGACAGATTTGTTCATTCTTCTGGTATATTTAATATTCTTCACCAACTCCATAATTCAAATGCACCACTTTTTCTTTGGTCTTATTGTCCAGCTTTCACATACATATGAGACTATTGAAAATATCATTGCTTCAGTCAGGTTCAGCTTAGTTCTCAAAGTGACATCTTTGTGTATTACTTCTTTAAAAAGTCTTTTGAAGCAGATTTGCCCAATTTAATATGTTGCTTGATTTCTTGACTGCTGCTTCCATGGACATTGATTGTGGATCCAAGTAAAATGAAACCCTTGACCACTTCGATATTTTCTCCATTTAACATGATGTTGCTTATTGGTCTAGTTGTGAAGTGTTTTGTTTTTTGTTTCTTGTTTTTTCCTTTTTGTCAAGGTGTAACCCATGCAGAAGTGACAACTGAAGTTAGACAGATCTATTCACATTAACTGTGACCCTTCATGGATTTTCAGCCAGAATTTATAAAATATCCATTTCTGATAATGAATGGCATTGTGCCTGTGGTTTAAAAACATTGTTGCTGTTGTTAGATGTCTTTGACTCGATTCCGACTTACATAATGGCCTTATGTAAAACAGTACAAAACACAGCCCACTACTGCACTATCTTCACAACCATTGCAAGTCTTTGATCTTCATCAATAAGTGCTTCAAGTGTTCATTTTCTGCAAGCAAAGTTGTGTCATCTTCATTTATGCATTTATGTTGTTGTAAAGGGAGCTCTGGTGCAGTAGTGCCTAAGGCATTGACTGCTAACCAAAAGGCTGGAGGGTCAAACCCACCAGCCACTCCGTGGAAGGAAGGTTGGGCAATCTACTTCCGTGGAGTTACCGCCTCGGAAACCCAAGAAGGGGTTGCTATGAGTCAGATCTGATTCGATAGCAGTGAGTTTGGTTTTGGTTCTGGTTGTTGTAAAAAATGTGTTTCTAATGAACAGGTCATTGATTTTGCAAAATTCTGTCATACAATTTCTGGCATCATTTCTATCTCCAAGCCCATATTTTCCAATGACTAATCCTTCTTTAAAGATTTCTGGTGTCATAGTGCCTAGGCATTTGACTGCTGACTAAAAGGCTGGCAGTTCAAGACCACCAGTTGCTCCATGGAAGAAAGATGGGGCAATCTGCTTCCATAAAGATTTACCACATTGGTAACCTAATGGGGGTCACTATGAGTCAGAGTCAACTCGATGGCACTGAGTTTGGTTTTTTGGTTTTTGGCATTATTGGTTGATGCACAAATTCAAATAATAGTCATATTAACTATTAACTGGTCTTTGTAAGTCAAGTGGATATTATCCTATCACTGACAGTGTTGTAATTCAGGATAGATCTCAAAATGCTATTTTTGGTGATGCATGTGACATCATTCCTCTTCAATTTGTCATTCTCAGC
>NW_006921760.1:2742696-2743825 GCF_000298275.1 Orycteropus afer afer
TGAGGATGTAGACTATCTGGTCAGATTCCAACTTTAAATCCCTGGAGACAAGTATTAAGTACACCTTTGGCCTTCTTTTCTCTGGGTAAACAACCTAAACTCATTTAACCTTTCCTCAGAGGTTCTATTTGCCAATTATTTGATTACCTCTCTGCTCTTTTCTGAACCCTTTTCTACTTCGTTATATTTCTCCTAAGTTGTAAAGACCAAAATTGGATAAGATCCTTACATCTGAACTGATACTGAATATAATCTCTTTACTCTTGGGTCTCTGAGAAGGTTCGAGACAGACACCTCAGGGTTAAGTAGCATCCATTGCATTGTTATGGGAGGTCTATGCTCTCCTTGGATTTCCCAGCCTCCCCTGATCCTCTGGCTGGTGAATTTCAGCCTCTTGTATCTGTAGCATTGATTTTTGCTTCCTCGTGGTCTAAATCAGTATTTGGTCCTTGCCAGTATCAACCCAGATTGTTAATTATTGTTTTTTATTATTTATTATTTCTTCTGTTTAGGCTATAGTCTATGTAATCTAGGTTTGTGATTTCATAAAATAAAGATATGTAAATAAAATGAATACATACCATTACCATAATACCTAATCAAAGATAGTATTCTACTGGTTAAATGCTACCATAAGATTATAACCTATAGATAAAGGCAAATGTATCTATATGCAAAATGACATAACTTTTCACTTTTGTAAAAGAATCTCCCACAAAATATCTATATAATGGAATTCTTACTATTGAACAATTGAAAATAGCAAACTATTGATACATGCTACAACATGGAAACATGGATGAACCTAAATAACATGCTAAGTGAAAGATACCAGATGCTAGTTATCACATATTATATGATTCCATCTGTATGGAATGCCCAGAAAAGGCAAATCTGTAGAGACAGGAAGTATATGAACAGTTGTCCTGTTGCAAGAATAGGAACGGAGATTAACTGCAAGCACACCTTACTAATTGTGGGGGGACAGGGTGGGCAGGGGGATGTCCTAGAGCTGGTTTGTGGTAATGAGTGCATAGCTCTATAAATTTTCCCAGAACTGATTGAATAGTATACCTAAAATGGATAAATTTATGGTATATAAAATCATTGTCAATGAAGCTGGGTTTTT
>NW_006921760.1:2746410-2747795 GCF_000298275.1 Orycteropus afer afer
ATATATATGCTTAAATCCCATCCTCTGGTACCTGTGAATGTGACCTCATATTTAAATAGGATATTTGCAAACATGGTTAGTTAGCAAGAAGTGACATTGGAGTATTGTTGTAGTTGTTATGTGCCGTCCAGTTGGACCCGATTCATAGCGACCCCTCCTTGGGTGTCCAAGGCAGTATCTCTACGGAAGTAGATTGCCCCATCTTCCTTCCAAGGAGTGACTGGTGGGTTGCTTAAATGACTTAGGCACCATGCTACCAGAACTCCCAACATTGGAGCAGGGTGAGCCCTAATCCAACAAGATTGGTGTCCTTAGAAAAAAGACAAAAGAGGCAGACACACACAGATAAAGAGGGCCATGTGAAGACAGAGGCAAAGGGTTGAATGCTGCTGCCACAAGGCAAAGAATGCCTGAGGCTACTGGAAACTGGAAGAGACTCCAGAGAGAAATGGATCTGCCTTTAATTTGGACTTCTATTCACCAGAACTATGAGCAAATAAATGCATGTTCTTTAAGCCACCTTGTTCGTGTTAATTTGTTACAGCAGCCATAGGAAACTCATACACCAACAGACTATGAGCTCCTTGAAGGTAGAGGCTACATTCTTATTCAATATTGTATCTCCTTTTTTCCAGAATACACAACAGTAGATAATGATTGAATGAATGGATTCTCAGAATTGGGCTCAACATTGAATAATACTTTGATCTTATGTAATTCACAGATGCTGATCAATATTTGTGAGCATTCTTATTTGAAGACTCAACAGATTTATTTTATGAAATTCATTGCAGGAATGGTGTAATTGTGCATTTTCAAGTAACTGTTTCTGAATGATTAGATTTATGCCTAACATATACCTTATCCCCTTAGGATAATCCCATGGACTAATGTAGTTAAGCATGAGTCAAGTACTTGAAACTACATAATAGCTATAAAATTGGTATGTACTATCAAAACAGCAAATTTTGAATATTACTGTTGAAACCTAGAAATCTCATCTAAATGTTGCTTTATAGAATAAAACCCAACAGCATTAAAAGCCTTTCAGAATAGTGCCTATTTATTTGACACGTGTCTCACCAATTCATCTGTAAGAAATATCTAGCTAGTAAGCTCCCCAACTAGATGGGGAACTACTTGACGGTAGGCAAACCTGCACTTCTCTGTATCCCATCTCTCCTGTCTCAACCTAGCTGTGATAGTTGGTGCTGTGTGTCAACTTGGCTGGACCACAATTCTGTGTGGTTTAAGCAGTTGTGATGTGGTTATTCCCATGATGGGATCAGATGAATATGTTTTGAGCAGCCAATCCATAGAAAGGGGGTTTCCCTAGGGGTGTGGCCTGCTTCCAGTATATTAATGAACATCCTGGGAAAAGAGAC
>NW_006921760.1:2748215-2749612 GCF_000298275.1 Orycteropus afer afer
GTGGCCTTCAGCTTCTAAAACTCATCCTCCTTTTTAACCCTGTCTCATAATAATTAGTGGTGGAAATTGAGACTAATTTTTCCTTCTCTCTCTTTCTCTTCTCCCCTTCCTCTTTGTTCCTTCCTAGCTGCCTGCCTTCCTTCTTCCCCTCCTTCCCTCCTTCCCTCCTTCCTTCCTCCTTGCCTGCCTGCCTGCCTTCTGTCTTTTTTTTTTTTAATTCCCCAAATATTTATTAAATATCTATTATGCCCAGGTCAGAGCCCTGGTAGCACAGTGATTAAAACACTCATCGGCTAACCAAAGGATTTCGAACCCCTCTGCCATTCTGTGGGAGAAAGTTGTGGCAGTCTCCTTCTGCAAAGATTTACAGTCTTAGAAACCCTATCAGGCAGTTCTACTCTGACCTATAAGGTTGCTATGAGACGGAATTGACTCGATGGTACTGGGTGATGTTTTTCCATGCCTAGGCCAAGAAGCATTGGTGACGCAATTGTTAAGCTCTCAGCTACTAACAAAAAGTGGCAGTTCAAGGCACCAGCATTTCCACAGGAGAAATAGCTGGTGATCTGTTCCCATAAAGATTACAGCCTAGGAAACCCTATGAAATGCTCTGAGTTGGAATCAAGTCGACAGCACAAAACAAGAAGAACTACATGCCCAGGTATTAGCCTACATGCTGCAAAAGCAGCAGTAAAACAAACAAGGCTTACCGCCTGCTGGATCCCCACAGCAGAAATGAAGGCGAGTGAAAAACATGTTCAAAGAAGATATACAATGCAGGAGTATTCAGCCAATGTGCTCTTAGCTAGGCCAGCGGTTGAAGAAAAGTACTGTGCATGGGCCTTGGCTTTCCCTTGTGCTCAATTATACTTTGAAATATTGTCACATTTTCTGGTCTCTAAACTCTTTACTCCCTGGTTGACAAACTCTCACCTTGCCCTTGCACAAAAGGAGTTGGAGATTAATTCTTATAAGTTCAGTTTAAATCCCCTTGCTGTGAATTCTCTTCGACTTCTGTTCCACATTTCTAGAACACCACTCAGCTCCATCACTCTGGGTGTTTGTAATAACAGACAGAGGCAGGCTGCTAAGACATTTGCTAGCAGGTATGGGTCTAGCACATCATTGCTGTTTGCTGTTGAGTTGATAACAATTCATAGTAACTCCATGTGACAAGTAGAATAGCCCCATAGGGTTTTCTCGGCTGTCATTTTTATGGAAGCAGATCACCAGTTCCCTCTTCTGTGAAACAGCTGGTGGGTTCGAACTATCAACCTTTTGGTTAGCAGCTGAGTGTTTACCCACTGCACCACTAGGGAAAGGGGTCATGAGTCCTACATTCTAGTTCAGCTCCTAAACCAATTGCTTTCGTGATCTCTGGCTACTCATTTAGGTTG
>NW_006921760.1:2753057-2753991 GCF_000298275.1 Orycteropus afer afer
GAAGAATGCTGCTACATTATGGGGAATACACTCAATGTCACAAAGCAAAATGTGTATGAACTGTTGAATGGAAAACCAATTTGCTCTTTCAACTTTCACTCGAATCACAATAAAAAGTTAATAAAAAATAAAAAGGCTGTGGGGGGAAAAAGAGCTTGCATGTGCACATTACCCAAGCATTTACATTAGTAGTATATTTTAAGGGTCAAGAGGAGGAATACTTGAATTTGTTGTAGAAGCAGAGAGCAGGAAGCAAATTGCTCTGTTTTTCTCTGCTCTGTTCATTTGGAAGTACCATGAGCCAGGGATCTCAGCTGTCCAACTCACCACTGTGTTCCCAGTGCCTAGTACAGTTCCTGCAATAAAGTAAGCACCAGTGGTTAGGAATTGAATGGATAAATGAGTGGTCTGAGGTGGCTAAGGATGGTCACAGAAAGGTTTCCAGACAAGGAGAGACTCAAATTAGGATTTGAATGATTGAGAGATGTTAGATGACATGAAGCAATAGGGAACTGCTGGAGAGAATGTAATCAAAGTTGCAGGAACAGATTCCTTTCATATCGATAATAGTGGGAAGTGGATGCAAAACGAGTGCTTAGATTGATTCTGAAGAGGTTAGTGTCATTTAAGTTCACTGCTTATCAACTGTTGAGTCGTCAGGATCTGTTTCTACCATTTGTTAATTTTGGCAGTGGAAACAAGAGGTTCCGGGACCTGGGAGAGATGCATGGCCTCCCTCTGCGGCTGACTTGCTAATTGGGTGCCAAAAACGTTATGTGCCTCTAAAGCCTCCAGATATATATTAGTTGGGGCTATAAGATTTGTATGACTATTGGCTGCCAAGCCTAACAAGGTGCTGTTTTGTTGTATGATGAGCTGGGGTTATAATTCTAAGACATATGCCATTGAGAATTGTTCCACAAAAAAAAAAAAA
>NW_006921760.1:2755326-2759360 GCF_000298275.1 Orycteropus afer afer
ATGGGGCAATCTACTTCCGTAGTGATACTGCCTCGGAAACCCAAGGAGGGGTCGCTATGTGTCAGGTCTGACTTGACGGCACATAACAACAACAACAAATTTTTTGTGACACAATGCCCTTCATATCAACAGGAATCATTGCCAACTATATCTTAGATACTTTTCTAGGTTCAGGGAAATAGAGCAATACATGAGACAGACAGGTTCTCTGATTTCATGGAGGGTGTGTTGAGGTGGGGAGTCCCTCGGTGGTTTACCTAATTGGCTGCTAACCCAAAAGTGGGCAGTTAGAGCCCACCCAGAGGCACCACAAAAGAAAAATCTGTGGTCTACTTCTGAAAAATCAGCCACTGAAAACCCTATGGACAACAGTTCTGCTCTACACAAGTAGTGTAGCCATGAGTGAGAATTGACTCAATGGCAACTAGTTGTTGAGGTGTTTGTTGAATGTTGCACTTTAGCAACACTATGGTTTTGGAGAATTGTGTACTATCTAGTGTCCCATTCAATTGTTGTTTATTCTTTGACTTCAATGACTTGCCATTTTCAAGGGTGTCCAGTTTTTCAAAGCATGAACCGAGCTGCTGTGACAGTTCTGTGCTCCTCTCTGGGGAAATGAGACCTGCTTATCTTGCTTTAGCTCATGTCTTCTGGTCATGAGGTCCAAAATCCCCTGTGGTTTCAGCTGGGAGGAGGCCAGTGCCTTACAGCTGCATTTGTTTAGTTTAGCAAGTCTCTGTAAGCAGCCATGACTCCAGAGCTGCTGGAAAATGTGCTTATCACCCCAGGGGTTGGAATGGGAAGGGGAAAGGGAAGGTCCCCACTGATAAGGTCTGAATAAGAGCTAATGGAAAATGGGCCTCAGCCTTTTTGCTGGGTGAGCAGGGGAAAGGTATGGGGTCCAGCTGTAGGGTGTGAGCCAGCTGTGATATTATCTTCACTATCTAAACCAGAGAGAATGGAAACTATGGTTAGTTTTCATTGGATGAATGAGAGAAATATGTAGTTCTCTTTCCTTTCTTGCCAGTTTCTTTCGACAGCCTCTTCTCTCAATCACTGTGTTTTTGCTCCAGTCTAAAGGACTGGTATTAAAAAAAAAAAAAAATCTGCCAAAATCTTTACACTGATCTGTATGTTGCCTTTACCCAATATGACTTGTTCCTTTCAGTTCTTTGCACTCCAAACCAAAACCAAACTCACTGCCATCGAGTTGATTCTGACTCATAGTGACCCCCTTTGGATTTCCAAGGCAGTAAATCTTTATGGAAGTAGATTGCCCAGTCTTCCTTCCACGGAGTGGCTGATGGGTTTGAACCACCATCCTTCTGGTTAGCAGTCAAATGCCTTAGGCACTACATCACCAGAGCTCCTTGTCTGCACTACTCTTGATATCTTAGACTAGATATTGTCAGCATCTATTCCCACCACCTCTAGCCCCATGTTTCCTGGTATCACAGGCCTAGAAGACTATAAACTACAATCCCCAGCCTCCCTTGCTGTTAAATTTGGGTGCAATTTAGATCTTCTTGTGAGATGTTCTCTCTTGAGATTTAGAAGGTGGAAAGGAAGAGGGCCAATGTGCTTTGGGGTTGGTATTGGCTGCTGAGCATTCTCATCAAATGGGAGCTCTGCAGGGACCAGGAAAACTGGTCTGGTAACCAGATTTGAGGCTGCAGGGCCACTGTGATGGTGAAAGTGGTTTCCTAAGTGGCAGCTGCAAGCAAAGCCTTGAAACCTAGTGGTAGCTCCTGTCTTCTGTTCCCCTGTATTTCCTACAATTTTGTAACTACCTATTTCTCTGTTTTAAATCCTGCTCTGCTTGAGGTATCTACAGTGTTTTCTATTTCCTGCACAAACCCTGACTGATGCAGGGCTTCTACTCACTATCTTATTTGGATATTAATTGACTCTCCAGCTTACCACTGTCACTCACTCAGTAAGGGAGAGAGTCAGAATACAAATTCAAAATTCCATGCTCTCACCACTGTCCCATGTTGTCTCTTCTTTTATCACTTAAGGCCCAAATCAAATTCCACCTCCATTCCAAGCAAAGTACTGTCTCATACCTCTTCTTGATGACTCCTTTTGCCTAATATTGATATTTATTTTTCCCTCGAATTATAGCTCCATAAAAAAAGAAAATGGTAAAGAGAAAAGTTAGGGGAATGCTTTCTTTCTACTATTTTTGCTCCCACTCCACATACAAATTCCTAATACTTCTTGGATGGCCCTGTGCTGATCAGTAAAGAATAAGAATACACTGCAAGAATGAACCTCTGTTCTTCCGTTTAAGCTAATACGACTCCACCCGACCACATACTTCAATAACTACAGGGCAATTGCCAGCACTACTGGAAAATGGGGATGTACATTCTGGTGGAAGAGGAGCCTCCATTACCAGAGAAATGGTAGGAGGGCTAGAAATGAATTGTCTTAAGAATTTGCCCACACAAGAGACCCTGGGTTTCTTCCTTGCTAACTCATCATCCTTTTGCATTATTTTCCCTGTCTCCTAGAGGCCCATTCAGCCATTATTTCACAAGAGACATTAAAGTGATTCCCTTCCCTCAATTTACACATCTGCAATTGGGTTAAGGAAGCCAAATCCAGGAGCAAAGATCCCAGCTATGCAAACCTCCAGATTTCCTCAAAGGGAAACTTCCAAGTAATTTTCAAAGGTTAAAGGAAACTTGTCAGTCTGGATGCTGCAGGAAGAAAATCAACACACACTTGATTTCTTTTCTTTCTAAGGAGAGGGGCTATAGGATGGAATAACTGGAGGCCATTGGATAGAGAACACCAGGGAATCAGAACTCAGTGGTGGGCACCTGGATGTGTAACTAGAAAAACCTCTCTAGGTGGTGAAATTAGGTCTTCTCCCTCAATACTACTTTGCTATGACTTTTCCCCCAACATCTCCTCCAAAATTTTTCTGCTGGTTCAAGTTTTCAGTTCATGGGAATTGATGTGAGCATCAACAAAGAAGACAGCCAAGGCTTCAGACTGAAAGAACCAGGTGGGTGAACAAACTCAGGGGGTAAGAATGGGAAGGAAAGGAAGGAAGGGTGTATTAGGTGTGAGGAGAGAGATAAGACCGTATGGGGAGCACAAGGAGGAGGAAGGTTGAGGGAAAAAATAAAATCTGCAATATAAAACTCTCTGTCCAAGTCGCTCCTTCAAAGTCTAGCCTAGTAACCTGTTAAATCAATGAATATTTATTTATTGTTTAGATTTCTCATTTTGTATTGATCACCTGGTAAGTCCTTTACAATTGTTTGTCATTTTTCCCAATGTATCTTGACTTCCCAAATTAGATTGCAGCTCCTCTTGTCGCCGCTCTGGAGCAGTGGCAGCAGCATCACCTGGGAGCATGTTAGAAATGCAGAATCTCGGGCCAATCATGGTTGGTTGCAGGCATAGCAACCCATGTGTGGGGAGTAGAACAACTCCATAAGGTTTTCAAGGCTCTCTGATCTTTTGGAAGCAGATCACCAGGCCTATTTTCCAAGGCACCTCTGGGTGGGTTAAAACCACCAATCTTAAAGCTAGGAGTTAAGCGCTTAACCGTCTGTGCCACATATAAGTGCCAAATATATGGAGACTTCTCCATATACTTTACATACACATTGCAGACTGAATGGTGCTGCCTTACGCTTCCAAAACCAAACACCAAAAAAGAGAAACAGTAAATGACTGAACGAGCGAGTGAATTTGCTCTGAGGAGACCAGTATAAAGGCAGTTAGGCATACTGCCCTAGGGCTGTATCCTTGGGAGACTAGAGAAGGTTAAGCGATGGATGAGGTGGTAGTCAGCTATGTGTATTATCCTATCACAAACCAGGAAAACCTGGTTATACCCTGACCAAATGGTTCTCGAAATTTAGTGTCATCTGGGTCACCTGGAGAGCTTGTAAAAACATACATTGCTGGACCCCTCCTCCTGGAGTTTCTGATTCAGTTGGTCTAAGGGGAGCTCTGGTAGCATAGTGGCTAAGGCACTTGACTGCTAACCAGAAGGCTGGCGGTTCAAACCC
>NW_006921760.1:2760798-2762764 GCF_000298275.1 Orycteropus afer afer
GGGTTTGAACCACCAGCCTTCTGGTTAGCAGTCAAGTGCCTTAGCCACTATGCTACCAGAGCTCCCGAGACAGTGACTAGGTGAAGAAAATTATACAGATGGGACCCAGAAGCTACCATTCACTGGGGGAAGGTTTTGCCTTTTCATTATAGTAGAAGATCTTACATTTCCCATTCCTCTCTCCACCCAAAGTAGGCAAGCATGAAACCAAAGTCAATTTCTTACAATTTAGTAACCTCAGTACCAACCAATTATAGCCTGGGACATGAGATACAGCTGTTGTAACATTAGAGCTCAAACAGTTTCATCTCAGCTATTTAGGTGGATAAAAGAGCCAATATTTCCATTCCCTTGTGATATTATCAAGACGTGATAAACAACCAAGACTACAGTGTTAATTACATCAATGTGAAGAGGAGAGAGACCACCTTAATTGCTCCGAGCTGCAGAATAATTTTTTATGGGCAGACAATCATTCCATAAATTCACATTAGAAAGGGTACTTTGTCTTTTTCTATCAGCTGCAAAACTTCTGGAGGCAAAAAGAGAAGGAGGAAAGAAACAAAACAAAACAAAACCCTTCTTTTAAGGTAGACTTCAATAGGGGAAAAAAAAATTTCTCCTGTTGCCTGTTGCCTCCTCAACACTCCTGTGTTGAATAATTTGGTAGAAAGAAACATAGGGAGAGTATTTGTCCTGAATGATTTTCTATGTGAAAGCAAATAGAAGGTACATGGTAATACTAAATTTGCTTCCAAAGAAATTACCTTGGTTGTAGTTTAAATACATAGTGATGATACAGCATATATTCAAAAAGTTAGACACCTTGTAGACCTAAAACTGACTCAAATCCAGATGAATAGATCTTCCCAGAGACCCCAAAAGATCATCTGGTTCACCCGTGTACTTCCAGAATGAACACACCCAAGTGATCCCTGACAAATTCCATTTACTCTTGTTTCAAAATGTCCCAGAGAGAAGATTTGTTTTTGGTTTCTTGTTGTTAACCTATTGTTTAAAGCTTAATCTTAATAAACACTTAATGCAGAAGAAACTGTCTGTAGCCCCTGCAATAGCCCGCCTTCCTTCCTTGCTAATACAAGCCAAACAGCAACATGCTGGGAAAGCAGACTCAGCTATAAGGGATTGCTCTTAACCTAAGCCAGTGATGGGCACTGTGTCCCCTTTTGCTGATGATTGATAGCCATGTGACCCACTTCTGGCCTATAAAATGGAAAGGGAACACTTCTTGGGGAGGGTTCTAGGAAGTGTTTGCTCTTTAATAAGAAAGAGAGAGCGACACTATCTAAAGCGGCTGCGGCTTCTGTTTCTTCCTGTTTTGGGTTGTATTTCTAGGAGAACCAGATGCTTGCAGCCCTATTGCAACATTAGTGAAGCCATAGCTGTCACACTGAGGAGGAAAACCAGGAAATTGGAAGAACCCTGGAGCCTTAATGACGTTGGTAAACTGTTTCATCAACCTTGGAAATGCCAATTCCTTGATCTTCTATTGGGAGTGCTGGTGGCATAGTGCCTAAGGCATCTGACTGCTAACCAGAAGGTTGGCTGTTCAAACCCACCAGCCACTCCTTGGAAGGAAGTTTGAGCCTTCTATTAAGTGAGAAATGAGTAATAAGCCCTTTGATTAAACTACCTGTAGCTTGGTGTGCTGTTACTTGTATAAGAAACCAACCTGAGAAAGAAAAAGTAATAACTCTCTGTTATCATATTTTCTTAGTTTTATTCAGCATGTTATAATCGATCACTACCATTACTTATTCCTTTTCTCTTTAAATAATATTGTGTTTTAGGTGAAAGTTTACACAGCAAGTTAGATTCTCATTTAACAATTTGTCTACAAATTGTTCCATGATTTATTTCCTTTTTTCACAATGTGCCGGTATTTTCATTATCTCGGGGCTGTTTGCTCTGTTGCCATTCACCTAACTTCCCTCCCCTTCCTTAG
>NW_006921760.1:2763434-2764766 GCF_000298275.1 Orycteropus afer afer
GTGGTGATATAGTGGTTAAAGCATTGAGATGCTAAACAAAATGTTGGTGGTTTAAACCCATCAGTTGTACTGTGGGAGAAAGATGAAGCAGTCTGCTTCCACAAAAATTTTCAGCCTTAGAAACACTTATGGGTCGGTTCTACTCTGTCCTAAAGGATCACTGAGTTGAAATTGACTTGATGGCCATAAGATTGGTTTGATTCTGTCACTTTCAGACTCCAATGTTATTTGAGGGGAAAAACAAAAATCATTTCAGCTTCTAAAGGATAAAACTAGTTTTCTTTGGTAGTTTTAATAATAAATTTCATCTTTATTTTTTGTCTCCAACAAGAGAGAACCTTATTGTAAAAGGTTTAAAGTACAAAACACTTGATTGATGAGGTTGGCCATGAATCAGAGGACACACACACACACACACACACATACACACAGAACCTTCGGTCTTGGCAGCTTGCGCTCAGGGTTTGTGATGTCAGAAACCTGGAGCAGGGCTAAGGATGGCTGGCATGCAGAAAATGACACTGGTTGCTTGGCCACGGGGCCACTTGGTTAATTCAGGGATACACAGCCTGGGAAAGCTAATGACCTCTCTCTAACCAAAAAAACAAACCAAACCCACTGCCGTTGAGTCAGTTCTGACTCATGGCGACCCCTGTTGGGTTTCTGAGGTGGTAAATCTTTACAGAAGTAGACAGCCCAGTCTTGCTTCTGTGGAGTATCTGATGGTTTTGACCTCTCTCTAGGTCCAAATAAATATTTGGGTAACAGAGTTAGCCTTGAAAATGAGGTACAGCCCCTTGTAGGCCTATAAAGACTGAGGCAAATGGGCTAATGGAAATAATGTAGCAATTCTAAAAATGTACCTCCCTTTACTGATTCCAAGTTGCTTTGAAAGATGATTGAAAAACCACTTACTGTAAAGAAAATCCTGGTTTCCTATTGTTGTTGTTAGGTGCTATTGAGTTATTCATGACTCATAGTGACCCTATGCACAGCAGAACAAAACACTGCCATGTCCCCCCTCAGCTCCACGATCCTTGTTATACTTGAGCCCATCACTGCAGCCACTGTGTCAATTCATCTCATTGAGGGCCTTCCCCTCTTCCATTGACCCTCCACCTTACCAAGCATGACATCCTTCTCCAGGGAATGGTCCCTTCTCACAACAACATGAGCAAAGTAGGTGAGACGAAGTCTGGCCATTCTTGCATCCAAGGAGCATGCTGGCTGCACTTCCTCTGGGACAGATCTGTTAGTTCTTTTAGCAGTCCATGGTACTTTCAGCATTCTTCGCCAGCACCACAACTCAAAGACATCAACTCTTCTTCGGTC
>NW_006921760.1:2766346-2774572 GCF_000298275.1 Orycteropus afer afer
CAGCAGGGCATCCATTTGTTGAAACATCTCAATGGGTATTCCGTCAATTCCTGAAGCCTTGTTCTTCACCAATTCCTTCAGTGCAGCTTCGACTTATTTTAATACCATTGCTTCTTGATCATATGCCAACTCCTGAAATGGATGAAAAATGACCAGGTCTTTTTGGTACAATGACTCTGTATTTCTTCCATTTTCTTTTAATACTTCCTGCATCATTCAGTATTTTGCCCATAGAATCTTTCAATATTGCAACCGAAGGCTTAAATATTTTCTTCAGTTCTTTCAGATTGAGAAATGCTGAGTGTGTTCTTCCCATTTGGTTTTCTAACTCCAGATCTTTGCACATTTCTCTATAGTAATTGGCTTTGTCTTCTTGAGCTGCTCTTTGAAATCTTAAGTTCAGCTCTTTTATCTTGTCATTTCTTCCATTTGTTTTAGCTACTCTCCATTCAAGGGCAAGTTTCAGAATCTCTTCTGACATCCATTTTAATCTTTTCTTCTTTTCTCATCTTTTTAATGACCTCTAGCTTTCTTCTTGGATGATGTTCTTGATGTCATCCCATAGTTCTTCTGGCTTTTGGTCATTGGTGTTCAATGCATCAAATCTACTCTTTAGATCTTCTCTAAACTCAGGAGGGATATATTCGAGATCATATTTTGGCTCTCATGGACTTGTTTTAATTGTCTTCAACCTGAAGTTGAACTTGCATATGATCAGTTGATGGTCTGTTCCACAATCAGCTCCTGGCCTTGTTTTGGCTAAAGATATTAAGCTTTCCCAGTGCCTCTTGCCACAGATGTAGTCAATCTGATTCCTGTGTATTCCATCTGGTGAATTTCATGTATCAGACAGTGTTTCTCTGCTATTTATAAGGTTTACCCTGGCCTATTCTTTGAGAAGTGGATGGCCTCTTCCTTCTTCCTAGTCTGTCTCAGTCTGTAAGCTGTGTTGGAACCTGTGCACCATGTGCAACCCTGCTGGCATTTGAGACACTGGTGGCACAGCCTCAAGCCTCACAGCAACATGCAAGTCACCACAGTATGACAAACTGACAGACAAGTTTGTCTCCCTTAGCTATCAAAACCTTTCCACCCTCCCTTTACCTGGATCACACGGCTCTGTCGTCCCTGGCTTTCCCTCCACTTCCTGCCTCTTGGGTGTGGACCCTGTCTCCTTCCCCTTACCTGGATCCCTTGACTCTGTCTCATCCCCAGCTCTTGCCCTGATTTCCATGTCTGGGCGTGGGACCTGTATACCTCCCTTTACCTGTGTTCCCATGGCCTCTATTGACCTGCATTATTTCAAAGATGATTAATCAGGAAGATTAATTTTCAGGTGATAATTGTTCCAACTCTTTATCTTACAATTTTCTTCTCTTTTCCTCAAACTTTCAATAAATTTACACTAAATATACATTCAACACAAAGTTAATGAGCACTTACAGTGTGTCAGGCACTGTGCTAGGTGTCCAGGAAACAGGTGAGAAACAGGTCATCCTTATCTTCAAGAAGTTAATGGTGATTCTGAGACTTCCAATGTGTAAATCAACAATCAAAATAAGATGGAGCACCACTACTGCAGACGTATGTACCCAGATGAGCCACACCCAAGAAATGATCAACTGCATGTGGAGGGGATTCAATAAATGAAGCTGTCTATTCCACAAAGATTCCTCCTACCACATTAATAACCATCACTGAATTGATCTGGTTTGGGTCAGATTTAAATGAATTTGTGTGAAAGGAGGTCTTGGCTTAGATGATGTATCTACTCAATTTTGTTCTAACTACTCATTCCTGAGGATATGGGTTTATTTCTTCATTCGTTCAACAAACATTTATTGCACATCATCATATGACAGGCAGGTAGAAGAATTCTGACTTCCCATGTCAGTAAAAGAAAGAGGAGGTAACGATTGGCTTGAAGCGAATGAAGGTCATCATCATAGAAACACAGGCACACCTCATCTTATTGCGCTTCACTTTATTGTGCTTTGCAGATATTGCATTTTTTACAAATTGAAGCTTTGTGCCACCTGAGTCTAGCGAGTCTATTGGTGCCATTTTTCCAACAGCATTACTTTGCATCTATGTGTCACATTTTGTTAATTCTCACAATATTTCAAACTTTTTCACAATTTTATTATACATTTAATAGACAATATAGTGTAAACATAACTTTTAAATGCACTGGGTGAAAAAATCCTATAACTTGCTTTATTGCAATATTTGCTTTATTGTAGTGGTCTGGAACTGAATGGAGAATAGCTAAAGCAAATGGAAGAAATGATGAAATATAAGAACTGGACAGAAGATTCCAAAGGGCAGTTTGAGAAGACAAAGTAAAGTATTATAATTAAATGTACAAAGACCTGGAATTAGAAAACCAAAAGGGAAGAACACACTTGGCATTTCTCAAACTGAAAGAACTAAAGAAAAAATTCAAGCCTCAAGTTACAATACTGAAGGATTCTGTGGATGGCACCTAACAACAACAAAAACAAATGAGCAAAATAGTGAATGATACAAGAAGCATTGAAAGAAGATGGAAAGAATACACAGAGTCATTGTACCAAAAAGAATTGATCAATATTCACCCATTTCAGGAGGCTGCATATGATGAAGAATTGATAGTATTGGAGGAAGAAGTCCAAGCTGCACTGAAGGCATTGGTGAAAAACAAGGCTCCAGGAACTGACAGAATATTCATTGACATATTTCAACAAATGGACGCAGCACTCATTTATGCCAAAAAATTTAGAAGACAGCTACCTGGCCAATTGACTGGAAGAGATCCATGTATGTGGTCATTCTAAAGAAAGTTGATCCAACAGAATATGGAAATTATTGAACAATATCACTATAATCACACAAACTCAAGTAAAATTTTGCCTAAGATAATTCAAAAATGGTTGTAGCAGTATATTGACAGGGATCTGCCAGAAACTGAAGCCAAATTTAGAACAAAGGGATATAATTGCTGATATCGCATAGATCTTGCTCAAAGCAAAGAATATAAGAAAGATGTTTACCTGTGTTTTATTGACTGTGCAAAGGCACTCGACTTTGTGGATCATAATAAGTTATGGATAACATTGCAAATAATGAGAATTCCAGAATACTTCATTGTGCTCATGAGGAACCTGTACATACACCAAGAGGCTGTCATTTGAACTACATGGTTTACAATCAGGAAGGGAGTGCATCAGAGTTGTATCCTTTCACCATACTTACTCAGTCTGTATGCTGAGCAAATAATCTGAGAATCTGGACTATATGAAGAAGAACACCCATCAGGATTGGAGGAATACTCATTAACAACCTGCGATATGCAGATGACACATTTTGCTTGCTGAAAGAGAAGATGACTTAAAGTACTGATGAAGATTAAAGACTACAACCTTTAATATGAATTACATCTTAAAATAAAAAATCCTCCCAAATGGACCAATAAGCAACATCATGTTAAATGGAGAAAAAATTGCAGTTGTCAGGGATTTCATTTTCCTTGGATCCACAATCAACATGGAAGCAGCAGTCAAGAAATCAGAGATCATGTTGCATTGAGCAGATTGCTGCAAAAGACCTCTTTAAATGGTTAAGAAGCAAAGATATCATTTTGAAAACTAAAGTGAGCCTGAGCTAAGTCATCTTATTTTCAGTCGACTCATATGCATGTGAAAACTGGACACCGAATAAGAAATACTGAAGAAGAATGAATGCATTTGAATGGTGGTGTTGGCAAAGAATACTGAAAATACCATGGACTGCCAGAAGAAGGAACACATCTGTCTTGGAACTACAGCAGGAATGCTCCTTAGAAGCGAGAATGGCCAGACTTCATCTCATAGAAGTTGGTCATGTTGTAAGAACGGACTAGTCCCTAGAGAAGGACATCATGTTTGGTAAACTAGAGAGTTGGCAATAAAGGGGAGACCTTCAATGAGATGGATTGACACAGTGACTACAATCATGGGCTGAAGTATAGCAAGGATATTGAAGATGGCACAGGACCAGGCAGTGTTTCATTCTGTTGTACAAAGGGTCACTATGAGTTGGAGCTGACATAATGGCACCCACCGACAGCAACAACTGAACTGAACCCATAATATCTCTGAGGTATACCTGTAGGCCAATTCTATATCAGTGGCTAGGAGAATGATTAGGAGCTAGGGCCTCATAAATTTGGAGATTAATTTCTCATCTTGAGTTAAGAAAACAAGTGAGGCAAGCCACTTTCTTTTCAATTAAGGGAAGAATCTCAGTGCTCCATTCAAATTGGTAATTGAGCTTCCTGATAGAAACCAATCAACACAATATTAACGGCTTGATTCTGATTTAAGACCACACTATTGCATTCATACATACATATGCTATATAAGCATATATATATTAAAAAAAAAAAAAAAAAACTTGCTGCCATCAAATAAATTCTGACCCATAGCAACCCCCATTGGGTTTCCAAGACCGTAAATCTTCACAGAAGCAAACTGCCTCATCTTTCTTCTGTGGAGCAGCTTGTGGGTTCAAACCACGGACCTTTTGGTCAGCAATCAAATGCCTTAACTACTACACCACCAGAGCTCCTTACACACACATACACACACACATAAATATATATATTTGGTGTATATATGATGTGTGTGTATTGGGCAATCTACTTCCATAGTGATACTGCCTTGGAAACCCAAGGAGGGGTCGCTATGAGTCAGAGTGGACTCAACAGCAGTGAATTTGATTTTTGCCATCTGGTCAGTGTGTATGTATGTGTGTGTGTGTGTGTGTGTAAATGTATATGCATACATAAGGAGCCCTGGTGGCACAGTGGTTAGGTGCCTGGCTGCTAAATGAAAGGTCAACAGCTGGAACCCACCAGCCACTCTTCAAAAGAAAGATGTGGCAGTCTGCTTCCTAAAGATGACCTGCTGTCACCAAGTCAATTTTGACTCACAGTGACCCTACAAGACAGAGTAGGTCTGCCTCATAGGCTTTCCCTGTAATCTTGTCATCTTTACAGAAGCAGACTGTCACATCTTTCTCCCACAGAGCCTCTAGTGGATTTGAACCACCAACTCTTCAATTAGCAGCCAAGCATTTAATCACTGCACCACCAGGGCTCCTTCCCATAAATTCATTTCCATTGTTGTTGTTGTTAGGTGCCGTAAGTGGCCTCCAACTCATAGTGACCCTGTGCACAGCAAAATGAAACACCGCCTGGTCCTGCGCCAGCTCCACAATCCCTGCTACACTTGAGCCCATTGCTGCAGCCACTGTGTCAGTCCATCTCATTGAGGGCCTTCCCCTCTTTCGTCGACCCTCCACCTTACCAAGCACGACCTCCTTCTCCAGCAAACGGTCCCTTCTGACAACACAACCAAAGTAGATGAGATGAACTCTGACCATTCTTGCTTCCAAGAATTTCCAGTTTAGACAGAAACAAATAACAAGACAAACGACAGGATGAATGGCAGGAAGAATTAATATTGTCTTAACTTCCCTGCATTTTAAAGAGACTTCTTCTCAATGTGATCCAAGCTGCCAGGCCCAGGAAGACTGGTGTTGAAATCAAGTTTGAGAGAAAGCCCAAGAAACTCATTGACCTGAGAGGTGTGTGCCATGGGTGTGTGCAAATGCACTAGGAGCTGTCTGAATGTGACAAGAGGGTATTTATTTGAGGGGCATAGGAAGAAGAAGAAATTGGGCTAGGATTGGATCTTCAGTTAGGGGCAGAAGGTGAGAAGTGCACTGGGCTTGTGTAAGAAATTGTTTTTGAAGAACACCCAAGTGGAGACATAATTTTTCTTGACACACCAATGTACAATATGAACATATATTTAGAAACGTTTGCCCCCCTGTACCCTGAGCAGCTGTTCAGCTCCAGCAAACACTCCTCCTTTCAGGCAAGGAGAGGAAGCTCACAGCCAGATTTTCTTGAGTTGCCAATGAGAGCTGGGGCCCAGCATCCCTCCTCCCCTTTAGCAGCAGGGGGTCCAACACAGCTGGTGGTGAGGAAGCAAGGTCACAGAAGTTGCTCCGAGGGGGGGATTAACTGGTGAGTCCTGTTTAATTCAGTCAGGAAGAGCAAATCTGCTTTAATTTGCAGTCACTCTTTGGTCAGACTCTTAAGGACCCCAGTGGAGCTGAAATGTGCCCCTCTTCCTACACTTTCTTAAAAACAGGGAGCCAGGAGGAGAACCTCTCAAAATGTTTGGTGAGTCTATAACTCACTCGGCAAGGTTTGGCTTCAGGGGATTGACAGAGCCTGGAGAAAAGACATGTGAAAGTGAGACCCAGGACGTAGCCACTTCAGGTAGGCCCATTGTTTTCCAGGGAGTGATGAAGTGGTCACCTGTGTCCTAATTTCATAGTCACTTTTTTGGCAGTTTTTTGTAGGGGTCCTGAGAGAGCAGGTGCCAATGAGGACTGGAAAAAACAACCAAATTCACTGGTGTAGAGTCAATTCCAACTCATAGGAATCCTTTAGGACAGAGTAGAACTGCCCCACAGGGTTACCAAGACTGTAATCTTTATGGAAGCAGACTGCCCCATCTTTATGCCACAGAGCTGATGGTGGGTTCCAAACCACAGACCTTTTGGCTGGCAGTTGAATACTTTAAACACTGCACCACCAGGGCTCCTTAGGTGGTGATGGGTCCAATGTAAAGGTATGTGTGATCCAGTCAAAGATAGGGTCTCATTGGTTCACTTATTCATTCAGTATATTGAACTGGAGCAATGCAGAGTAGTTTTCTGACTTGCAGCAACCTCATCACTTGGGAACTTGTTAGAAATACAAAAGTTCAGATCCCACCTCATACCTACTGTGGTCAGCAGTCCCTAAGGCTAGGCAAAAGTGATGGAATGTCACTTCTAAGAGGAGATTACAGAAAGATTGGGTACCATCTTGGGAAAGGAGCCCTGGTAGCACAACAGTCAAGGGCTGGGTGGCTAACTCTTAAGGTTCAAACTGTCCAGTGGTTCAGTAGGAGAAGAATTGGAGATCTGCTTCCATAAAGATTACAGCCTATGAGGCAGTTCTGCTCTGTGGCATGGAGTTGCTGTGAGTTGGAACTGACTGGAGGTACCTAACAGTAAAACAACCAGTTGGGGGGCACTCTCTTGCTTGCTGACTTGTTATGA
Source organism: Orycteropus afer afer (assembly GCF_000298275.1). NCBI lineage: Eukaryota > Metazoa > Chordata > Mammalia > Tubulidentata > Orycteropodidae > Orycteropus > Orycteropus afer. The sequence goes on from NW_006921760.1 coordinate 2,773,487, forward strand.
GGGAATCTACCTGCTGTGTTGTGAACAGCCTCATGGGGAGACCATGCTTCATGGAATTCATGTCTTCAGATAACAGGCAGTGAGGACCTGAGATCTGCCAACAGCATGTGAGTAAGCATAAAATTGGATCTGCCTGAGTAGCATCTTGAGAGGCCTAAAGCCTTGACACCTTGATTGCATTCTTGATTGCAGAATACCCAACTAAGCTGTGCCAAGATTCCTGACCCAAAGAAATTGAGATAGAGTGGTTTAAGCCTCTAAGACTTGAAGTAATTTGTTATGCAGCAAGATAACCAAAGCAACAACCAAATCACAAATACTATGATCCTGAAATGTGTATTTTAACATGTTTCCCAGATGGTTTTCCTATATAATAAAGTTTGAGAAGCTCTGTTGTGACTAAGAACAAGGACTGTGGACCCAGACTATTGTTGTTGGGTGTTACCATAATGACCCCATGTGACAGAGTAGAACTACCCCACAGGGTTTCCAAGGTTATAATCTTTACAGAAGGAGATTGCCAGGTTTTTCTCCCTTGGAGCTGCTGGGTGGATTTGAACCACCAATCTTTTGGTTAGCAGCTGAAACACTTAACCGTTGCATGACCAGGGCTCCTTGGAGCCAGACTGTATAGGTTCAAATCCCAACTGTAAGTACTGAGTGGGTTACATAACTTCTCCATGCCTTCATCCCTTTTCTAAAATATAGCTAATAATTGTCCATACCTTTAGGGTTGTGAGGGGACTAATTAAATAAATTTATGTAAAGAACTTAGCATATTGCCTAGCAACAATGAGCACAATAAATTTAGCAATGATTCATTCATTCAACAAGAATTTATCAGGCATTGTGCCAGATGCTAAAGTTACAAAGATGAAAAAGTCCACTCCTCCTGAGACCATTGTTCTACAGGAACATAGACATATAAAAGAATAAATACAACAAAGAGTTAAAAATTTTAGGATTGACATCTGCTCATGATGTTGTTAGTTGCCATCGAGGTGTCACTGACATATGGCACCCTATGTATAACAGGATGAAACACTGTCTAGTCCTTGTCTCTCTTCATGATCACTGAGTTTGAGA
>NW_006921760.1:2774937-2776409 GCF_000298275.1 Orycteropus afer afer
AGCCTTCTGGTTAGCTGTCAAGTGCCGTAGACACTATGCTACCAGAGCTCCTGGCACACAGTGTAGTGCAGCCTAAAAAGATCAATTCTATCCCAGATAAAAGCATTAAAGAAAGGCTTAACAGACTTCTGGTAAGATGACAGAATAGGCAAAAAAGCGACACAGACCCTCTTCAACAAAGAAAAGCAAAACCAATTGACACAGATACAGAAGATAACCCTGAGCCCTGAGCTGTGAAAGGAAGGACACAGAAGTGGATTAAACACCAACCAGTAAAAGAACCTGCATGAAAACAGTGAAGACAGAGATGAACGAAGCTGCGCACTGCCAGCTATTCTGAAGGCATGGACAGTTGGAATATTTCCAAGTGGTGTTAGGACCTGAGAATTAACCTAAAAATCAGCCCTGCTCACGAGGCTCCATGGATGACTGCACTGGTGGCTGATGACTGAAAAGGGAAACAGCAAAGAAGAAGACAAATGGAGTTTTGGAATTTGGGTTGTCCAGAGGGAGCAGCCATTTCTAATGTTTACAAACAATGCAGCCATTTTGGATATCTAAAGTGACAATGTTCTCATTCTAGTGGAGTAGTGCCTAAGGCATCTGACTGCTAACCAGAAAGCTAGCAGTTCAAACCCACCAGCTACTCCTCAGAAGGAAGACTGGGCAATCTATTTCCGTAGAGATACTGCCTTGGAAACCCAAGGATGGGCCTCTAATGAGTCAAACCAACTCAACAGCAGTGAGTTTCAAGTGTTTTTTTCTTTTTTGGTGTTCTCATTGAGATTCCAGGGACATAAGAATGGGCTCCACTTGCTGAGGATAGCACAGATAAACCAGAGGATGATGACTGTAAAGGAGACAAGGGCTGAGTGCATAAGTCCTGCCAGCTAGAGAATAGAGGAACACAGTACTGTGTTTACTCACATACATCCAAAGAAAATAAAAATCTTGGGCAAATAACTCCAACATGCAATCACCAACTAAATATAAATGAAATAACTTCACAATGTCTCAGAGACCACAGACCATCACAGTCTACACAAGGAAGCAAGGGAAAGTCATAGAAGCAAGGGACAAGGAAACAGACCCAGAACATATCCCTGAGGAAGAAGCAGCATTGGAACTCCCTGATAAGGAATTCAAAAGAATTATATTGGATACATTCAACAGATTGAGAGACCGGTCAAGGAAAACACTAACAAATTTGAGGAAACCACAGAGAAAATCATAGAACAATTTTGGGAGACATTACAAGAATAAAATGACAAAATAAATAAATAATTAGAAATTATGCAAAATCTAAGTTATAAATCCAGAAGATTAATACTAAATTTTGAGGAATAGGTAACACATTGAATAGGCAAAAGGAGTAGAATTGCATTAATGGAAGACAGAATTAGTGAGATTGAAGACAAATACCTCAATACTTCTTTGGAAAGGCATCAATCAGAAAAATATCAAAACAAAAT
>NW_006921760.1:2792420-2808493 GCF_000298275.1 Orycteropus afer afer
CCTTCCTTCCGAGGAGTGGCTGGTGGGTTTGAACCTCCAGCCTTCTGGTTAGCAGTTAAGTGCCTTAGCCACTAGCTACCAGAGCTCCTAAAGAATAATGTAGAATCTGCAAAGTACTGTGTAATGTGGATGATCTTGGAGAACATTATGATGAGTGAAATAAGTCAATCACAGGACAAATATTGTATTAGTTCACTACTCTAAAAAGTCAAGGAAAGGTTTATATGTGGAAGGAAACTTTCTTTGCTGCTTACCAGGGGTGGGAGGGGAGGAGAGGGAACACTGCTAGATAGGTAGAGACAAGTATTGATTTGAGTGAAGGGAAAGGCAATGTACCAAATGTGAGTGATCAACACAGTGACATTGAGGAAAAGGAAGACATAGAAGAGTACATGGGAGGTACAGACAACAAAGATGAACCCTTTTGCATGTACAGTATTGCATTATCAATGATGGCAAGGATTGATCTACAGGTGGATAGGTGGGTGGACAAGGTGAACAATCAGGTATGTCTAGGCAGGGGGTAGTGTGCCCACGACCACATATAGTGTTGGCAGACAATGTTTCTACGAGCGTATTTGTATGTGGTGTAAGAATGTCCAGATGTACAGCAGAGCTGACAACGGAAAGGTTGTGGTGATTTCTTGGCCACAGCCAGCTACACAGAGGGAGTGAGTAGTTGGACCTGTGGGCTCGGGACCATGGTCATAGGGGACATCAAGAACAATTGGCATAACATACTACACAAAAACATTGTTCTACATCCTGCTTTGTCGAATAGCGACTGGGGTCTTAAAAGCTTGCAGGTGGCCATCTGCATGCAATGATGGGTCTCTCCTTGTCCAGAGCAAAGAAGAATGAAGAAAACTAAAGACACATGGAAACAATTAGTTCAAGGGACTGGCAGTCAATGCAATCCTCAGCCTATTGACCATGAGACCAGAACTAGATGGTGCCTCGCCACCACTGCCAACCAATTGGAGGGGGATCGGTGCAAGAGATCCTGGATAGAGTGGGAGAACAATGTGGAACAAAACTCAAAATCATTAAAAAATAAATAAATAAACAGATTTGCTTGTCTAACAGAGCCTGGTCAGACCCCTGAGACTGTAGAATTGAACTCACTCCCGTGGCTTCCAGCCAAATAATAGACAATCATATGGGCTGAACATTTTCACCAGGTAGATACACTACTTGGAGCGATCAATTATGTGAGAGCAGAAGGGCAGTGTTCACACAAGGAGACACTTCTGGGGGTGGAAATGTATGGGAGGGAAGGGCGCAGGGAAGAGTAAGTATGGGGAGGAAGTGGGAAGAGAGCTGTTACATTGTGGGGAATTGCAGTCAACGTCATGAGACAAAATGTGTATGAACTGCTGTATGGAAAATGAATTTGCTCTGTAAGCTTTGACCCAAATCATAATAAAAATAATAATGAAAGAAAGGCTTAATAAAAAAAGTAATTGGAAGGTTGGAAAAAATACAAGCTATGTGTTTAACTACCTCCTCCATACTTCCTCAGTTTCCAAGCATCTCCATAGCATCCTTTTATATGTAAAATGAACAAACCTACTATTACAAATAGACTCTTTAGATAGGAGCTCCTTGAGAACAGGGTCTGGGATTACCCACATTGACATGCTTAGCTGGACTCATTCTGGCCTTGAGGTATTTGCACCTGTTATTCCTTCTCTGAAAGGCTGCTTCTCCCCCATTCCTGGCAGTACTCCTTCCTCCCTATCCTTCATGTCTCTGCTTAAATCCCTCCTCAGAGAAGACTTAATGATGCTATTTAAATAGCCCTTCCTCCATTTGCTATTCCAAGTTCCTGGATGGTGCGAACGGTTAACGCCTTAACTGCTAACCAAAAGATGGGGAGTCCATGCAGATGCATCTGGGAAGAAAAACCCCTTAATGACCTTCTGAAAAATCAGACACTGAAAACCCTATGGAGCACAGTTGTCCTCTGACATGCTCCTGGGTCATCATAAGTCGGAATTAATTCCATGACAACCAGTGAGTTTCCTATTCCAGCACACTCTTCACCTCTCCAGCAGTGCTAGACTTTGGCAATTACGTAATTTACTTACTGTCCTGTTTACCATGGTCTCCCTGATAGTACATCAGGCACATTCTTGGTAAAGTAGAGTGTCAGCAAAAAAGGGGAAGACCCTCAGTGAAATGGATTGAGACAATGGCTGTGATGGTGGGCTCAAGCATAGTAATGATTCAGAGGATGGTGCACGATGGGACAGTGTTTTGCTCTGTTGTCATTGGGTTGCTATGAGTCAGAAGTGACTCAAAGATACTTGACAACAACAATCTTTATGGAAGCAGATTGCCAGACCTTTCCTTCCATGGTACTACTAGGTGAGTCTGAATCACGAACCATTAGCTTAGCAGTCAAGTGTAAACCATTTGTGTCATCTAGGGACATTGGGCACTGTATTGTTTTGTATGCATTATCTCATATACACCGGAAGTAATTATTATCATTTGCTTGTTGACAGATAGGGAAACTGAGATGTACAAACTTTGAGTAATTTTGCTTAAGTCATTGTCAGTGTGGTGTAGAGCCAGGATTGAACCCAGACTGTCAGACTCCAGAGCTCTTGTGTTTAACCACAATATTCTGTCTTCAATGGAATGGCATTCATTAAGTATAATATATTATTTATTCTGCATAAATAAAAGTACACACCAATGAACAAATATGTGGCATTATAGCACTAGATAAGACAAGGTAATTTTAGGAAAGTGCCTCAAGGTTGTATCCAAGTGATGATATCAGTGAACACAGCAACTGGACTGGTCCTGTAGGCCAAGCGGTAGCTCATTGATGTGGCCCCTTCCCCCACCTTGGGGTCCCATGTTGCTGGGAAGAAACGTAGTCATTACCACAGGTGAGTGCCCATCGTTTCCAATTGATGTGATTGGAACAGGCTTGGAGGTCTGCTCCTGAGCCACCCAAGGATTAGGGAGGGAAGGATGCAGGGAAGAGTAACTATGGGGAGGAAGTGGGAGGAGAGCTGCTACACTGTGGGGAATTGCAGTCAACGTCATGAGACAAAATGTGTATGAACTTTACATTGTGGGGAATTGCAGTCAATGTCATGAGACAAAATGTGTATGAACTGCTGTATGGAAAATGAATTTGCTCTGTAAACTTTGACCCAAATCATAATAAAAATAATAATAAAAGAAAGGCTTGATAAAAGGAGTAGTTGGAAGGTTGGAAAAAAATACAAGCTATGTGTTTAACCTACCTCCTCCATACTTCCTCCGTTTCATTCCCCCAACAAGGCACCATTAATTTACAACAATTGGCAGTTCCTGTTGGAAGGAACTCCAAGATCAGACAAACCAAGAAGGGGTGACAAGTCAAATCTGAGTTTAGATGGAGAAGTTGCTGGGAAGGGCAGGAGGGGTGACAGGGAAGGAGGACAGTGGGGGAGGGAAGCTTTACAAACAGTGGGGCCTGTCTTGGAGCAGGCTTTGACTGAAGGTTCCCATTAGCAACAAGTCTCCACAGGCTTTGAAGAACAAGAAAAGAACGAGGCTTATCCAGTCTTAAACAGGACTGAAATCTGCATTTTTGCTGTGTGATGAGAAATTACTGAGCCAGGAGCTAGGGTGGCTTACACAGGCTCAAATCTCCAGTAGAGGAGATAATTAGGGAAACCATAAATTATACTACTGTTGGTAATTCCATTCTCAAGGCTTACTTAGAGTCAAAATGTATATTTTTAGGCTGCTTTTTTGAGCTTTGAACATTCAAACTTTCAGGTAGACAAAGTCTCTGCTAAAATTTATATATGTTGTTGCTGTTGCTGTTATGTGCCGTTATATATCTATATATATTTAACTATTGACCTTCTTCATACTTTTTCCTTATAACTTCTGAATCGTCTGATTTCCACAAGGTGATTGTCTCTGATGAAATTAAGAATGTGAGTGTTTGCTGACCTTGTGTTAAGGGTGATGGAAAAAATTGGGAATGGTTAATGGTGTTGGTTGAACAACATGTTGAATATATTGGATGTCACTGAACTGTACATGGGAAGATTGTTGAAATAGCAAAATTTTGTTACCTACAAAAAAAAGAGCTCTGGTAGCATAGTGGCTAAAGCACTTGACTGCTAACCAGAAGGCTGGCGGTTCAAACCCACCAGCCACTCCTCAGAAGGAAGGTTGGCCAATCCTACTTCTGTAGTGATACTGCCTCAGAAACCCAAGGAGGGGTCGCTATGAATCGGGGCCGACTCGATGGCGCATAACAACAACAACAGCAACAACAAAGAGTGTCTGAAGAAACAGAAGCTGAGGTAGAAAAAAGCTAGGAGATGAGGTGGAAAACCTGTGCTAGAAGTAAAATGCATGGTTTGTAATTTGAGGACTGGTTTTGTGTGTTTTGCTTGCAAGTTTTCAGGATGAAAGCTTAGGTTAGAGAGTTCTCAGCCATGCAGACATGTGTAGATAGATCTATGCATGCTTTTTTACTTATTTAGAAAGGTTATCGGGGCTCTTGAGAGCTCTGGTGGCATAGTGCCAAAGGCATTTGACTGCTAACCAGAAGGCTGGCAGTTCAAAGCCACTGGCCACTCCTCAGAAGGAAGTTTGGGCAACCTACTTCTGTAGAGATACCACCTCAGAAACCCAAGGAGGGATCGTTATGAGTCACAATCGACTGGATGGCAGTGAGGATAGGGGATCTTGAAATTGACCCAGAGACTTGCTTTGAAAAAGCTCAAGAATTCAAGAGTCAGAAAAATAGAGGAAATTTGACCAAATATGAAACTTTGGGAACATCCAGGGATCATTTGGACAACTAGTTCTATGTTCCATCTTATGTGTGTGCTAATAACAAGTTGGCCTATATACGGTACATGGATCACCACTTTTAAATGATTTTGACAATCATGAAATACACTTAAAGCACTGAAACAGGGCTGGACATGATTTAACCTCCCTTGAGTGAGTTGGCAGGTACTTTAAGATCTTCTGAGGTCTCATGGTTATCATCGTGAGCACCAGTAATTATTGGACCACAGTGGCATAGACATGCCAGGTGATGAAAATTTCCAGTTGACAGAATTTAAGACAAACTTGATTCTACTAGATAATGGAAGTTAAAAAAAGAAAGAAAGAAAAGAAGTCTAGTGAACGTTGACAGGCTATTGCATAATGAAAAGTGTTAAAATCTAATGGGAAATGTGACTCAAATTCTGGGTGACTTCCTGATTTCATCACCATCAATAGTTGACATTTCCTTTTCTCATTTTCTTTCTGTTACACCATCTATAAATGGATCTACTGATACTAATAGGGACCCACACACCTTTATCGACTCCCTCCTTGCATAAATTATTACACGGAGCCAGTTTTATTGCGATTCTTTCTTTCTATGGCTGTTTCTCCTATTGTAGTGTCGGAGTCCCTAGAGGGCTGGGGCTGCGTGGCACACACATTGTTCAAAGAATAAAAGTCTTCAGGGAAAACGAAGCTACCAAAACAAGCAAGCTGGGCAGAGCTTTTCTATCTTCCACCAGGGGTCAGTAAAACTTTTATGAGATGCGTAGGGTGGCATCCAGCCTTAGATCAGAGCAACTTCTTTGTCGCCTTGTGCCTCTCAGAAAATACTTGCCAACAAGAGGCTGTCTTATAATGGAAATAGCAACCAGTGCCAAGTTGTTAAACACACACACACACAAAGCCCAGATAAATATGCTTAGACTAGCCTGTTGGTGTACCAACCACTGGAGCTAAAGTTATAGAGGGAATTCTTAGTCCTAGTGTGCAGTTTTAATAAATTCTAAGGCAAGCTAGCTTGGCTCATTACCTATCACTAGCTATTTGTCTAGGAACTTGAGCTTATTGACTTGACTCTGATCAGGGTTCCTGCTTCATGAAAACAGGACTTGAAGCTTCCTTTCTCTTCCTGGCTTGCTAGGACATTAGAAAGAATTAGACTTACGAAAATATACACTAGATACATAAACTTGACACTCTGCTTCCACTTTTACTCTTGAGACAGCTAGAGTGATCTGTTAAAAATGGAAATCAGATCATATCACTCCCCCACTTAAAACTCTGGGAGCCTTTCCATAAGTTTCTTCGCCTGCAGGGCCAGGGCATGATAAAATTCCTGCAGCCTCTCTGATCTCACCTTCTGCCTCCCTTCCTGCACTCACTACACTCCAGCCACAGGAGCCTTTTCTGTTGATACTTTCACTCGGTTGTTCTCAAAGGGCTACCTGCAGCATCAGCATCACTTGGGCAGTTGTGTTGTTGTTACGTGCCATCGAGTCAGCTCTGACTCATTACGACCCTGTGTACAACAGAAGGAAACACTGCCCACTTCTGTGCCAGTCTCACAGTCCTTGCTATACCTGAGCCCATAGTTACAGCCACTGTGTCAATCCATCACACTGAAAGCCTTCCCTTTTTTGCTGACCCTCCACTTTACCAAGCATGACATCCTTCTCCAGGGAATGGTCCCTTCTGACAACATGACCAAAGCAGGTGAGACGAAGTCTGGCCATTCTCATTTCCAAGGAGCATTCTGGCTACACTTCTTCCAGACAGATTTTTTCATTCTTTTGGCAGTCCATGGTCCTTTCAGTATTCTTTTCCAACATCATATTTCAAACGGATCAACTCTTCTTTGGTCTTCCTTGTTCGTTGCCCAGCTTTCACAAGCATACAAGGTGATTGAAAATACCATGGCTTGGGTTAAGCACACCTTTGTCTTCAAGGAGACATCTTTGCTCTTCAGCTCTTGAAAAGAGGTCTTTTGCAGCACATTTGCCCAGTGCGATATGTCCTCTGATGTCTTGACTACTGCTTCCATTGGTGTTGATTGTGGAACCAAGTAATATGAAATCTTTAACAACTTCAATCTTTTCTCCATTTATTGTGATGCTCCTTATTGGTCCCGTTGTGAGGATTTTCGTTTTCTTTATATTGAGGTGTAATCCATACTGCAGACTCTAGTCTTTAATCTTCATCAGTAAGTGCTTCAAGTCATCCTCACTTCCAGCAGCAAAATTGTGTCGTCTGCACATGGCAGGTTGTTAATGAGTCTTCCTCCAATCCTGTTGCCATAGTCTTATTCATATAGTCCAGCTTCTTGGGTTACTTGCTCAGCATACAGATTGAATAAGTATGGTGAAAGGATACAACCCTGACACACTCCCTTCCTGATTTTAAACCATGAGGTATCCCCTTGTTCTGGTCTATGTACGGGTTCCTTATGAGCACTATCAAGTGTTCTGGAATTCTCATTTTTCTCAATGTTATCCATAATTTGTTATGACCCACACAATGGAATGCTTTTGCATAGTCAATAAAACACAAGTAAACATTCTTCTGGTATTCTTTGCTTTCAGCCAAGATCCATCTGACATCAGCAATGATACCCCTTGTTCCATATCCTCTTCTGAATCCAGCTTGCATTTCTTCAAGTTCTCTGTCAATATACTGCTGCAACCATTTTTGATTTATCTTCAGTAAGATTTTACTTGCATGTGATATTAATGATATTGTTTGATAATTTCCACAGTCTGTGGGATCACCTTTCTTTGGAATGGATACAAATATGGATCTCTTCCAGTCAGTTGGCCAGGTAGCTGTCTTCCAAATTTCTTGGCATAGCTGACTGAGTGTGTCCAGTGGGGCATCCATTTGTTGAAACATCTCAATGGGTATTCCGTCAATTCCTGGATCCTTGTTCATTGCCAATTCCTTCAGTGCAACTTTGACTTCTTCCTTCAACACCATTGGTTCTTGATCACATGCCACTTCCTGAAACGGATGAATGTCAACCAATTCTTTTTGGTACAGTGACTCTGTGTATTCCTTCCATCTTCTTTTGATGCTTCCTGCATCATTCAATATTTTGCCCATAGAATCTTTGAACATTGTAACTCGAGGCTTGATTTTTTCCTTCAGTTCTTTCTGCTTGAGAAATGTTGAGTGTGTTCTTCCTTATTGGTTTTCTTACTCCAGGTCTCTGCCCATTTCATTATAATAATTGATTTTATTTTCTTGAGCTGCTCTTTGATATCTTCTGTCCAGCTCTTTTACCTTGTCATTTCTTCCATTTGCTTCAACTACTCTCCATTCAAGGGCAAGTTTCAGAGTCTCTTCTGACATCCATTTCAGTCTTTTCTTCCTTTCCTGTCTTTTTAGTGAGCTTTTGGTTTCTTCATGGATTATGTTCTTGATTCATCCCACAATACCTCTGGTTTTTGGACATTGGTGTTCAGTGCATCAAATCTATTCTTTAGGTGGTGTCTAAATTTAGGAGGGATATAATCAAAGTCATATTTTGGCTCTTGTGGACTTGTTTTAATTGTCTTCAGCTTCAACTTGAACTTGCATGTGACAGTTGATCGTCTATTCTACAGTCAGCTCCTGGCCTTGTTTTGACTGAAGATACTGTGCTTCTCCATTGCGTCTTTCCACAGATGTAGTCGATCTGATTCCCGTGTAATCCATCTGGCGAAGTCCATGTGTGTAGCTATCATTTGTGTTGTTGAAAAATGTATTTGTAATGAATAAGCCATCGGTCTTGCAAAATTCTATCACGCGATCTCCAGCATTATTTCTATCAGCAAGGCCAAATTTTCCAACTACTGGTGAGTCTTCTTTGTTTCCAACTTTTGCATTCTAGTCATCAGTGACAATCAACACCTCTTGATTGCATGGTCGATCAGTTTCAGACTGCAGAAGTTGGTAAAAATCTTCAATATTCTCATCTTTGGCTTTGGTGGTTGGTCCGTAAATTTGAATAACAGTCATATTAATTGATTTTCCTTGGAGGCGTGTGGATATTATCCTATCACTGACAGCACTGTATTTCAAGCTAGATCTTGAAACATTCTTTGTGACAATGAATGCCATGACATTTCTTTTCAATTTGTCATTCCCAGCATAATAGATCATATGGTTGTCTGATTCAAAATGGGCAAAACCGGTCCATTTCAGCTCACTAACGCAGTTATAAGAAATGCAATTTCCTGGGCCCCATCCCTGATCTACTGAACCAGAAATTCTGAGGATGGGGCAGCAATCTGTGTTTAAAACTGTCAGCCAGGTGATTGTAATGTGTGCAGAAGTTTGAGAACCATGTTTCTAATTTGTCAATCATATTCCTGCCCCAGTACCTTTGCACTGCCCAGACCCTCCTCCTTTTTGCCAGGTATACTCTTCTCAAGGCTCTTTCTGCATTAGTCATCTGTCAGCTGAAGTGTTAGCACCTCAGAAAACCTTTTCTGACCATCCCATCTAAAGCAAGTCTCCCTATTCTTTTCCCCATCCCTATCTATATAATTAAAGGATTTCTGGTGGGGTAGTGGGTAAGGCATTTGGCTGCTAACCAGAATGTTGGTGGTTCAAACCTACCAGCTGCTCCTCAGGAGGAAGATGAGGCAATCTACTTCTGTAAAGGTTTGTTGTTGTTGTTGTTGTTGTTGTTATGTGCTGTCGAGTCAGACCTGACTCATACTGACCCCTCCTTGGGTTTCTGAGGCGGTATCACTATGGAAGTAGATTGCCCAACCTTCCTTCCGAGGAGTGGCTGGTGGGTTGAACCGCCAGCCTTCTGGTTAGCAGTCAAGTGCCTTAGGCACTACATTACCAGAGCTTCCTTGGAAAATCAATGGGGGACACTATGAGTCAGAATTGACTCTATGGCAGTGGGTTGGGTTTGGTATCTATATCATTATTCTTTTAATTTCTGCATAGTACTATCTGAAATTACCCTCTTTACTTACTTATTACTTTCTATTTCCTCCATTAGAATGACAGCAGATGTCTTGTCTGATTTTTGTACTATGGATCCCTAGTGCCTTGCACAGAGATCCATGGTATAAAACTTACCAAAAATTCCTAAATTAATGTCTGTAAGATGTTTTGATCAGTCAGGTGTTCTTGATGAAAGGAGATAAGTGAGGTTTTCTACAGGGAGCTTCAGGGTTGTGACAAAGCCCTGGTGAGGAATCAGAACACCAGGGCCAAACTAAACGCTCCACTGGAAAGTCAGCTGACCTTGGACAAGTCATTTAGCTAGATTAGTGGGACTCAGCTGGGGGTGATTTCCCCTCTTGGGCATTTGGCAATGTCTGGAGACATTTTGGTGTCACAATTAGGAGTGGGGGGAGAAGCGGGAAGTGTCAATAGCATTTAGTGGGTAAAGGCCAGGGACATTGCTGACATCCTACAATGCATAGGATAGCCCTGAAACCAAGAATTATTTGGTGCAAAATGTCAATAGTGCCAAGGTCGAGAAATCTGCAGTAGAGTCTTTTTTCTCTCACTTGTAAAATAGGGATAATAATATTCTCTATATGCTTCACAGGGTTCTGGTAAAGTTAAATACACTTCTCATGAAAGTGCTGTGTAAATGACAAAGGACTCTACATAGATACCCCTAGTGTCTGGCCATGCCTGGTACAGAGTAGCTACTCAATAAACATTTATTCAAGGAGTGTATGAATGGGAGCCCCTGCCCCAGGATCCGGCTTCCGTTTCCTCTTTATGATAAGCAGGTGATAGGGATAGCACCTGTGTTACAGAAACTGTGAGGCTCCAAAGAGATAATGTTTGTAAAGCCCCTGGCTCCGGATCAGACACACAGGAGACTGTCCTTTGGTCTTGGTTAGCTTTTCGTGCTTGGCTGCCCTAGGGATGTCACAAGGCCTCTCTCTTCCACTCTAGTTTTCTTTCCCTTCTGATTGAAGGTCCCTCTTCCTCCTTCCCTTTTCCAGGCACCTGGGCCTACCCATGGCATCTTGGATTGTTTCAGCTGGAAATGCCCTCAGGTAGCACCGAGTTCTGCCTTGCGTTTTCCAGTGAAGCACCGGAGGCCTTGTATGCAGGGATAATCTGCACCATGGTTTCTGGAGTCCCTGGCAGAGACCAAACCAAAAGACCCCAAACCAGTGCCCTCAAGTCAGTTCCAACTCATAGCTACCCTTGTTGGGTTTCCAAGGCTGTAAATCTTTATTGAAGTAGGTTGCTCCAATCTTCCTCCCACAGAGTGGCTGGTGGGTGTGAATTGCTGACCTCCTAGTTAGCAGCCAAATATCTTACTCACTATGCCACCAGAGAGCCTCCCTGGCAAAGAAGGAACTAGAAACCAAGCTCCTGTTTCCTGGCTGGAAATCCTTCCACTCCTACACAATGGTCCAACTTTTCTAGACTTGCTTGTTCTTTCCCACCTTCCAAAAGCAGTCAGTATAAACCTAGCATTGTTTTATGACTTACCTTTCCAAAGGTAAATGCTTACCTTTAGAGACCCTTACGTTGAAACATTAAAATATACTCAGGCCAAACAAAATTCCTTTATAAAGATTGCCATTGACTGTGTGACCTAAGATGAGGTTTTACAGCTGTAAACAATTATTCATTTCAATATTTTAGGTTATTTTAATTTCTTCTTATAGAAAATTAATTGTAGGTGCTTAAAAAAGCATTTGTGCCTGTTGTTAGGTGCCGTTGTGTCTGGCTCACAGAGACCCTAAGTAAAGTAGAACGAACACTGCCCAGCCCTGTGCCAGCCCCACGATCTTTGCTACACCTGAGCCCATAGTTGTAGCCACTGTGTCAATCCATCTTGTTGAGGGCCTTCCCCTTTTTCATTCACCCTCCACTTTACCAAGCATTATATCTTTCTCCAGGGAATGGTCCCTATTTGTGCCTATAGCACTTTATATGTTATAAGGAAATTACAATAGTCAATGACCATTCCAGAGTTTGTAACGCATCTGGAAACTGCTGGGTGTTTGGCGGATGATACTTCAGGTATTTCATGTTGTCAATCTGCAAACATGATCTCATGTACTGGGTCCATATTTGTCCAACAGCATGATGATACAATCTTAAGTTTGCCATGGGTTTTGTAGGCTGCAGAGGGCTTTCTCATATTATCCATTTATTCTTGTTTGATTTTCACAGGAACCCAGTGAACTGAATTGAATACTCCTTACTTCCTATATCTGATACTCCTAATTTTACAAATGAGAAACCAAAGTTTAGAGAGATGATATGACTCGTTCAAGGTTATGTAGAGTAAGGGGCAGAGCTGAGGGGAGGACCTACTACATCTTCTGGGTTCTGGAACTCAAAACTCACTGTTGTTGAGTCGATTTGGACTCATAGCCACTCCTCTTTAGGTTTCCAAGGTGGAACCTCTATGGAAGTAGATCGGCCAGTATTCCTTTCGAGCAGTGGCTGGTGGGTTAGAACAGCCCGCCTTCTAGTTAGCAGTCGAATGCGTTAGGCACCATGCCACCAGTAGAAGCCAAAAACCCACGTTCATAGATTCTCACTCATAGTGACCCTGTAGGACAGAGTAGAACTGCCCCATGGGGTTTCCAAGGCTGTAAATCCTTTTGGAAGCAGACCGTCTTATCTTTCTCCCACACAGTGGCTGGTGGGTTGAAATTGCTGACCATTTTCAGCAGCTCAGTGCCTTAACCACTGCACCACCAGAGCAGAGCTCTTTCTTGTGTACAGAGTTGTTTTTTAAGTCTTTGTTCAATCTTGGGGAAGAGTTACTCCTGGAGAAGCAAATAGGAAGCTGGCATGATTGGGATAGCTTCAGCTTTTTGTGTGTGTATTAACAGAACTTTTTGGTTTTGAATAATCTCTTATTTGCCCTACAGACAAGGAGATGAAATTAATTATTTCAACAACTATTTTGTACAGGGCACGGTTGTAGTGAACAAAAAGACCAAGGCTTGGTCTCAGGAAGCTCATATTCTATGGATAAATAATAAGTTAACAAGACAGTATGCCAACTCTGACATTGATTAGTGTTGAGAAGAAAAATAAAGCAGGGTGTGGGGACAAGACTCTTGGAGGAGAGTTGCTATTTTGTTTAGTCAAGGAAGGTCTCCTTAGCAAAGTGACATTTGAGAAGAGACTTAAAGAAAGTGGGGGAGTGTGACATGTGGCTACTGGGGCAGATTGGCAGGGACAAGCACACGCGAAGACTCTGAGGTAGGTATATCTTGGAGAAAAGGCAAGGAAACCAGTTTGGCTGGAGAAGGGTAAGTAGGTTGGGATGGAGGAGAGTTTTTGATGAGAAAGGATCTAGAGGGGTCTGATGGGTGAGGGGAGGAAGAAGGCAGGGAAGATCCTACAGGACTCTATAGTTTTGGTTCTTCCTTTGAAACAGAGAGAAATCTGCTGAGGTCTTTGACCAGAGGATTTACTTGATCTGACATACATTGCTACAGGATTTAGACAGACAGACTTGCCCTCTGTGAAGACATTACTAGTTAATAATGCTAACCCAAGTCCTTTTGAGAGACTACTACGGAGTCTTTCTTTCTGAGCTTATGTCAAGTATTGGTGGCGACGTAGAATTTTAGAACTTCATTCATTCATTCAAGTCACTGCTTGAGTGCCAGCAAAGTGCCAGGAGCTAACCAAGGTGTTGGGATGTGGAAGTAGACAGACAGAGCTCCCGCTGTTAGGGAGCTGCTACTGCAGGGAGGCAATACAGACAGTCTAGGAGCAAACAAAGATTTCAGCTAGTGAGCAGGCTGGGAAGAAATACACCAGGAGATGCGATGATGCTGTCATTGTAGGGCTACTTAGGATTAGAATTTTAAAATGTGGGATTTAGGCTGATGTTACCCTTACCAACCCATTTATAGTTTACACATAGGTTAACAAGAAAGATGTTATTATTCTGGTTTAGAAATGAGAAAACTGAGATTCATTGAGATTAAGCCACACGCTGAAGGTACTGTCAATGCCCGATCTGGGATGGTAATTCAAGTCTTCTCTCATTTTCAGTACCAAAGTTTTTCTCACCATGTACAGCACTATGGAATGTGTGGGGAGATTTGGTAACAATGGAGGGGTGAGATGAGGCTATCAACATAGTCAAGCAAGACAAGAAAAATGTGTCAAAGGAGGAAGAGACTGCCAAAGAGCAGGGACAGCAGCCAGCTCCCCCTAAAGACCCCAGGGCAACTGGTAGGATATAGTGTGGAACCCCACAGCCGCAACTTCCAGAGCCCAGGTGATACGTGTCCTGATTTGATTGGGAGGCCCCCTGACTTGGTTGGCTGGTCTCGTAACCCAGGCCTGGGGAAGCCCTAGGACACATGTGGTTCCAATCATTGCATTTATCTGGGTCATTGTCATCATATTTGGAAGATGACCGAATCCTCACTTCTGTCCCAGGCCTCTCTCAGTTGTACAGTACCCACAAGTCAAATCTGGTCAGAAACAGGGAGAGGCTCTAGGAATGTACAGTAATGTCCCACCCACACCCCTTCCCCCCTTTATTAAAACAAATCTGAAATAACAGTCTAAAACTTTCCACCCGGTTGCTTCACCCTGCCTTATTTCCAACTGTGCCCTTGGTCCACACCCCGCAGGGGTTTTCTGCAGCCTCAGGGAAGTTGGGAACTCTCTGCCCCTAGCTCTCAGTCACTCCCATAATAAACAATCACTAAACAGCTTGCTGCCCTAGGCAACTGTTTGTCCAGCTTGGCCAGGGCCTGCTACTTCAGCTGGGAAGAGGGTGGGAGGTGCTCTGTAAAGCTAAGGCAAGCTCTGGGACCAGGGAACTTGGCTTTGACCCGGCATACTTGGCCGGAGCCCCGCTCAACTCTGGGGTCCTAGAAGACCTTTAGAGGGATCGCAGGTCGTTGATCTCAGGTGTCAGAAGCAGGGTTGAGGAGTGGGAGGTCAACTGTAGGAGGCCTCAACCATCTTTCACTAATTCTAAATAAGGTAACTTCCCGCTTCAAGTTTCCCTTCTACAGCTGGATCAATTGACAGTTGTACTAGTCACCCATTCCCAAGAGATGTCTCCTTACAAACAACCGCCACCACAAAAAGAGAGTAACATCACCTTGGGGACTAGGGCAAGCTTAGGTTACCTGATTTCTCCTCACCCATTGGAAAATCTTTTTCCCGCAGTGATTGGATCTCTGGGAGGGTTTCTAAGGAAAGGGGGTGGGGCTGCGTTTAAGGAGGCAAGGAAAGGATGCGTGTGTAGATAATGAAGATTTAGGATCGGTGTCTCCTACCCTTAGCACACAGAGGCAGGCATAAAGAACTGCACCAATTCCTCCTGAGTCTAGTAATTCCTCTTTATTTGTTTGGGTGTCTCCTTGGAGTAAGAAAGAAAATGATGGGCAAGGTAGGGGAATAAGGTTGTTGTTATGTACCCTCGAGTCGGCCTGACTCATAGCGACCCTCTTTGGGTTTCCGAGGCGGTGTCACTACGGAAGTAGATTGTCCAACCTTCCTTCCAGGAGTGTCTAGTGGGTTTGAACCGCCAGCCTTCTAGTTTGCAGTCAAGTACCTTAGGCACTACGCCACCAGAGCTCCCAGGGAAAAAGGTAGATTATTTAAATGCGTGCAGTAGGAAAAAAAAAAGGGGGTGGGAGGGTCGAAAGTGGGCGGGGAGCCCTCCTTCTGGTCGGCGGCCGCTTTCTATGAAGTCCTCCTCCAGCTCTCCGCTCGCCCCATTTCTCTGTGTTCAAACATCCTCCCCCGGAACCCGCACGCTCGGCAGCCTTCTCGGAGCGACGTTCCCGGCAGGCAGGCAGGCGGCCGAGGTGCCGGGATTCTTGCGGGCGCCTGGGCAGCCTGAGCAGTAAGGCGCGGGCCCCGGCGCGCAAGCCGGTCACCCCTTCCCCGGGGGACCTCTGGGCGGCGCTAGTTCCCGGCGCGGCGACCGGAGGCGGCGCGGTCCAGGCCGGGGCAATCTGAGGGCCGCGGGGCGCGCGCGCGAGAAGCCGCCACTCTGCGTCCGCCCGGCTGAGGTGCAGAGATGCCCCACAGCCCCGGGTCCCCCAGTCCCCGCGCCTCGCCGGCGCCTCGGCCCGGCCGGGGGTTATGAATGGGCGCAGCGGAAGCACCGCCCCGCCCGGACGTGACGCCCGGCCAATGGCAGCGCGGGCTGCGTGGATGGATGAGGTCAGCGCCGTCGTGTCGGGAATGGAATGTGTAAGTGTAACATTCAGAACCGGGTAACAGTCGGCGACCGAACGCGGCGGTCGGCGGCGTTCGCGCGGGGGCCTGCGAAGCGCCGCTCGGGG
>NW_006921760.1:2808648-2815265 GCF_000298275.1 Orycteropus afer afer
CGCTCCTGGAGTAAACACCGGCGGAGACTTGGAGCCGCTGCAGAAGGGAATAAAGAGCGATGCAGGGATTTGTGAGGTTACGGCGCTCCGGCTGCAAGATGCACTAGGCGGCTGACCCGGGAACCCACTGACTTGTTGGAACCGGAGTGCTCGGCGCTGCACGGGAGTGTGGATGAGTTGAAGTTGCTTTCCCGGGGCTGCTAGTCCACGCCGCCGGGAGGAATCCGAGAGGCCAGGCAGCCACTCCGGCTGGCCATTGATTGGGTATCGGGAGCTTTCTTTTCCCCTCGCTTTCTTGTCCTCCGTCTTGTTGCATGCAAGAAAATTACCGTTCGCTGCTCGCCCGCCCTGGGTGCGAGATCTTCCGCCCCGCTCTCTCCCGTCCGTTGTGCAAGCCAAAGATGAAAGACCGAAGGGGAGAAAGTTAACGAAATCGCCCACATGCGCTGGATCAGTCCACGGCTTGGGGAAAGGCATCCAGAGAAGGTGGGAGCGGAGAGTTTGAAGTCTTTACAGGCGGGAAGATGGCGGACTGGAGCTGAAAGTGTTGATTGGGAAACTTGGGTGATTCTTGTGTTTATTTACAATCCTCTTGACCCAGGCAGGACACATGCAGGCCAAAAAACGCTATTTCATCCTCTCAGCTGTCTCTTGTCTCGCCCTTTTGTTTTATTTCGGAGGCTTGCAGTTTAGGGCAGCAAAGAGCCACAGCCGGAGAGAGGGGCACAGCGGTCGGAATGGCTTGCACCACCCGAGTCCGGATCATTTCTGGCCCCGCTTCCCGGACGCTCTGCGCCCCTTCGTTCCTTGGGATCAATTGGAAAACGAGGATTCCAACGTGCACATTTCCCACCGGCAGAAGCGAGATGCCAACTCGAGCATCTACAAAGGCAAGAAGTGCCGCATGGAATCCTGCTTCGATTTCACCCTTTGCAAGAAAAACGGCTTCAAAGTCTACGTGTACCCGCAGCAGAAAGGGGAGAAAATCGCCGAAAGTTACCAAAACATTCTAGCGGCCATCGAGGGCTCCCGGTTCTACACCTCGGACCCCAGCCAGGCGTGCCTCTTTGTCCTGAGTCTGGATACTTTAGACAGAGACCAGTTGTCGCCTCAGTATGTGCACAATTTGAGATCCAAAGTGCAGAGTCTCCACTTGTGGAACAATGGTAGGAATCATTTAATTTTTAATTTATATTCCGGCACTTGGCCTGACTACACCGAGGACGTGGGGTTTGACATCGGCCAGGCTATGCTCGCCAAGGCCAGCATCAGTACTGAGAACTTCCGACCCAACTTTGATGTTTCTATCCCCCTCTTTTCTAAGGATCATCCCAGGACAGGAGGGGAGAGGGGGTTTTTGAAGTTTAACACCATCCCTCCTCTCAGGAAGTACATGCTGGTATTCAAGGGGAAAAGGTACCTGACAGGGATAGGGTCAGACACCAGGAATGCCTTATATCATGTCCATAACGGGGAGGACGTCCTGCTCCTTACCACCTGCAAGCATGGCAAAGACTGGCAAAAGCACAAGGATTCTCGCTGTGACCGAGACAACACCGAGTACGAGAAGTAAGTGGCTTGGCTCTGGTGCCTTTGCGAGTCGGGCCCTCGCCCTGTCCGCCTGGGTTCAGGGGTGAGGCAGGGTGGTGCGAGGTGGGATCCGAGGAGGGGCGGTCAGCCTCCTGTCCGGCTCTGAGCCTGGCGCTGAGGATCCCGGTTCAGGTGTGGTTGGAAGCTGGGGACAGAGTTTGAGCTCTTGTGAAAACCCTGAGCACTTGCCTGAGCCAAAGAGGTGACAGTGGCTCCCTCTTGCTTAGAGCCTTCGGAAGGACGCGGCTGGTGTGGAGGGGTGGGTTTGATGCAAGTTTGGAAACTGTGCTTCACCAGTAGGCGCGGGAGGGTGTTTCTGCGGGTATCTGGAGACCCCAAGAGGCTCTGCGTCCACACACAGTCCGAAGACTTTCTCCCCGGATTGATGCTTTGTTTGCTTTGCTCATGAGCAGGAGTAAGTGCTTTTTTCAGTGCTTTGAGCGAGATTTCCTAGCCTCAGATTTTCTTCTTTCTGTTAAGATTTGAAATTCCTAGTAAGCAGTGGAAGGATTTTAATCTTAGATACTAAACTTTGTATGCCCTCCTGTCTCCACCCCCATGTCACTGACTTTTACCAACAGGGACAGAAAGTTCTTTGGGGCCTTTGGGCTCTTTATTGATTTTTCCTTGGGCCGTTCATTCATTCATTCACACATGAATAGATCCTGTCTCCTTCCGGAGGACTTGATTTTCTAGGTGGGCCTCAGCCTGGCACCTAACAACAGCAACCCCCCAGCCCTGTAAACTCTGGTTGCTAATTTAGATTTCCCCTTCCCCTTTGTCTGTCTGTATTTGCATGTAAATCTAGACTGTTACTCTTTGAATGGGCTCAGATGCCTCTTCACACTCCTTAGTGAGACAAGTTTTGTCCAGTTGCTAAGTAACTGAGTTGGTTACTTTGTAACCTTTCTAGCTCTTCCTATTCCTTTCCAGAAACCTTAACTGGCACACTGGACATGGGGTCACAACCAGTTCCCCCAAACTTGTCTTTGCCTGGGCTGGGAGGGTCAGCTTCCTAGTAGGTGGAGTTGGTACTGCAGCCTCTCTATTCCATCTGGCTGTGAGTTAGTGAGTTGCTACAGTGCATTTCCACGTCGCGTCAGTTAAAAACCAGAGCAGCCTTGTGCCACCCGGGGAGGGAAGGGGAACCTCTCAGCTGAGTGCAAGATGAACTGGCAGAGGTTGGCAGATTTTGCAATTGTTTCATGACATGCAGAATGGGGGAAACGTTCCACAGACCTGATTGGAACAGGCAGGGGCAGGGTGGGAACTCGGTTCTGCAGCGAAAGGTTTAATTGTTGCCTGTGGATTTCCTCCACACTGGTGGCTCTGTGGGAGTGCTTGGAAGGGGAGTTAAAGTCCTCTCGCCCTTGATCACAGACAGAAAAGGAGAACTAGCAAACACCCAGATTCCTCCCCACCCCCAACACCTTTTGCTTTTCAAGCATGAGGAAAGCCTGAGGCTAGGGTCAATTATGAAGCTATAATTTACTCTTATTCAGTGGCAAGTTATGTATGAATGTTGGGTGCAGTTGTGATGGATTAAAATTTTCCTTACACAAGAAATGTAAACTGGTTAGTAACGAGCTGCTTTGTTGATACGACATTTACATTAACCTATTCCTGTGGGTGCTTGTAAGAAAAAAATGTTCCTAGCCTTTCAGGAATTTCTTTGTCTGGCTTACGGTGGAGTAACCCGAGATGAAGTCTAACCTTTCTGCGTCTTCTAACGCAGTCTCACCGAATTTTGTAGAAGGACCATGGGGTTCTTCATCCTTCTTAAGGGGCTGGAGCGGAGATTTCACCTTAGTAAAGCTGAATTACACATTACCTTGGGAAACACCCACAATACAATAAAACCATTGTGTGTTCTTTATCTTCAAGATAAATTTAAATCTCTACATTTTCTGTTGAATCAAAGCTTTTTCTGGAGGTGGGCAGTGATGAGAAGAAGGGTTGGTTTTCTTAAAACTTTAATTTTACTAATTAGGTTGAACTAATTTTTGCCCAAGGACCCCTGGTAGCGTAGTGCCTAATGCACTTACTTGACTGCTAACCAGAAGGCTGGCAGTTCAAACCCACCAGCCACTCCTGGGAAGGAAGGTTGGGCAATCTAATTCTGTAGTGATAACTGCCTCGGAAACCCAAGGAGGGGTCATTATGAGTGGGGTCTGACTCAATGGCACATAACAACAACAACAATTTTTGCCTTCTTTGTACTCGGGCCAGGGAATCTGACACCCACATCCTTGTTTTGGTTTATGGTTAAAGACCACAAGGGGTCAGGACCTCAGGAGTGGGTCTCATCTCCAAAGTGGCATTTAGGAGTAAAGCAAGTTTGCTCTTTCTTCCGAGCAGGGATATCTTCAGCAGCATGGCTTCTGGGTTATCTTACGTCCCCCTCTTGCAAACCTGCCAGTCCTTACCTTGGCTGAATGCGACAGGACAGGGCTCCAGAGCCCTTCCATCCATTAGGCTGGAGCACCCGGGATTTACCTCTCTACTCTCGTTGAGTTATCATCAATGCTTTTTTTTTTAACCTTTGAGGAATGGTGCCTGCAAACATTTTTGCCTTTTTCTGATGACTTTGAAACAGCCAGAGCTGAAGAACGAGCCATGAAATGTGTTGAGAAGAAGGCTGCAGGACTTGGGGATGCACAGATAGCGGTGTGCAATCCACGCTGGAGAAGCAGCTCTTGTGTTGCTGGCCCTGGTGCTTTCTGTAAGTCAGTCCCGCATGTGAGAGGGGCAGAACTCCTCAAATGAAAGTCCTCCCTCTCCAGTGCTGTAGAGAAGAGGCTGTGTTGAAGTTAGGTCCAGAGAGGTGGTCTGTGTAAATCTGGCATCTCATACAGACTTACCATGTGACTTTTGCTTCGCCTTGTCCGCTATTTTATCCTTTTGTGGAATGGGTTTTAGACAGCTTCAGGGGTGCTTGAAGCGTTCATTAATGCATATGTAATGTAATATGAGTGCATTAACCATTTGCACCCCCCAGGCCCTTATAAAATAAATCCCACTGATGTTGAGTTGTTTCCAACTCATAGCTACCTATAGGACAGAGTGGAACCGCCACATAGGGTTTCCAAGGTTGTAAATTTTTACAGAAGCAGGCAGCCTCATTTTCTACCCATGGAGCAGATGGTGGGTTTGAACCACCAACTTTTTGATTACCTTAACCATTGTGCCACCAGACCTCCTTCAGGGACTTAGAGGATCTGACAGTTAGATTGAAAATTTATAGCACTGTGGTTAGGGTACTATAGAATATATACAAATGTATCGACTATGAAATTGAAAGCTTTTGGTGAAATACTGCATTATGGGACAAAAATGATTTTGTGCTACATGGCCCAGGACTATATGGCTCACCTACCCTTTTGTGAAATCAGGCATTGATCACTAAAAGTGGCCTGAAGGAAAATCCTTTTTGCTTACTATGTTGTTGTTACATGCCGTAGAGCAATGTTTTTCACCCAGACTTCCAGGATTATATTAAAACATCCATTTATATGACCCTCATAATTGATTTTCATCAGTTACATATTTTAACAGATGTCCAAGACACAGGCTAAAATAATAAGTCACTGCCATGATTAGATGATTTGTAATGAGGCTTTAGAGAGATCCTCTCTCTTTTTCTGTCCTTTGAGTTTCTTGTGTACCTTGCCCAAGCCCACTGCCATGGAGTTGGATCAGACTCTTAGCGGCCCCTTCTTGGGTTTCCGAGGCAGTATCACTACAGAAGTAGATTGCCCAACCTTCCTTCCGAGGAGTGGATTTGAACCGCCAGCCTTTTGATTACTAGTCAAATGCCTTAGGCACTACGCCACCAGAGCTCTATTGTATTTCTGCAGGAACCTCACAGTTTAAATCCCTTCAGAGGGCATTCTTGTGAGATTTCACATTTGCCCACCTGAAATAGAAGGAAGAAGACGCAATGAGAGGTGTTTCTATCTTGGACCCTCCACGAAAAGCAGCAAGTCTCCTGAGAACAGGCAGGATTGGTGCAGGCCTTTCAGACATCTCACTTCTCCTGCGTTTACTGAAGCAGCATCTCATAATCCTGGTGTTTTTAAGGGCCCTGTAGGTCCGTGGTCATTCAGCTTCCAACGTCCTCAGCTTACAGATGTGGAAACTGAGGAGCAGGATGGTTCCAGGATTTGCGTAAGGTCAGGAAGCCAGTTAGTGTCGGGGAGCACTAGCACACGGGCCTCCTGAATTTTCCCGTGGGTTCCAGTTTCCATCTGTATCCCACACATGGAAGCTCTCCATCTGCTTTTTTTCCGTTGCCATCGAGTCAGTCCGGCTCATGACGACCCTGTCTATATATGTCGGAGAGGCACTGTGCTCCACAGGGTTTCCAGTGGCTGAGTTTTCAGAAGTAGATTCCAAGCGTCTCTTCCGAGGTGCCTTTCCCCGAACTCCAGCCTTTCAGTTAGCAGCTGAAATTAAGTCTGCACCAGGTAGGAACTCCCTCTACTCACTAACCAGAAAAACCAAACCCACTGCAAACTAACTCCTAGCAAGCCTATAGGGCAGATAGCACTGCCCATAGGATTTCTGAGGCTGTAAATTTTTATGCAGGCAGACTGCCTCATCTTTCTCTCACAGAGCGACTGGTGGCTTTGAACTACCAGCCTTTTGGTTAGAGCTGAAAGCTTTTACCCCTGCATCACCAGAGCTCCTTTTTTTGGTTTTTGAAAAAAAAAGCAAACTCACTCCCGTCAAGTGGAATCTGACTCATAGTGACCCCTCCTTGGGTTTCCGAGGTCATATCTCTATGGAAGTAGATTGCTCAGTTTTCCTTTGGAGGAGTGGCTGATGGGTTTGAACTGAACCATCAGCCTTCTGGTTAGCAGTCAAGTGCCTTAGGCACTACTCCACCAGAGCACCCTCTCTAACCACTGTTGTTGTTGTTGTTATGTGCCGTCGAGTCGGCCCTGACTCATAGCGACCCCTCCTTGGGTTTCCGAGGCAGTATCACTACGGAAGTAGGATTGCCCAACCTTCCTTCCGAGGAGTGG
>NW_006921760.1:2815700-2825814 GCF_000298275.1 Orycteropus afer afer
GAAGTAGGATTGCCCAACCTTCCCTCCGAGGAGTGGCTGGTGGGTTTGAACCGCCAGCTGTCTGGGTAGCAGGCAAGTGTCTTAGCCACTATGCTACTTTGAGTTTGACTATCAGAGCTGTAGCAAATAGGCTTTCAATTGACTGAACAAGAAGTTGATTTCAGATTCATTGGTACTGAAGAAAATGCGCACATGATAGTTATTGTAAATACCTGTTTTTGAGGAGTCCTGGTTTGTAGGAGTTCTGGTGCCACTGTGATTAAAGCATCGGGCTGCTGACTAAAAGGAAGATGGTTTGAACTCATGGGCTGCTGTGAGGGAGAAAGATGAGGTATTCTGCTTCTGTAAAGATTTATAGCCTTGGAAACCCTATAGGGCCGTTCGTTCTACTCTGTCCTGAAGGGTTGCTATGAGTCCGAATCAACTGGCTGGCAGTGGGTTGTATTTAGTCTGGTGAAACAATGGTTAAGTGCTAGCCTGCTAACCAAAAGGTTGGCGGTTTGAACCTACCGAGAGGCTTTACAGAAGCAGAGACCTGGTGGATCTGCTCCCAGAAGGATTAGAGCCTCGAGAAAACTCTATGTGGCAGTTCTGCTCTGTTACATGGAGTCCCTATGAGTTGGAATTGACTCAGCGGCACCTGGCAATGGCAATTGCAAGCTATACTAACAGACACCATGAGCAAGTTCGTGATCCAGCAACAAACAAACCACCTTAGATGAAGTTTTACCTCCAAAATGAAAGGTGGCAATTACAATTCTCAGGTGTTAAATGTAAATTATTAGCACCTTTCCTCCCACAGTTGTATGGTAGCACAAAGCATTTTTAAAATAAACTGCATAAGCACAGTTTAAAAATAAATGTAGGGCCAGCCCTGTGCAGAATGATGAAATTGGCAAGCGTGTCTTCCTCCTTGCGGTGAGAGGTTCCAGTTCCCTCTGCTCCGCTCTTCTCGCCTCTATCTGTACCTGCTTTCTGGAGGGCACCTGAATAAAGG
The DNA here is from genome assembly GCF_000298275.1 of Orycteropus afer afer. Classification (NCBI taxonomy): domain Eukaryota; kingdom Metazoa; phylum Chordata; class Mammalia; order Tubulidentata; family Orycteropodidae; genus Orycteropus; species Orycteropus afer. The sequence continues at coordinate 2,816,698 of NW_006921760.1, forward strand.
GTCGGGTGGTGTGTGCTACTTTAGGGACATTTGCATTTGAACTGGGTCCAGGAAATGACCCTGTTGTGTAGAGTGCAATATGCGACCTAAACTAGAGGCCCTAGGAAATTTGTCACACTGAGGGCAGCTTGCTATATTAAGGCTTGGGCAGACACTGCCCATGAGAGGCCACCGTTGGTCCCTCGGACTGTGTATGACTATGTGTGATAGCAGCTTTGGATGGAACAGAATTCTCAGTGGGGAGATGCCACACCCTCACGTGATGATTATTTTCTTGGTCGGAAGGCCTGTGGCTCTCCCTCCCCAGCATACACTGCTGAAACACCTGCCAGTAATGTCCTTGAGCCTGCTCATGTCTCCCCAAAGATAGTGCCAGTGACGGCCTCACAGCTTTGCTCACAGCTGTCTCACAAAGTGTCATGTCAGCCCATTTTACTGCTGTGGAAACTGAGGCCAGCTGTGCTGAGGTGGCTGTCTAAGGCTGTATAGCTTGGAAGTGGCAGACCTGAAGCTAGAACCCAGGTCCCTCTGTGCGGAGGCCTGCTGCTACCTCCTCCTGTCCTCTTTGCAGCATAGCACGTTGAGCGAACCAGGTGAAGCTGAGCGGCCGGCAGTCTTCTGTGTCCTCAGCGTGTTGGTGTGAAAGCATGAGCCATGTGTGTCCATGAGCAAAGACAAGTTGTTTTTCTATAAAAACTTTCCCACCTGTGACCCAGATCCTTTAATAAACGAGAATGCCCTCAAAACTGGAGATGTGTTGAGTGTCTCATATTTGAGTTAATCTTTATTAGCTCACCTGAGCCTTTCAGCAACAGTAAGAGGTGGGTGAGACTCATTGGAATGCAGGCCTGAGAGGGAAAAGCAGCAACTCCGAGTTACGTGTGCTGAGTAAGTGATGTTTTAAAACAGAACGTGGTAGAGTCCAAAGTTCATTCTCTTTCCCCTATGAAATGTTACTACCTTAAAAGAATCAAACAAAATTTCCATCTGTTTACAGGCTGTGTCAGATCTTTTTTTTCCAATGATTTCCTTTTTCATGTCAAACATGTCTCCCAAGGGAAAGAATGGGCTCCCATGTGACGAAACCAAACCAGTTGCCGTTGAATCGACTCCGAGTCATGGCAGCCCCGTGTGTGTCAGAGTAGACCCGTGCTCCCAGGGTTTTTGGTGGATGTCAGAAGTGCATCACTCGGCCTTTCTTCCATGGTGCCTGTGGCGGACTCCACCCGTTATCTTTCAGTGAGCGGCCGGCCCAGTGTATTAACCGCTTGTACCACGAGGCACTTCAGTTCTCCTATTCTGACATTTGAGCGTTTAAACCTTGAACTCTGTTGAAGGAACGTTTCTGCTTTTAATTCCTGCTTTGATCTCTTCTATGAGACTTGGGGATGCCAGCTAGCAATGCACGTGACTTTGGCGCCCACTGACTGCACCCTGCAGGGTTTCTTAGCTGTCCCGTTGTTAACTGAACCCCTGAGACTGGGTCTGGAGTGACCGAGGGACATTGACTCAGGCAGATGGTGTGATCTAGTACAAATGGAAGACCTACTGGAAGATAGACTTTCAGATGGAATGGGCTGGGTTTAAGGTATGCACCACACCCCAGCCTCCTCCTTAGAGAAAAAACGGTGCTTAAAAATTGTAAAAGTTTTACAGAGCCTTTGTGGAAAATTGGGAAAAGACAGGCGATATGAGTAAAAAATAGGTTCCTTCCTCTAATCCCCATTATAAGAGCCAACCACTACTACTGTATAATCAAACCGCCAACCTTTTGGTTAGCAGGCTAGCACTTAACCATTGTTTCACCAGACTACTGTATAATGAATTCAACACATTTTTTTCCTTAAGTGTCTGTTACGTGCCACACACATATGTTGGACACGAGGCTACTGCAGTGAATAGACAACTCCTGACTCCATGACCCTTCTCGTCTGTTGATTTGATAAAGTTGAAATCAGACCCTAAATGTAATGTTGAATCTTTTTTTTTTTTTTTGGTAAACATTATTTAAGAGCATTTTCCCATGCTACTAAATAGTTTTTGAGAATAGATTTTTTACGGCTGGTGTGAGCTTTTTCTAACTCATACTTGTAACCTGGTTGAGTTAAATAATTTGCCTATTTTTTGTTAGGTGGTTAACTTTTTTTTCTTCCATTGAAAATAACTCTGAGACAAATTTCACTGTATTGAATATTTGTTTGTTTCTAAAACACCAAAACCAGAATCTCCTCCCTCCATCCACCCCCCCCATTCTGAGGGAGCAGCTCTTTGTAAAGGAAAGGGGAGCACGGTTTAGCCAAGTAGTCTTCATTAAGTGCCTGCTTAGATAAACATTTGTGGGTGTTAATTGGTCTTGTAGGGGGTCTTTGAAGCTCCCACAGCTGTTCCCTTTGAAGTTTTGTTTTTTTGCTTCAGCCAAAAACCCTGTCTCTCACTGCGCAGGCGCCCTCCAGCTTCTCTTTCCTTGCACTGTGTGCCGTTCCCGGGATTCCAGAATCTCTAGGCCTTTCCTGGCTAGATATTGCTCTTTGAGTTAAGTGTATCAGTTAATTTCTCTTTGTCGTTGATTCCATGGTGCAAACCAATTATCGATCAAATCGATTTCAACTCCCGGTAACCCCACGTGTGTGAGAATAGAACTGTGCCCCTTTGGGTTCCCAATGGCCTAATTTTTTAGGCCTTTCTTCCAAAATGCTCCTGGGTGGACTTGATCCTTTAACCCTTTGGTCAGCAGCCAAGCTTTTTGCACCACCCACTAAATGCACCAGCGTGTGTTTTGTTGGACACTGTATGATAGGGTAGAACTTCCCCATAGGGTTTCTAGGCTGTTATTCTTTATGGGAGAAGATCACTAGATCTTTGTACATGAAGCTGCTGGGGGGTTCGACCCCTGACCTTTTGGTTAGCAGCCACATACTTAACCATTGAGCCACCAAGGCTCCTTTCATGGTGCATTAAACCAGAACTCACTGCTGTGCAGTCGGATCCGACTCATAACGACCCCTCCTTGGGTTTCCGAGGCAGTATCACTATGGAAGTAGATTGCCCAGTCTTCGTTCCAGGGAGTGGCTGGTAGCTGGTGGGTTTGAACCGCCAGCCTTCTGGTTAGCAGTCAGATGCCTTAGGCACTGAAGTGGCTTTACCTCGGGGCATCCAGGAAAGGCCTGAGGGAACTACAGTAATGAAAAAAATGGAGACTGAACAAAGCGAACCAGCCCTTGATGCGTAGTTATGTTCAGTACTTTGTTTGCACCGTAGTTGTTTTTAGTAGTGGGTCCTTTTTGTGTCTCTGTGTATGCCTTCTTGTCTTCTGTGAAGCCCTTTAGAAGGGAGAGCCTGTGACCCTTGACCCTGAGTATAACTGACCTACAAAGATTCCTGGGCTAAGTTTATAACCTTTCAGCCTCAGTTTCCACATTAGGAAATAGAGATCCTAATACCTGCTCACAGGAGCTCTGGTAGCATAGTGCCTAAGGCACTTGACTGCTAACCAGAAGGCTGGCGGTTCAAACCCACCAGCCACTGCTTGGAAAGAAGGTTGGGCAAGCTACTTTCATAGTGATACTGCCTCAGAAATCCAAGGAGGGGTCTCTATGAGTTGGTGCCGACTTGGCAGCAAATAACAACAACAACAATACCCACCTCACAGGGTTGTGAAGAGAATAAGACGAGGAGTGTGTGTGACTGCATCTTGTCAGTGCTAATGTGCTGTTACAAAAACCATCTTGGTGCCATTTTCTAATCGGCCACAGAGGTGTGCTTCATTTCATACTTTGGTGCTTTTTACCAGCGGCAGAAGTAACTTCATTGATCTCTGCCTTGGTGTTTCATATCCAGGAAATTGTGGTGGGTGCCATGGAAGTCCATCCATTATTTCTATGGTCTGTGGAAAGACCCACATTGGGTCAAGCTGGAGCTTGAAGGTAGCATGGATGAGTGTCAGTGTGCAGGGGAGTCTGGGAGTAGTTGGAAGATGGTCCCTGGAGGTAGTTCTTCCTTGACTCCATGTTCGCCAAGTCTCTGATTCCTCAGTTTTAGGAATGCAAGTTGTCTTTTTTGCAGGTGACTTGTACATCCTCACAAGCTAAGGGTGACTTTTGGGGAGACATTCTGTCTGAACAGAGCTCAGCTACTTAGAAGGATCCCTGGGCTGGTTCAGCAGACCCTTAGGTTGCAAAAAGCTGACAGCCATTGAGGCCACATTAAGCCACAGGGTTTATTATCAAGGGACATGGGACAGGAACTAGCCTGGAAAAGCTCCAATAAATTTCAGGGATCAGCTTAGTCGATGGCACAGGCTCCCCTCCCCCCACTCTGAACCTTCGTGTCTGCCTTGGCTGGCGCTGCTACCTCTGGGTCTGCCAGCCACTGGCCAGTCTTTTCCTAATTCTGCTGTGCAGGCCCTGTAGGAAGCCAGTCTCATTACCTTTACCAGTGGTCATTGTTCCTCTTAGGGCCATTCACATCAGGCCACATCTTGGGTGTGATGGTGACCCCAGCACCCTGTCATATTGCCACTCTTCATTTAATCAGTGGCCTTCCTGTTTTAAAGAACAGCCTGAAGTTGTTTCTTGGAACTGTGGTTAGGGGAAGTTGGTTGTGGCATGCACTGTTGAAGCCATATCCTGTTGGCACTCACGTATTTGAGTCCAGTTGATGATAATAACAATAGCAACTAGTATATATTGAGGATGTACTATGTGTTGGGTAATGGTCGGTATCTTCTTTACTCTTTATGTCCTCCCTAGCAGGAAGAGAGCCATTTTATCTCCATTCTGCAGAGGGAGAAACTGAGGCGCAGACTCTTTAAAAGTGACTCATCTAAGAATAGGTGCTCTGGTGGTGCAGTGAGTAAAGCGTTTGGTTGCTAACCAGAGTTGGTGGTTCGAACCCACCCATTCTATGGGAGAAAGATGAGGCTGTCTGCTTTCAGAAAGATTTACTGCCTTGGAAACCCTATGGGAGCTGTTCTCCTTTGTCCTGTAGGGTTGCTATAAGTCAGAATTGACTGGATGGCAGTAGGTTTTGGTTTGTTTTTTGTCTAAGAGTACACAGCCAGACATGGCAGTGAGCCAAGACTTCTTAGCATCAGAGCCTCTATTCTTAACCACAGCCCCTCGTTCTTAACCACGGCCCCTTACTGCTTCTGAACAGCTGGAACTGATGTCATAAAGACCACACACTCCAAAACAATCCTGTGATTGATTTATAGACTATCACTTGGGTTTCTCACCTAGAATTTATTTAATCTTACATGAGAGAGACAGTTCTAACCAGTTTGGTAATCTGGTTTCTCAGCTCATAGCGGATTAAAAGCAATAAATTGAAAGACAAGAGAGGGATTTGTGCAGACAGCTCTGGAACGAAGGGACAGCTGGCAACCCGAATGCAACGAAGCAGGCTGGGATATTACAAAATGTAACGCCCAGAAGCATGGCGATTTAAGGACAGTGGGCTCAGTGCCCAAGAATGTATCCTACACACTGTGCAGCAGCATGCCTCCAGATCTCAGCCTCTAGCATCGTGCCTCTCACCAAGTAGAGCTTCCAGAACTGTTTTCTGAACCACAGCACAGTACAATGTTGACTTGACTCATCATTTGTGTTCATTGTCTTTTGTTAGAAAATACAGAAACAAGTAATGCATTCTATAATTTGTTTTAACCCCGGTGTTATTTTAAATAAAGATGTTTTGGTGCTGGTAAGAGTAAACCCTCTTAGGAGCTTGCTAAAGTTAGCAACTTCCCTAAGGGCACCAAGAGTTAGGGTCCCCCTTGAGATAGCATTAGAATTCTTGTGTTTTTTGCTAATTCCAATTTCCAGAGTTTTCTAAAGCTGTCAGTGCTCTTTGTTTTTGACAACGAATATGTTCTTTTGGGATTGTGGTGTGGGCCTGTAGTACGTTGATTCACTAGTGCTCTGAATATGACTTAGCATGGGCTCCGGCAAGAGAGAGTGGCTCGGGACTAGGGTTGGTCTACCTGCCCAAGGTCTGCTATATAGAGCTTGGAGTTTGGAGAAGGGAGGTACCCAGGAGGGGGTTGTTGAGCAGGGGTGGTCCTGGCAGATATGTTGGGGCACATGCCATTAGTGTGGTTAGCTTTTTCGACCTCTGAGGGGTGCTTGGAATGGGGACTAATAGATAGAGATACAGATACAGAATGAGTTTCACACTTCGCACATCCATTCCAGCACGCTGACAGATTGTGGGAATCTTCCGGAGCACTGGTGATAGAAAATACGGTCATACCACCACGCTGCTTGAACATGTCTCGGAGGCTTGCTGTGGTTGATTCGCTTGCTATGAAGGCCAGCCCGGTCCAGCTCTGCTGCCTCTGCATCCCCGTCCCTGTGGCCCAACCACACCCCTCCTCCTTCCTTTCCCCACAGGCCCTCTTCCTTCTCTCTGGAAAGCTTCCCTCTTTGCCTAACTCCTGCTCTTCTTCAGGTTTCAGCTGCATCTTGTGTCTTCAGGAGTCACTTCCTGGATGCCCAAGACTAGGCCCAGTTCACCTGCTGTATGCTCGTCCATCATTTCATATGTATCACAGCTGTGGTTTTTCCACACGTTTGACTGCCTGGTCGTCTGTCTCACCTGTAGGTTCTGTAGGCTGCTCAGGCCCCAGGGGAGGATCATTTGCATTTTTTCATTAATTTTCTCAGCACATACTTACTAAGCACCGATTGTATGCTGACACTGGGGAATCCGCGACGGGGTATAAAACACACAAATCCCTGCCCTGCAGATGCTGCCTAGTGGCTGAGGCCCGACACAGGACATGTCACTGCATAGTCCAGAAGGTGTTAGGTGCTGTGAAGAAAAACAACACATGGAGAGGGGGGACTTAAGGCGGTATGTAGGTCTCAACCTTGGCTACGTAGAATCTCCTGGGGAGCTTCTGAAAATGGGGTCCTGAAACCCACCTGGGGCTGACAGTATCAGACAAGGTGGTGAAGCACCAGGTTTTCAAAATCACACCAGGTAATTTCGATGCAGTGAGGAATGAAGGAAGTGGCTTTGGGAATTTTAAATGTGGAGGGAAAGGAAGGCCTCCTTGGGAAGGTGACATTGAGCTCCTCCACGGTTGTATTTTCAAACCTAGGACTGTGCCTGGCTGATACATAGTAGATACTCCGTTTTTGTTGGCTAATGGAAGGAAGGTTGGGCAATCCTACTTCCGTAGTGATACTGCCGCGGAAACCCAAGGAGGGGTCGCTATGAGTCGGGGCCGACTCGACGGCACATAACAACAACAACAACAACAATGGAACACACGCAAGCCACCACAGTACGATAAACTGACAGACGAGTGGTGGACATGGAAAACAGCATATATTTATTTATTTAACACATGGAAATGTTATCACCGTTGACCATGACTATTCAAAGGTTCTGTTCTGTAAATGTCAGTTTCATTTCATTTGCTGATTCACCCAGAGTTTCTTACTGTTTTCAAATGGGAAGTTTCATCCACTAAACGTTTTTTCCCAAAGTAGTTACCTTCTCCCTCTCTCTCTCTCTCTCTTTTTAGCTGTTGTGTTGGCTATGAATATCAGTGAAACCAAATTAAAATGAACCAAGGGAGTTTAGTACATAAGATGAATCCAAAGAATTTATTGCAGCAGGAAAAACCATCATGTTCTTTTCATCATTTAATTTTAACAGTCTGGATATTGGGAAGTTCCCCTTAACCCCTACCCTATCCCACCCCCACCCCATAATTGCAATTTGTCTTCTAATTGGTTGAATATAACTTTTTGCTTACAGTTTTTTGCTTAGGTTACATCTAAACTGTGTTAACTGGTACTGGAGCATTGCCCCAGAGCATATAGTAACATGGTGCTTAATTGAGCTATTAGGCTTCTAATGAATTTATATTGAGATTTATCATTTAATTAAAAAACAAAGGAAAAAAAGCCCAGGAAGGTGTGTGGTGGTTCCTCCCGTTAGCTTCCATTTCCTAACGGAAAACCTCCTTGCTGGTTTGTGTTAGCTTGTGGCACAGGACGGATGGTGCCTGAAGGTACACAGGGGGCATAGATAAAATGGAGGGTGGACTGTATTACAATTTCTTGACTTCTTAGCAGGTCTGACAATCATATGAGAGTTGATTAAGTATGGATTATGTTTTATGGTTTTACAAAGCTCAGTAAGGTCATTTTCCAAAATTATTTCTAGGTCTATGTAGCTGAAGCCACCTGAAAATCTAATCAGAGGGAATCTAATGCCGAAATGCTTTTGCTTTACTGAAAGGCAAAGAATAAATTTTTCTTGAAAACACCATTTCTCTTACACTGTATGCTCCTTTAACATTCACACTGCATTAAAAAAATCTATCTTTAAGCAACACCTTTTATGATAACTGAATTTTTAAGTATGCAAGTGTAATGTTGCAAGACTGTAAATTTAGGGCAGTCAGTCTTTTATTGATCCAGAGTGGAAATGTATAATATATTTAAAAAAATTTTTTTATTAATTTTGTTATTGAAAATACACAGCAAAACAGACACCAATTCGGCAATTGCTGCATGTACACTTCAGTGACATGGATCACATTCTTCGAGTTGTGCAACGATTCTCACTCTCCTTTTCTGAGTTGTTCCTCCGTCATCAACATAAACTCACTGCCCCCTAAGGTTCCTGTCTAATCTTTCAAGTTGCTGTTGCCAATTTGATCCCGTGTAGGTAGTTCTTAAAAGAGCATAATGCTCCAGGCAGACCTTCTTTAGTTAAGCTAAGCTATGGCTTGGTTTTAAGATGACTTGAGGGGATATTTCTGGTGTAAGGCTTAAAGATTATCTCAAGGCAATAGTTTCAGAGGTTCATCCACTCTCCATGACTCCAGAAAGTCTAGAGTCCATGAGAATGTGAAATTCTGTTCTGTATTTCCCCCTTTTGATGAGGATTCTTCTATAGAATCTGTCATCAAAATGTAAAGTAATGATGGCTGGGCACCATCCAGTTGTTCTGCTCTCCTGGTAAAAGAGGTCGTTGTTCATGGAAGCAGCTATCCAGACATTCTATATCTTTCTCCTATTCCGGACTCTCCTCCTTTCTCTGTTGCTCCAGGTGAATAAAGACCTATTGTTTTGCCTTGGTTGGTACTTAAAAGCTTTT
>NW_006921760.1:2826534-2827490 GCF_000298275.1 Orycteropus afer afer
TACATATTATTTACCTATTTATCTGTTGATGGATATTATGTTTGTTGCTACTTTTTGGCCATTATGAGTAGTGCTGCAGTGAACTTTGGAAATACATGATATTTTTTTGTATTTAGATGGAAGATCTGTGTTACATGTTTTAGAAAAATGAATGATATTTTATGTTAAAATACAATGTAAATACCTCAGTGTTTAGTATTGTTAAAAGATGGAGACATGTTTTCCTGTACTTATTTTAGACTTAGCCATGTTGAAGTTAAAACTCAAGTTAGGAAAAAAAGGGGGCGAAAGCATGAAATGTCATAGTACATCTTAGTTTTCTATAAAAGTAAGCTGTGAAATGAGTACCTTTAAATTCTCAGTGTGAAGTAAACAGACTGTGTGGTGTTGGAGAGTCATTTGTGCTTCTTTGGGGCTCAATTTCCCTCATTTGGTTTTCTTGCACAGGGACCTGGGAGCTCACCACTGACTGAAGCTACCCTTATACGTATATATACACATACACAAAGGAACATAATGTTGAACTGACGACCCCAAAAGTTGGGGACAGATTTATCAGGAGGGAAAGCTAATAATGTGATCACGAAAGGTGACGGATGATGTAGGGCAGCTCTTGCATTATACAGATAAGGAAACAGTAGTCCAGGGAGGTTGGGCAAGTTACCCAAAGTCTTCTAGCTAGTTATGTCACAATCAGGAATGGAACATCTCTTCATTTGTAGTCCAGTATTGCCTGGATGTTACTAGCATGGGTTTGAATGAGAATGATGACTGTCACTAGTTGTGTGGCCTTGGACAATTTACTTCTGATTTTGTTTCTTCGTTTGTAAAATTAAGATAGTAATAATTTCTACTTCATAGGCTTGTTATTTTGAAGATTAAATGAGAAATGATATATGCAATTTGCTTGGAATAGCGTCTGCCAGGTACATAGTAATCCCTCAGTAAATAACCAT